>NW_026728822.1:0-306250 GCF_030684315.1 Stegostoma tigrinum
TGTTTGAGTAACATTATTTTGCTCATAAACATGCTTTTTAGCAGATTAAAGAAAACTGCCTGGCTTGTTCCTAACGCCGACCCTGGCCCAGTCTGAGCCCTATATCATCGGCCACATCACAACCTGGTTACATATAAAATTTGCTGTGACCAGTGGATGAGTGGGACTGGAAAAGGAAACAGTGACCAGCCAAGCCAGGGAACCATAGAGCAGTGAGGCTGACATGAGAGCTGGGTAAGTTGTTGTAGGGGATTCTGAGGGATAGGATTTACAAGCAATTGGAAAGCCAAACGTTGATTAGGGGTAGTAAACATGGCTTTGTGTGGTGGGAAACATGTCTCACTAACTTGATTATCTTGAAGAGGTGATAAAGAAGGTTGATGAAGGCTGTGTGGCAGATGTTGTCTGCATGGGCTTTTTGAAGGTGTTTGATAATGCTCTGAATGGTAGACAGGTTATTAATGGGAGGACACATGGGATCCAGGGGGAGCTAGACAATTGAATTCAAAATTGGCTTGAAGGTACAGGATTGTTTACAGACTGGAGACCAGGGACCAGCGATGTGCCACAAGTATCAGTGCTGAGTTCACTGCTTTCCATCATTAATGTAAAGGATTTGGATGTGAATATCAGAGGCATGGATAGTACGTTTACAGATGATATCAAAATGTGGTGCAGTGGACAGTGGTGAAGATTATCTCAGAGCGCAATGGGACATTGATCAGATGGGCCAAGGGGCCAAGGTGTAGCTGATGGAGTTTGATTTAGACAAATGAGAGGTTTTGCATTTGTTACGGTGAAGCAGGGCAGTACTTATACAACTAATGCTAGGGTCCTGGGGAGTGTTGCCAAATAAAGGGACCTTGGGTGCAGGAGCTTAGTTCCTTGAAAGTGGGGTAGCAGGTAGACAGGATGCTGAAGGACAGTTTTGGGACGCTTGTCCTAACCACTCAGAGCTTTGGGTGCAGGAGTTGGGATGGCATGTTCCTTCTGTACAAGACGTCAATGAGGCCATGTTTAGACTATTGCGCACATTTTGGTTGGCTCTGCTAAAGGAAGGTTGTTGTTTGCTTTGAGAGGAGCAGAAAAAGTTGACAAGCATGTTCCTGGATTGGAGGGTTTGAGCGAGAGGGAGATGCTGAATAGTTTGCAGCTTTTTCCCCTGGAGTGCTGGAGGTTGAGGGGTGACATTGCAGAGGCTTATAAAATCATGAGGAGCATGAATAGTCTGAATAGCCAAGCTCTGTTTCCCAGGAGTCAAAAAGTAAAGTGCATATGTTGAAGGTGAGAGGGGAAAGATATAGAAGGGAACGTGGGGCAACATTTTCATGCAGAGAGTGGTGTGTGTACAGAAAGTGCAGCCAGAAGTGGTGGAGATGGGTGCATTTACACAGTTAAAGGGAACCTGGATTGGTAAATGTATAGGAAGGGTTTAGATGGATATCGGCCAAATACTGGAAAATGGGCAGAGATCGGATTACGTATTTGGTCAGTGTGGACAGGTTGGACCAAAGTGTTTGTTTCTGCGCTGTGTGAATTTCTGATTCTATAAGATGGATGAGAAGAAATTCAAAAAGGGCATTTCAACCAGAAATTCTCTTCCCCAGAAGTCTGTGGTGCCTTTCTGTTTACATTTATTCAGAGCTACAGTCGTGAAATAGTTGACAGATGTTGTGAAAAAAACCAAAGTCTCTCAAGTTGTTTACTCAACGTTTATTAACAAGACAGCTTTCTGCCTCTTGTTCAATCTCTCTCTTAAAAGAATCCAGAACAAAATAACCTCATCATTTACAGCATTGTCACACTAGTTCGAACATCGAGCTGTTACACAGGAACCCGGGGAAGACCAATGAGGCACTTGGCCCTGCTGTACAGCCCCTTGAGTCACTGACATATGAACAGGAGGAGGCCATTCAGCCCTTACAGTCACTTACATGGAAACAGAGTGAGGTGACTGATGCTCCAACACGACAAGCAAATGGAGCAGGAGCTGCACAGATAGTCTGCTCCACACTGTGCATCTTGCATCCGTTGCTCGTGATACACATGTGGTACTTTAAAGCGGTTTTCTAGCAGTGAGGTGGGAAGCCTAATTACAGATAATGGGAACTACAGTTGCTGGAGAATCCAAGATAACAAAGCGTGGAGCTGGATGAACACAGCAGGCCAAGGAGCATCTTAGGAGCACAAAAGCTGGCGTTTCAGGCTTCAACCCTTCATAAGAAGCAAAGGAAGCCTAATGTTTTGTTCAAAATCTCAAGGCTTCGTCCTCCAACTTGTGTTCTCTGTGAAGATCAGAATGTGGTTGGAATGACATTCTGCTTTAGAAGTAAGGTATTATGGTTAATGTCGGGATTGTGAACAACATGACATTCAGTGTCGGGTTACACATTAATGTGGGGAGATTTCATTCAGAATCTGCATTGCTCCCTCAATCGACATGGGGATCTATGTAATCTGACATGTAAAACCTATATATATATACTTACTTGGGTATGTTTTGGAATTTCTCACCATATCAGTGTGTTTTGTGAACGTAAGTGTTCACTGCCAACCGTGCGTTTTAATGGAATTATCTGTTATTCTTTCACAACACTACAGATTAAACAGTCAGTTTCCTCACGGTACCATCATCTCAGGGATTAGACTGGCGATACTCGTTTACACTGTGCCTGTGGCAAGGAGATCTTTCCTAACGAAGGAGACCAAGCCTGTACACAGTGATCCTAAATACTCTCTGATCAAGGCTCTACAACTGCAGAAAGATGGCTTTATTTATGTACCTGAATCATTCACAATGAAGAACAGTATAACTTTTATTTCCTTCATTACTGATACCCCTATATGTACTATTTTTGGTGACCTATGATCAAGGACATGTAGGTCGTTTTGGGCAACAAGACTTCCCAACCTTGCACCATTTAATCATTACAAAATGAGATGTCTGCTCTTGCTGGCTACATCCAAATCGTTTGTAAGCCTTTCAAATTACCGTGGTCCAAACACTGATACATGTGATACACCTAAAGTAACAGCACCAAAAGTTCAATCTGAAAAAAGGCTTGACTCTCTGTATGGTCTCAACTAAACAATTCTCAATCCATGTGGTATATTCTTCCTTACCCCTGGACTCCAACTTTATTCATTCACCTGCGTGCAACCATACCAAAGCATTCTAGAAATTCAAATACACCACTCCCACTGGTTCTCATTTGTGGATGCTTCAACGATTATATACATATTACTCAGTAAAACACTCACTGGATAAAGGACCACAACACACAGGAATTGCCAAAACAAATAGGAAAGTACAGCAACTTCTGTTGATAATCTAGTTTTCTCTATTTTGACATCTCATCATCCATATTCTCTCTCACTTTCTCTCTCTCTCATTAACAAATCACATATATCAAGTTAATAAATACTCCAATCTTTCTCCATGTCTTATCTCTCCAACCTCCCTCTTTCAGTTTAAATGTATTGCTCACATTTGGATGTGACACAATTATAATTGAGTAATGAAACGACAAAGACTCGAGGGAGGAACTGGCCAATGTTACCAGAAATACAGCCTCAGCAGGGAAGACTGTGAAGCAGCAATATAAGACGTTGCTGAGGATAATTTGGACGCAGGTCCATAATTTGTGGATGCTTTAATTAACATAAACTCCACTGGTTTATCAAATATGACTTCACTTTCCTGAATCCATGTTGATTCTACCAAGTCGTATTATGATCCCCCAAGTGTCTAATTTTTACAGTCCTCATAAAAGATTCCAATATTTTCATCATAACGGAAATCAAGTTGTCCAATTTTGTTTTTTTGTTTGTTTTCCCTCCAACTCCACATTTTATCTGAGTTACAACAGCAGTTTTCCATTCTGCAGGAACCGGAAATGCCGCAATCTCTAGAATTTTGAATGGTAGCCAATAATTATTTCTTTTAGTTACAATTTTTAAATGACATTTGGATCAGTACCTGAACAGGAAACATTTGGAGGGATATGGCCCAAGCCCAGGTGGGTGGGACTGGGATAGTTTGGGATTATGTTTGACATGGACTGGTTCGACTGAAGAGCTGTATGACACTGTAACTCTTTCACTAGCTCTATTGCCACCTACTTGTATACTCTGGGACGTACCAGAGCAAAGTACCAAACTTCAGTTCAATTAGTTTTGAGCAATTCCTCTTTATTAATTCTAATCTCCCACAGTTTCTCATTTTCACAGTCACTCTGTCCTGTGGAATTTCTGGATGATTTTCTGTATTTTCTTCTGTGGAGACGGAAATAATGCATTCCACTCAGCAGTGGGTCAGTGGGGGTGAGGTGAAGGAGATGGCCTCTGTCACCAAGTGAATACATCAGAGCATTGCACTTAGGAGATGATGAACAAGGCACTCACTCATGACCATCGATGGGTTATGCTGAAACCAGTGACACAAAGCTGTGAACACCTCTTTTTAGAATAACATTGTCTTCACACTTTGCAACTGGCATAGGTCCAGGTAGAGATAAGAATATGTATACAATCTAAGTATTATTTATCAAAGTATTATAAATCAAAGCTGCAAGTGTGGCCAGACGAGAATTGCACCTGGAAAGATTTTAGTTCATTCAGAAAGAGCATTGAATAAGAAGTGAAGTCTGGGAATATTATGGGTGATAAAGGGAATACTGTGATATAAATCAGCTCAGGACAAAATGGCCAATGATGGTTATGAACTCGTTTGTTCCTCCTCGGGTGTTTCTAATTGAAGGTGTTAAAAGCCATGGAGTAAGAATTGAGGTTGTTATGGAAACTGAAGACAATAGTTTCCATCTTTGTCAAACATAGATCATAGAAATTGAGATGCCGTTCGCAAAGTTTTACAGATTAAATGATTGATCAGAGATAGAGACACTTACCAGGAACACCAACAATAGCGAGGATGGGATAGTAACCCACTTGAATAATCATCAGTACACCGTATATCTGCCATGTTAATGATACCCCATCAATAGAAAACCAGTAAAGGCCATCGGATAAACTCCTGTCCATTGTTGGAACATTCCAATCTATTCCTTTCAGATTCTGGTACATTGTTGTCACATTCCCGTGTGTGGTTCTGAGATTCTGATCCATGATTGGATCATCCGAATCTGCTGGTCACAGATTCCGATCTCTCCCTCTCTCTGGTGCTGCTGATCCCAATCGTGTTGAGGATGACACAGCCACGGATAATATAGGATAACGCATTGGAAGAAACCCCTTATTAACAGAAGAGGGAAATCCTCCAGTGACACAGTTAGTATCCATGGAGACTGACATTAATTCGAGTCACAGAACAAACAGCTCCAGTTAACCCCTTTCACTCTGACAGTTTTAATGTAACAACACTACCTGTTCTGGGTGGGATGCTGACATCGCCTGCTATAGGTCTGAGTGCCCATCTCCAATTACTGTCACAATGATAGAGTTAGAGGAGAAAGGTGATGCTTTCTCTGCACAGGCTCAATGATTCAGCTGTGTTTTCTGCATGCAATGCCATATGTAACCGTTTTCCGAAGAACCAATCGAGAGCTTGCAACTACACTGAAGCCTGCTCCACGACAACAACTGCCAATCTAAAAACGGTCTATGGCCACAAACGCCTGGAGAAAGACAGGAAATGTGGATGTTGCCGAACTTTCCTCTCACTGCCCTAATAAGGCAACATTTTATCTTTAACTCAACACTTTCAATAATTTGCTCCTAAATTTGCAAACATCGTTTTTTTGCAGCTAATACAGCTTTTCTTTTCCGATTTTTTGGCCTTATACCAAAAGTAAACGTTACATTGGTAACTGCTTTGCTTATTCAGAGTAAAGGGTCGGAGACAATATCTATGTGATTGATTAAGAAACAGTAAGGAAGAGGGGACAGTGGCTGTGCAGACTGGGCAGGACTAACATGATATCGCCCAGTAGGCAATTTCTTCTTCATAGACGGCATAAAATAAAACACAGAGAAAGAAACAGCATAAATTTGGCTGAAGGAATGGTGCCTGACAATATTAACAAAACACGGTAGTTTGAAATGGAATGGAGGAGAAATGATTTCATATATACTGTTTAATCAGTGTATGTGTGCAGATAGATAAGATTGCTCATATATGCTCAAGATATTCAGAGTTATTAAAAAGACAGAGTGAACACAATGTGATGCAGACGATGTGACCTTGTCTTGTTTGTATCTTGTTAACATTGCACTCAATAGAGAGAACCCATCTCCCCCATTCACACCTTTATTTACTCCCACTGTACATCTGTTTCTCTTCCACCACAATTAAAAACCTCTTTGTATCTTGCACTGCACCCCCACACCCTCTGTTTTCTTTCACCCCTCCTCTACCTCTGTCAAGGTATTAAAAAGATAATTTTCCAATGCTTTTCAGTTGGGACGAAGGGTCTTGCTGGACTTGAAACCATAACTCTGCTTCTCTGTCTCCACAGATGCTCCAGACCTGCTGAGTTTCTCCAGAAATGAATCAACACTGACTGAATTTTCAACAAAACAAAGAAACGTGCATGCTGGAAATCTGAAACAAGAAGAAAAGTTGCTGGAGAAACTGGGAGCTTTGAAGAGGCATCAAGAGTCCTGGCCCGAAACGTCAGCTTTTGTGCTCCTGAGATGCTGCTTGGCCTGCTGTGTTCATCCAGCTTCACACTTTGTTACACTGGATCCAACAGCTTAACGTTGCTTTCACTCTACAGATGCTGCCAGAACTGCTTAGTTTCTTCAACAATTTGTGTTTTCAAATAAATTCCAAAAATGTGTGTCAAAGCTGCCCAAACACCCTGTCCAACATGGATCACCAAACACTGAGAAGTGAATGGCAGCGCAAGGTTTACAAATGCATTAGTTCCAAACTGCATAACGCTGGCATCATTGACACTACAGAGCTCTTAATCATGATCAGGGAGAGAAACATTCTCTTTAAAAACCTTCCTACAGTGTGGAAACATGTCCTCCAGCCTAACAAGTCCACACCGATGTTCAGAGCATCCAATCCAGACCCACCCCCCTATTACCCACCTGATTTACGCATCCCTCAACATGATGGGCATTAGCATGGCCAATTCACCTAGCCCGCACATCTTTGGTCTGTGGGAGGAAACGGGAGTACCTTGAGGAAGTCCACGCAGACACGGGGGAGAATATGCAAACTCCACAAACATCATCACCCAAGAGTAGAATCAAACCTACATCCCAGGTGCTGTGAAGCAGTTGTGCTCATCCCTGAGCCACCGCACTGCCCAAAGATGCCCCTACTAGAAGGGAAAAGGTTCAGATGGATATGTTAACGCGTTTTGAGGAATGTGACAAATTGGAGGCGCGACACCATGCAAAGACCCTCAGAAGAATGACAATGGAAGTGTTATCACATCAGGAAACAGAGTAGGTCACTGTGGACACGGACGATGGGGACTCAGTCTGAACTGGGGGACATTACATTGCACTTACTGCAGCTCAAAACTGGGCATCCATGTGGTGATGGAAACCGCAGCAGCAGCAGCAGAAGCAGAATTGTATTCTACCAGAATCTGTGACTCTTTGTCCCGGATAATCCCTCAGTCTATGGTTCCCATGAAGCTGATTAATGATTCAGTGACAAGTGCAGGAAAACATGCCGGGGTTAGAACCATGCGTACCTGAAACTGACGGCAACCCGTTGTCACTACCACATTCGACTGCTTGCATGTCAGACAGCAGAACTAAGACATGACTGACAGGGCAAAATGATTACAAGATCAACAGACCAACTATCATGCCATAACTAGTCATGAATGGTGGTGGGGGCAGCAGGAACTGTCGCTGCTGGAGTCTGAGATAACAAGATGTGGATTTGGATGAACACAGCAGGCCAGGCACCATCAGAGGAACAGGAAAGCTAATGTTTCAGGTCTGGACCCTTCTTCAGAGAAATTGGAGGGGAGGGGGATTCTGAAATAAGTAGAGCATTGGGAGGCGATATTAGAAGTTAGATAGTGGAGCAGATAGGTGGAGAGAGGACAGTCAAGTCAAGGAGGTGGCATTGAAGCCAGTAAGAGTGCGTGTAGGTCATGAGATGTGACGAGTGTTGGTCAGTGAGGAACGAGAGGTGGGAAGATGGGAGGGAACACGAACAGGTCAAGGATGCAGGGATGAAGCTCATTGAGGTGAGGTGAGTGTAGGTGGGAAGTAGGGGTTGGGGGTTGTTCAGTGAGGTGGGAGGTGCGGGTAGGTGAGAGGGAACACGGACATGGTAAGGAGGCAGGGATGAGGCTAGTAGAGGTGAGGTGAGTGTCGGTAGGAAGTTGGGTGGGGGTTGGTCAGTGAGCTGGGAGTGTAGGTGCTCCACAAAGCAGTCTCCAAGCATCCTTTTGGCTTTCATGCTGTAGACGAGGCCACATCTGAAAAAGCAGATCCCAGAGACCACATTAGTGGATATACAGGTGAATACCTGTTTAATGTGGAAGGTTTTCCTGGGGCCTGGGATGGAGGTGATGAAGGAGGTGGAAGGGTGGGTGAAGCAATTCCTGCGGTTGCAGGGAAATGTCCCAGGGGTGGTGGGACTAATAGGGAATGTGGAGCGGACAAGGGAATCATGGAGACGACGGTCCTTCTGGAAGGCAGATAAGGACGGGGAAGTAAATATATCCTTGGTCGTGGGGGTCAGGTTGCAGGTAGCGGAAGTGGCCAAGAATGATGTTTTGGATCCGGATATGATGGGGTGATACGTGAGGACAAGAGGAATTTTGTCTTTGTTTGGAGGGGGTGTGAGGGCTGCGGTGCGGGAAATGCAAGAGATACAGTCAAGGTCATTTATGACCACTGTCAGGGTGAAATTGCAGTCCATGGAAAATGAAGACATCTGCATTGTCCGGGAGTTGAATGCCTCATCTTGGGAGCAGATGCAGTGGAGGTGAAGGAATTGGGAATATGGGCTAGCATTCTTGCAGGAAGGTGGATGAGATGAGGTGTCATCGAGGTAGCTGTGGGAGTCGGTGGGCTTGAAATAGATATCAGTTTACAGACGGTTACCAGAGATGGAGACAGAGGTCCAGGAAGGAGAGAGAGGTATCAGTGATTGTCCAGGTGAACTGCAGGTTGGGTGAAAGGTGTTAGTAAAGTGGGTGAACTGTTCAATCTCCTTGCGGGAGCATGAGGCGGCACTGATACAGACATTGATGTAACGGAGGAAGAGGTGGGGAATAGGGCCAGGATAGGCGTGGAAGAGGGACTGCTCCACGTACCCGACAAAGACTCAGGCATAGCTTGGGCCCGTGTGGGTAACTATGGCTACCCCGGTTTGTTCATAGGAAGTGCTAAGGGGAGGTTGCTAAGGGTAAGGATGCGTTTTGTTAGATAGATAAGGGCGTTAGTGGAGCGGGACTGGTCGGGCCTGTAGGAGAGGATGAAGCAGAGGGCTTTCAGGCCATCTGCATGGTCAGTTATACAACTTCCTGGAGGAGAGGGTTCCAGAGATATCCCCAATGTAACTAATGGAACAGCCCTGCACATCAGTGCAACTTCAAAAATGTAGTATCCACACCATCCTCAGCCAGGAGTATCGAGTTGATGATTCACCTCACTGTCATCATGATGTGCACAAAATTACAGTTGCCAGTCTTCAACCAATTAGCTTCGCTGCATGTAATACCAAGAAAAAGATAACAATGGCGTAAAAATACGAAAAAAAACTGGCCCTGATGCCGTTCCTACAATAGGACTGAAGGCTTGTGCTGCACAACAAGCCGTGCCTCTGGGGGAAGCTGTTTCATTCCAGCCCCAACTCTGACATCTGCCTGGCAATGTGGAACATTTATCAGCTATGCCCAGTTTCCTAAGAGGAGCATAATTGCAATCTGACCGATATCTGTGCCCTTAGTCTCATTGCAATTGTCGAATTGTTGAAAGTTGGTTTTTGACAGAGCTGTCAAGCAGCACAGAAATAACCTGCTCGGTGTGGTTTCTGATAGTTCCCCATGTGGAGATGGTGCTGTTGTGGAAATATCATTGGGTTTCTAATCCAGACCAGGCTAATGCTCTGGCAGCTGGGGGATGTGAAGAATAATTAATAAAACATCGATGTCTCAAATCTGGTGTCAGTAAAAGTGACCTTGAAGCCAATATCGATTGGAAACATCAATGTGCTTCACCAACACACTTTCAGGGTGAAAATCTACCGCGCTGTCCTAATCTGGCCGAAAAGCCTCTCCAGACACACAGACATGTGATGAACACTTCAATGTTCTCTGGAACAGCCAAGCAAGGGACTCAATTGCATCAAACTGCTCTGATGCCTTAAAGGGTAAAATCGGATGGAACACCCAGCTGCGGCATCGGAAAAGGGACAAAGAAACACTGTTGTGTTGAACATACACAGGCCTCCTTCCTGATATCTGAGAGCTTGTGAGAACATTTAAAGAGCTTTCCCACGGGCGATACAGAAACATCAGGAAAGGAGAAGGCCATTCAACCCATTTAGTGTCCCCCAATCTAGTTCATGGCTGAACATACACAGGCCTCCTTCATGATATCTGAGAGCTTGCGGGAACATTTAAAGAGCTTTCCCATGGGCAGTTAAGAAACATCAGGAAAGGAGAAGGCCATTCAACCCATTTAGTGTCCCCCAATCTAGTTCATGGCTGAACATACACAGGCCTCCTTCCTGATATCTGAGAGCTTGTGAGAACATTTAAAGAACTTTCCCATAGGCAGCACAGAAATATCAGGAAAGGAGAAGGCCATTCAACCCATTTAGTGTCCCCCAATCTAGTTCATGGATGAACATACACAGGCCTCCTTCCTGATATCTGAGAGCTTGTGGGAACATTTAAAGAGCTTTCCCACGGGCGGTACAGAAATATCAGGAAAGGAGAAGGCCATTCATCCCATTCAATGTCCCCCAATCTAGTTCATGGCTGAACATACACAGGCCTCCTTCCTGATATCTGAGAGCTTGTGGGAACATTTAAAGAGCTTTCCCATGGGCGGCACAGAAATATCACGAAAGGAGAAGGCCATTCAACACATTTAGTGTCCCCCAATCTAGTTCATGGCTGTACATCTCTCCAATGCTTTTCTTCCACACAGTGCTGATAGCCCTGGAAGTGATTAATCATGAGAAAACAGATAAATATAAAGTAGGAACTGTCGTCATTCCTTCAGTCCATTGATTTTTCTCCACCACTCAACATAATGATGCTGATCCTATATCCCATACGCCTGTTCTCTGCCCAACCATTTAGTGTCAAGAAATCCTTATTTGTATTCAGTGCCTGGCTTCTGCAGCCTTGTGTGGCAGAGTGTTCCGAAGGTTCACCAGCCTCTGTGTGCAGGCATTCATGCTCATATCATTGTCCAGTAACTTACCTGTACCTGACATTATGACCCTTATTTTAGATATTCCAGCCAAGGGCTTTATTCTCCCTGCTTCTAAACTGTCTCACTCTGTGAGAGTTTTATATATTACAATGAGACCTTCACTCATTTTCCTAAACCTCATGGAATTTCAACCCAGTTGACTCGAACTGAGCTCAAACAAAAAGGCTGTCATCCCAGAGATCAGCCTGGGGATCCTTTGCTGCGCTCCCTCAATACCAGGTTTATTCTTAATGGGGTAAGGAGACCAAAACTGCACACAACACTGCACAATGTTTGAGATATGGTTTCATCAAGGACCTGATCTCCAGTAATATAAACAGCCTTCTAACACCATCCCCTGTCTCCTGCCATTAAGACAATTTTGAATGTGACTTGCCAAATTACCATTGATACCATTGTGTTTAACTTTCTTTGTCAGTTTTTCATGTGGGACTTTGTCAACAGCCCTTGCTGAAAAAAAAAACATATAAATGATCATCTTGATAGAAATCAATCAAAATGAGACTTCCCTCAAAAAAAGTCATCCTGACTATCCCTGATCAAGTCTTGTCTCTCTAAATTCTGATCAATTAAGTGTTTGTGAGAAGAACACAATTGTAATTATGGGTGGTTCGAATATGCATATTGATGGGATGAATCAATTTGGCATGGATCGCCTCGAAGAACAATTCATAGAGGGTATGAGGGATTGTTTCTTACAGCAACATGTCATAGGAACAACCACAGGGCTGTTTACTTTAGATTTAGTATTATGTAACGAGGAAGCATTGATAAATGGTCTTCTCGTTAAGGACATTCTTGGAGGAGTAACCACAACATGGGGGAGCTGCAAATTCGGACTGAAAGCCGGGACACACCAGTTTCATGCAAGAGCTTTGAGGTTTCGCAAAGATAACAGTATAAGTCTGAGGAGGGAGGCGTCCTGAGTAGACTGGGCAAAAACATTAAAGGACTGGACAGCTGAGGAATAAAGGCAAATATTTAGGAAAATGCTGAGTACTTCCCCATTAAAGTAATTGTCTGGGAGGAAGAGGAATTGTATGAAGGTGAAAAAAATCATCCATGGCTTGACAAGGAAGTCAGTGACAACATGAAGACAAAACCTTGGACATATCATACTGCACAAGTTCGTCGCTCTTTGGAGTATTTGGGGAGGCAGTGTTCGAGTGGTATAATCACTGTACTTTTAATTAAGTGACTCAGACAATGGTCTGGGGACCTGGGTTCAAATCCTGCTGTGCCAAATGGTGGAGTTTGAATTCAAATTGAGAATTAATAGACCAATACTGGCCATGAACCAACTGTCAGGTAAAACCCAAGTGGTTCACAAATGTCCTGTCAGAAAGGAACCTGCCATCCTTAGTTGGCCTGGCCTACATGTGATTCCAATATGGCCTACTGCCATATTGTTGACTTTTACCTGCCTTCTGGATAATTAGTGATGGGCACAGCCAGTGATGCCCACACCCAGTGAATGTTATGTGGTTGGCATGGAGGAGCTGAGCTGAAAGTCTGTTTCCGTTCGTTATAACTCAACGGCTTTATGATTTGGTGTTGGTGCATACATAGTGCTGTTGGGAGGAAGTCTCAGCAGTGTATCTGGTGTGTCAGTGTTGCTGGCAGTGAGCATTACTGGAGAGGGATAGAGTGTTAAACAAGCCGCTTACGTTTTCCTCGATAGAGTTTGTGCAGCTGTGCTCATCCAGGTACCTGAGGATCTTCCATCACACTCCTGCCTGGCCCCTTGTAGGTAGTGGAAAGGCTTTAGAGAGCTTTAGGAGGTGAGTTACTCACCACAAATTCCCAGCATCAGATATGCTCTTTTAGATGGCTGCGCCAGTTGAATTTCTGATCAGCAGTTGCACACAGGATATTTTTCGTTGCAAGTTGATCTTCATGCTGAAAATCAAAGAAGAGCTTTTGGATTACCTCGTGTTGGATGTGGCAACTGCCCTGCAGTTTTGAAGAACTATTCTTGTTAGACATTCATCAGCAAAACCTGAATGGTGTCCACATATTTTGGAAGAAAGTTATCGACTGCTGCAGGAACTGAGGATTGTGAAACCGTGCTGAGAGATACTGTTTTCCTCCCTGTCAGGAATGGTCTGCTTTGATCATTCACAATCCTGGCAAAAACAGAAATATTGTCTTCGAAATGCAACTTCGACTCGCAGGAACATGAAACCAGATCACTGAAACGGCCAACGAGTTCATGAGCACTGGAGGGGAATGGGAGTTCGCAACTGGCAGGAAAACATGTCCATTCTCAAAGTGCGTATGTGGGAGGAAGGAGCTTAATCTTCTTTTGAGAAATGACACCCTTACAGCTAAAAGTATTTGTTATAATGAAGGAAAAGCTGTATCCGTGCCATTGGTTTAGTTAAAGTGATAGTGGCAAACAGCTGGAATAATCTCGCACTGACCATTTGGAACTTCCTGGATGTTTTCAGACATGGCTGGGATGTCCGAGATTGAGTTAGTGCCAATACTCCATGAGATGATGCTGATTTGTAAAATCACCATTTACTGAGCACAGCTGATGAAACTGAAAAACAAGTGCCGTTGGCTGGTACTTCCGAATACATCAGAGCTTTTATGGCTGCCACCACATGGAATCGTACAACTGAGAAAAGGCCCATTGAGACTGCACCACCAGGTGCTGATCCAAGTGCTTTTAAAGTTTGTGATGTTACCTGCCTCAGCCACCTTCCTAAGCAGTGCATTCCAGACACATACTACCTTCTGGATTCAACGCAAATTGCACAAATCCTTTCTCAGCCTCTTACCTTTCACTTTAAAAGTGTGCCCCCTTGTTCTTGACCCTTCGTGGAAGGTGAACAGCTGCTGTCTGTTCACCCTGTCTGTACCTCTCATGCTCTTACACACATCGATCAGGCTCCCCCCTCAATTTGCTCTGCTCCAAAGATAATCGTGAACAAATCTAGTCTCGCTTCACAGTTTGAGTATTTTCTTGCCTTGCTACTTTTGAAGTGCATTAACTCACATTTATCAGTGTTAAATTTCATCACACTGTTCTGGCCACGTGAACAGCCTGTTTATATCGCCCTGTCCTCCTGACTGTGAAACACCCGGCTAATCTTTGTGACATCCACAAAATTATTTATCATATCCTCTCCATCCACCATCTCCCACATTCTCATCATCATCAAGCATGCAGGTACAGCAGACAGTGAAGAAAGCTAATATCATGCTGGCCTTCATAACGAGAGGAATTGAGTATAGGAGCAAAGAGGCCCTTCTGCAGCTGTACAGGGCCTTGGTGAGACCGCACCTGGAGTATTGTGTGCAGTTTTGGTCTCCTAATTTGAGGAAGGACATTCTGGCTACTGAGGGAGACCAGCATAGGTTCACGGGGTCAACTCCCGGAGTGGCGGGACTATCATATGTTCAAAGACTGGAGTGACTGGGCTTGTATACAGTTGAGATTCGAAGGATGAGAGGGGTTCTGATTGAGACATAATAAGATTATTAAGGGATTGGACACTTTGGAGGCAGGAAGCATGTTTCCCCGATGGGTGAGTCCAGAACCAGAGGACACAATTTAAAAATAAGGGGTAGGCCACTTAGAACAGAGTTGAGGAAAAACTTCTTCACCCAGAGAATGGTGGATATATGGAATGCTCTGCCCCATAAGGCAGTGGAGGCCAACTCTCTGGATACTTTCAAGAAAGAGGTGGATAGAGCTCTTAAAGATGGTAGAATCAAGTGTTATGGAGATAAGGCAGGAACAGGATACTGATTGTGGATGATCAGCCATGATCACAATGAATGGTGGCGCTGGCTTGAAGGGCCGAATGGCCTACTCCTGCACCTATTGTCTATTATTTACAAATATCACAAAATTAACCTTGATTTTCTTCCTGTTCTCCAGCTATTATTCACAGAGGAAGAATATAAAATTCCAGTCTCTTGATTCTATTATTTTGGTGAATTTACAGTGTGATACAGTTGAGTTCTTTGATGAGGGAGACACAAATATTATTTTGGACATGGAGTTGAATTATCCTCCAACATTCTGCCCATTCTGCATGTTATATTCCTACGGCTTTGATGTCATTAATGCTGGGCTAGGTTTTGGTATTTTGCACTGAAACTTTTATATTTTACATGGACCTGGAGCATGTTTTTTGTAACTGTCCCTGCAATAGTCAGAGCTTAAGGAATTATTCAACTGCAGGATGGACACAGCCTCATTCTTGAAGATTGTGTGAGAGAGCGAGTAATGAGGAGAAAGATACAATTAAATTCTACATTACGGACACATTGTAGGCAATCACACCATATTGTCATGTCTACCTTGAAAAAAATGTTAAGACATTGCACGGGAGTCGGGGTTGGGGGGTGGGGAGAATAACATTTCATCTGCACTTGATGGAAATACAGAAATACCGAGACAGTGTAAAATCTGAACAAGAATCAAGCGTTGGAAAAGAAACATGAGAAATATTTCCTTAATTTTCAAAGGAAATCAGAATCCAATTTTCGTGAACAGCAATGTTTGATTGCCCATCAATCTTTCTTCTTGAAATACATGCTTTTCGTGGTCACTCATACTTCACCTGCCAGTTCTCTTCCTCCTTCCTTATACTTCTGCTTCCCTTGCACTGCCCCTTCTGCTGCTACATACCCTTCCACTGACCGTCTCCCTTCACACTCCGCTTCTACCACCCCCACTGCATGTCATTCCTCTGTCATGATTTCTCCCACCTCCCCATCCTCTCTTTCCCTTTTTATCCTTCAACTCGGATGATAGAAGTTGCTGATTTCCATGTTGCTATTGGTCATCAGTGAATGATGAGGTTGAAATGCTGAATGCCCACAAGGAGCAGAGAGCAGTGTATGCTTGCCACTGTCTGATGTGCTGGAAATGGGATAGTTTTGTTCACAGTCAAACAGAGTGAAGCTTCGTTCTTGCCCTCTGACAGGGCATTTAACCAAACAGCCTAATCAAGAATAAGACAAATGTCACCTGACAGAATCGGAAGTCTGTGCCTAAAACTTCTTTGGAATATTGTGAGGTAGTGAGCACATTATTCAAAAATACTGTGTTCTGTACTTTCGCTCTTTATTGTTTCAGATGATGTTCCAATGTCACTCAAACTGAGATCAGAGTAACTTCCCATTCCACCAGCTTTACTTGACTCATTGCGGCATCAAGTGCCCTGAAGAAAGAAAACTATAACCAATGAGAATTGAAGAGAATCCTGCACTGGTAATGTCGTTGAGTGAGCAATGGGAAACCCAGTCTCTTCAAGTTGTTATTCAAGTTACATGTCTTCCTGGAGAGGGAATAAATTGTTGTTCCTTCACTATAATATGGCAAAAAAATCCTTGGTATTTCCTTATAAACAGCTCGATGCATACATCTGCATCACATGGATGAGAAGAGTTTCAGGAAGGCAGCTCTGTGTCACCTTCTGCAGACCTCTTGGTGATGACAAATAAAGTCTGCCCCTGCTAGTGCCTGCCAAAATCAATGGATAAAAATGTCCTACTTATAATATCAAGATTTTTTTCATAGCTTAGTCTGAAGCCTCAGACAGGTAAGACTTTGCTAGATGAGTGTAATCCCAGTGACATCAGGAACATGGCATGACATTGAGGTTACACTCCGCATCGTTTTCAATCAATTACTTTCAGACATCAATGCTGAGCACTATAGTGACTAGATACCAAGTCGCTGCCTCCTCTGCCTGGTTCTGTCTGGTCAAATGAACAGGAACTAGCAGAGAGGGTGATGATTTTGCCTGGGACATAATCCTGCTCACAGAATCCTGCTCTCCAGAGAATGTCTGACCGTTGCTTAATTCGTCCATGAAAATATAATGCAACCCACTTTTACATTTCGTACACCAAAGAGTTAATACCACTTTACTTCTTATATGTTTAAAATAAACCAAATGCAACGTTTTTTTCCCCATTTGCAAACAACTGAAGTGACAATAATTAAACTAACAGAGTACATGCCTAATTATACAGAATTTAGTGACTGTGGTGAACAGTTGAATCATGTTCATGTCAGTGAACACATCATCTTGCAGTCAGCAAATTTGTGAAAAATAGACTTAAACAAAAACAATGAATTCTCAGCTGCTGTGTTACCTGGCCTCACCACTACCTCCAAAACACTGGCCATCTCCTAAATCTGTCCCAAGAGTAGCTAAACCAGACTTGGACTGGTATTCACACAATGGCTCACAACAGAACTTTAGAGGCATCCATGAACAACAAGGAAGTGCATGGGGCAGCTTGGCCAATGAACTAGCACCAGACTCAGTACTGGTCCAAATGCAGTTTAACATTTGTGAAAAATAACCTGCCAAAAACCACGCCTCATAAGTTTATCTCTGTTGATGACTTCTGATGTGCCAACTAACCCCTATAATTGTGCATCTTTGACCCGATCCTGAATGAAGGCGTTAAAAAGGTGATGGACTCCTGCAGTATGTGTCGCCTTTCATTGAATCCCTTTTTAACAATATCCAGTGCATGTCAGCTCCACACATCAGTGTCCAAACTGAATTGTGCAGTGACAATGATGGTCGGCATGTTCCCAGACCAACATCCTTGCGCATGACTGGAAAGAAAATTTCTATGCAAATGTTCTCAGCATTCTAACTATTAATAGCAAAGTCACATCACTGAATGCAACCATCCTTCGATAATAACCACTTTCTGATTGTCCAAAAAGCACACATCTACCCATTTATTCAGTTCAATATTATGATAAAAATATGAGCAAACAGTGCACAAATCACAGTGAGGGACTTTGAAATGATAACGCTTGTTGCCACACCCAAGATCAAATGATTATTAAGTGCCAGGACTTTAAAAACACACAATTATTTTTCCCTTGTATTAATATATGTGCTAATATTTACACACAATTGTTTTCATGGCAACAATGCCAGGGTGTCAGATCAAACTTTGATGAGGAAACCTCCTGCTGAATCGCCCCCCTTAGCTGGTGGATCAGCCTTTGTATTATCCAGTCCCTCCAGCTGTTTGTTCATATCACAGAAAATGAATGGAATTAGTTGAAGGCTGCCTCGTGGAATGCTAGGAATCTTTGGAGGAGAGTGAAACAGATCATTCCATCGACACTTCTGTCTGAATATTGTTGTGAGTGTTTTGGCCTTGTCTTTTCTCCTCTTCTAAGGAAGGGTCGCTGGACCCGAAACAATCAGTCTATTTTGTTTTCTTCACAGGTGCTGCCACACCTGCTGAGCTTTTCCAGCAATTTCTGTTTTTATTACATTTTCTGCTGGGCTCTTCCATCATTGAGGAAGATGATATTTGTGGAGCCTCCTCCTCCTCCTCCTCCTCCAGTGAGTTCTTTGATTGTCCAAAACCATTCAGGACTGGATGTCACAGCATTGCAGAGGTTAGGTCTGATTCGTTGGTTCTGGGTTCATATTGATCTGTCGATCATTTTCTGCTTGTCCTATTTGCTGAGGAAGTGGTCTTCTCTTCATTTTTAAATAGGGTTGCTTCTGCTATTGGCAGCCTCTCCTGTGTTATTCACTGAACAAGGGTTGATCCCTGGCTTGATAGTCGTAATGAAGTGTGGGATATGCTGGGTAATGCTATTCAAAATCGTCCTGGAGTAAAATTCTGCTGTTGTTGGTGACCCATATCATCTCACACAGCCCAGCGTTGTGTTCCTACATTTGACTGAAATCTAGCCCATTTAGGACAGTGGTCATATACATGATGGAGGGTATTCCCAATGTAAAAGTAGAACTTCATCTCTTGAAATCGCGTGTGCAGTAGTCACTGTTACTGATACAGTCATAGATCCATGTACCAGCATCCGGCAGATTGGTGAAGGTGAGGTCCAGTACATTTCGCCCTCTTAGTCAGCCCTTCCCCAGCAGTTGCTGCCCCAGCCCCAGCAGCTATGTGCTTTCACACCCAACCATCTCAAACAACAATGCTGCTGCTGATTCTCTCTTGTTGCTGGTTTTGAAATGAACCACACTGTATACATTCTCCATCTTTCCCACTCTCTCAGTGCTTCCTCGAAGTGCGGCTCAATGTGGAGGAACGCTGATTCACCAGTTCAGGGAGATGATTCAGCCAGGAATTTCAGTGTCAAAGTCTGATCTGACACCATGAGGCTTCGTTATGCCACATTGTTGCTTGACTGGTCTGTAGGATGGCTCTCCCAATGGTATCAATGTGGACTTCACCAGCTTCAAAATCTCCCCTTCCCCCACCGCATCCCAAAACCAGACCAGTTCATCCCCTCCCCCCACTGCACCACACAACCAACCCAGCTCTTCCCCTCCACCCACTGCATCTCAAAACCAGTCCAACCTGTCTCTGCCTCCCTAACCTGTTCTTCCTCTCACCCATCCCTTCCCCCCACCCCAAGCCGCACCTCCATCTCCTATCTACTAATCTCATCCCACCTCCTTGACCTGTCCTTCTTCCCTGGACTGACCTATCCCCTCCCCAACTCCCCATCTATACTCTCCTCTCCACCTATCTTCTTTTCTCTCCATCTTCGGTCCGCCTCCCCCTCTCTCCCTATTTATTCCAGAACCCTCACCCCATCCCCTCTCTGATGAAGGGTCTCGGCCGAAACGTCAGCTTTTGTGCTCCTGAGATGCTGCTGGGCCTGCTGTGATCATCCAGCCTCACATTTTATTATCTCTCAATTTTGACATGAGTCCCCAGACATTGGCAAGGATGACTTTGCAGTGTCTACAGGGCTTTTTATTTTTGTGGCTGTCAACTGAAGGGGCCAAAGGGGCAGACTATGCTGTATAACACTGGTTCTATATTTCTTGTGATTGGGCCCTCCAAGGTCTCACTCCCAGTACCTTGTCTATGGCACAGATTCCTACAATGTGATCTCCATTAAGACATTGCGCAATTTGGAGTTTTTAAACTGCACAGCTGTCCCTCTAACTTTTCTTGTCATCGCCTCCAAGGGCTACATCCATCTCCATCTGCGTCCCTCCCTATATGCCTCACCACCTCCAGTTGCCTCACCCCACGTATGTCGATAAGATCCTCCAGCCCCTTCAACATACCGATCTCTCTCACCTCATCCAGGCCCACTCACCCTACCTATCTCTTTTATGTCCTTGCCGCATATAGCTTTCTTATCTCTCGAACTTCCTCCAGCCGCTTTGCCCTCCATACGTCTCTGACCCCCAACAATCCCACTTACTCTCCCTGTCTATCCAACCCCCTACAGCCTCTACAACACTCTCTATCTCTCGAACCTCCTTGTCCGCTTCACTCCTCCCTTACTATCTAACCTCCTCCAGCTCGTACAACCCTTTGTTTCTCTGTAACCTCCAGCGACTACACCTCTCTTCCATCCTTTGAATGAAAGTGACAAAAAAACAAGATCTGTAGCCTGGTCTAGCATGCACTGGCATCGCTATCTCTGTCATGTCTCTGGCCCTGCATTCGGATTTCAGGAGCTTCCTCCAGACAATAAAATCTCAAACTTCCTCCAGATTTCACTCCCTCCTAGCTCTGTAATCTCATCCATCAGCTACACTGCTCTCAAATTCTTTTATTGCCTCCTTTCCCCTGTCCCATCACCCTCTCATTAACCTCCTGCAGCACCTACTCCACTTCATATCTCCTCCAGCTCCTTCAGCTCTCCCTATTCTACAATTTCCTGAGCATTTACACACCTCTACATTTATGTAGCCTTCAACAGCTCCAATAACCTCCATATCTCTTTCACCTTCTCCAGCATCTGCATCTGCTCCCAATCCCCGTAACATTTTCCAACACCTGTACTCCTCTATACCTTTGTAACCTGCTCGAGCATATGCATACGTTCCTCATCCTGCCACCCTCCCCCAGCCCCTAAAACTTCACCAGAGCCTACAATTCTCTCTATCTCTCGAGCCTCCTCCAACCCTTCCACTCTTTGCTTTCGATCTAACCTCCTCCAGCTCATACAACTGTCTTTTCCTCTGCCACCCCCAGCTCCTGCACCTTTTCCCATTATGTGAATGAATGAAAAAACAAAATCTCTGGAAGCTGTTCTAGCATGCATAGGACTCACTATCTCTGTAATGTCTCTAGCCACGCATTCCTATTTGTGAGGCTTCATCCAGCCCATAAAACCTTGAACCTCCTTCAAAATTTACTCACCCCAATCTCTGGCACCTCATCCATCAGCTCCCAAATTCTGCCATCACCTTCTTCCCTTGTTGCATCCTCCTCTCAGTGACAGCCTCCAACATATACACCACTTCATATCTCCACCAGCCCCTTCAACTCTCCATATTTCTAAAATTTTCTGCAGTATCTACACTCCGCTGCATCTCTTAAGCCTCCCATGACTCTGATAAGCTCCATAACTCTGTCACCTTCACCAGCATCCACAAGTGATCCCGAACCCTGTAACATTCTTCACCACCTATACTCCTCCTTGTCTTTGAGACCTGCTCGAGCATGTCCACATGCCCCTTGTCCCTGTAACCTCCCCCAGCCCCTAAAACATTCTTATAGTAGGTGGCACGGTGGCTCATGGGTTAGCACTGAACCCTCACAGTGCCCCGGGCCTGTGTTCAATTCCAGCCTCAGGTGACTGTGCGGAGTTTGCACATTCTCCCTTTTTTTTGTTATGAGATTCGTTAGGGTCCACTAGTTTCCTCCCACAGTCCAAAGCTGTGCAGTTTAGGTGGACTGGCCATGTTAATTTGCCCACAGTGTCCAGCGATATGTAGGTTCAGTGGACTGGATATGGGAATTACATCGATGGTGTGTGCGGGCTGCAGATGTGGATTTGTTGGATCACTGTGGGGATACTATACTTTTATCCCTGTAACCTCCGGATTTCACTTTGCCCTACCTTTGTAACCTTCTTAAGATCAGATCATCTTACCTATTTCTGTAACCTGTTCCATTCCCTGCACCCTCCTCACCTCTAACCTCCAACAGCTATTCCAGCCCTCCCTAATTCTTTATATTAGTATATCTCCTCCAAACCTCCCCATCTGACTAACATCCTCCAGCACATACATTATCCCCTGTCCATGTACCCTCCTCCAGCACTTATATTCTTGCCTAAATCTGTAGCCTGCTTGAGGAATGACAATTCTCCCAATGTCAAAATCTTCCTCCAGCATCTGCAATCCTCCAAGCTATGAAACCTCTTCCAGGCCAAACAGCTTTCCCTAAATGTGTAATGTCCTGAAGCCCAGACCCGCTTCCCTATTTTTGTAATTCCTCCAGGCTGTAGATCCCCCCTTATCTCTGTAACCACCAACACATATTACAGCCCTACCTTTCACTGCAACTAATTCCAGCAAATATCTCTCTCACTATCTCGGTCACCACTTCAACTCTTACATTCCTCCCATCTCTATAATCTCCACCAACTGTATGAGCCCTCATGGTTACTGTTACCCCCTGCAAAATGCATACTGCTGTTTGTCTCTGGACCCTCCTGCAGCTCCTACTCTCCTCACTATCTCTGTAAGCTTGCCCAGCCCTGTAACCCTCCCTATCTCTGTAACTTCCTCCAGTCCCTGAACTCCTTCTATCTCTGCAACTGATACTTCCCTCTCTATGTCTGTAACCTCCAACAGCATATATATTGCTCGATGTCTCTGGAACTTCCTCCATTCCCAACAACAGTTCTTCATACTGTAACTCCCACCAGTTATTCCTGCCCTCCCTATTGCTGTAACCTCCTGCAGCATGTACATAGTCATGTATACCCCTTACAACCTTCAGCCCCTCCATTCCTCCTCATCCCTGTAAGGAGAAGTCATCCCTCCCATTCTGTGTAACCTCCACTAGCCATGTATTCCTATCTCTCAAACATCCTCTAGCCCCTACACCCCTCTTTTTCTCGTCAAGTTGCTCTCGCCATGGTTGCTCTCCAACTGTGAGATCCGTCCCTGTTGCAGTAATCTCCACCAGCAACTATACCTGTTCCAATCTCTTGAAGCCCCTCCAGCCCTCATTCTCTTGCTTATTGTTGCAACCTCCTCCAGCTCCCGAACCCAGTCCTCCCTATCACTATGAAGTCTTTCAATGCCGACACCCTTCCTATTATCTGTAACCTGCTCCAGCAGTGAGTACAGAGATAACACATGGTCTGGTCGATTCATCAGGCTAGTCAAATTTAGAAAGGAAAAAAAAATAGTTTTCTGCATCTTTTTCATTGAATTTTGGTAATGTTTGGACCATTGTCCATGTCCAAACCAGGCTGTTAGTGACAATGAGTTTGTTCTGGCTTGTACTTTTGACATGTAGTCTTTTTGCTTCTAGTTAACACTTTATCTTTTTGAATGCAAGCATTTTTCCCTTTCTTCTCTCTTTTTATTTCCATTTCTGTCTCTTTCTTTACCCCCTCTTCTCCCTGCGTTCTTTTTCCCACTCTTCTCTCCCTCTTAGTCTTTCCCTCTCTTCTCTCTCTTTGATTTTGTTTTTGCTGTGCTTGTAAATGTAGTTCGGACTTTTTCAATTACCTTTTATTGTCTAACTCCAGTTTATTTGCATTTTTTTTCTAGCTCCCCTCCAATTTTCCATTCCTCTGGTATTCACAAATGTTTGACTAACCCTGTTACAATTTCAGCGTTCCTCTTGCTCCTGTAAACCCAATTCTAAACTGTTGGCTGATTCTAAAACTGTATCCTTCCTCTGTTTATGCAAACACTTCTGGCAAATTTGGGAAGCATCCTCAAATCACAAAATTTCAATGATAAGAGCCATTTCCCTCACTTTTGACTTAACCAACGCTAAGTAATCGAAATTAAACAGATTTGTCTCACCTGATCGAGGATACTCAGCACCAAGTCTACTTCAGTTTGTAAAAATCCATTCAGGTCTGTTCATATCCCTTACACGAACAGAGCAGATCTTGAACTTGGGCCCCCAAACTGTCGGACAAGGGGAGATTAAATTAAGGAAAATCCCTGATATTCACTTTACAAGTAAAAAGTAACGATTTATTTATTTAATCATAACCGTGAACAAATTAACACAACTCTTAACAAACGATAAAACCTCCCCTTTACTACAGAGTCGTTCCAGATTGAACTAAATTGTACTGGTATACTGTTCCAATAAACAATTCTCACTTATATAAACCCAAGTAAAAGAAAATAAATTAGAATGCAGTCTCTGGGAGTCTGCAAGCCTTTGTTTTGCTATCGTCAAGTCATAAGCACTTTGCTCCCACTGACCCAGCTGTCAGGAACGTTATCTCTTTGAAGCCTTCTGTGAGTACTCTTAGCTCGTAGTGCCAGTGCACATTTTATTGACTGGTGCTGCTTTCCGAGAGTGTTTAGTGATTTCATGTGAGAGCTAGATGCTTATTTCTCATTGGTGTTTCACTCTTATCCTGATTTTCAAAAAAATACATTCGTCTTGTATACCTTAAATATTATTTCAATTTTCTTAAAACAGCATTGTTCTGAGATTGTCAAAACCATCAGTTTTAAATTCATCTGGCTTTCGATCACTAAGTCCTTGTTTAAATCAATTGGCTGATTCTAGCTCGTTGCCAAAACAACAAAACAAGCCCAAGGCCAACAATAACACAACCAAATGATACGTATTTCAATTTCAGAATTGGCTGTACATCTTCAGCTACACACAGACACATTTTTCTGTATAATTCTCCAAGCTTCAATCAGCACATTACCCATTAAAGGAACTGCATTCTTCTCCCATACCATTTTTTACAAACAAATTTGAGCTTCCCGCCTTCCACTTCACAACTCCTCTCAACGACATCATAACACCTCTCCCATAAGAAAAAAGAAAACATCATTCTGAATAGATGGCTTCATTAATAAAAAATCATACCATTATCATGAGATACAGAGGACATTAATTGAATGTTACTACTAATTCTCTTATGTATATATGTATGTGTGTGTATATAAATAATACTGAGCCATCTTATCTACACATTTTCTGCTAAACTCACAATAACGCATCTGAAATAATACTTCTATGACACACAGCATGTACAATCTGCAAATTAAAAGCCCGTAAAGTCAAACCCAAATGAAATAGACTTATATTCTTGCCCTTCAGTCTTTTCAAAAAGGTGAGACAGTTGAATCCGTATACAGAACCGTCTGGGATGCATTGTTTGTAGCATAAACATGAAAATGTTGTTAGGCCAGTACCAAACTCAATAACTCTCCTTCAATGGTGGAATATTTTATCTGGTGGATGTTGAGTTTCTTTGAAAAATATCAAACTGGCCTTTCAATTCCACCATCATCCTCCTGCATTAACACAGCTACAACCACTACACCACTGGTGCTGATAGCGATGTTAAAAAGTTTTTTTTCAGAAATTTGCCATTGCTAAAACTGGTGCAGTCTTTAATATGGCTTTTGAGTTCTCAAATGCCTCCTGGTATTGTTCTGTCCACCGAAATTTCATATTCTTCTTTAGCAAAACCATCAGCAGCACCACCGTGCTTCTAATGTTTGGTACGAAATTCCAGTAGAAACCAGTCAGGGTAAAAAATTGAAGCGCTTCTTTCTTTGAGGATGATCTTTAAAATTCCTCAATGGCCTTCATTTACACATTCTGCAGACTCATCGTTCCACATCTGACATTGAGTTGCAAGGCCATCACTTCGGCCTTCACGAAAAAGAATTTGCTGAATTTATAACCAGTTTTTCCACCCACAGTCTTTCAAAGAGCTTTGCCAAAAGTACCATGTGATATTTCAATGAATGGCTAAAGATCACAAAGGCACCTCTCTCAGCAGAACAATTAGGCAAACCTGCCACAACACTGTTCATAAGTCTTTGGAATGTGCCTGGCGCATTCATCACAACAAAAGGCATCACATTTAATTGGGGTTACAAACACACAAACTTCTCTTGTTGTCTCTGACAAAAGTAACTGCCAGTAAACACAAAGTAAGTCCAACTTGGTGAGGTAAGTGGCTTCTCCAACTTTTTCCCACACAGTCCTCCAGCCTTAGAATTGGGTATGAATCCAATTTGGTTCTGGCATTTACCTTCCAATAATCCATGCAGAAGTGTTGAGTACCATGTGGTATGGCAACCAACAGGATCAGTGAACTCCATTCGCTTTGCCTTGGCTCAGTGAAGTCTTTTTGCAGCATCGCTTCCAATTCTTTCTGCATCTGTGTGGCTTCGAGAAGACTAAGTCTGTAGGAGTTTTTTTTCCGAACAGCATTACCCATAGCATCTTCATGCAGGATAGAATTACTGTCCCCCATTCTGTTCCTGTATATGTTCTCATATTGCTGCAACGAGTCTTTTGATTCAGTGACCTGCTCTTCAGGCAGATAGCTCACTGTCCTAACCCATTTCCTAAGGAGTTCCTTACCTTTTAGATTAAGTTGTGGCACATCAGACGCAGACAATTTGTATTTTGATGCACCTCGTTCTGAGTGTCAGTGACTAATACCTTTTCCTCAGTTTCCATTCCAAAGGCACTGATTTTATTCCTGCCTGTGGCTTTCCTACCATTTGACATGTCTGACAGGAATGACAAAATTCAACCACATCTTTATTTAATTCAGGACAACAGAATTGCTTTTGTATTTTAACCTCACTCTCCCTAACTCCCAAATGACTTCCTGTCAGTATTTCATGTGCTAGCCACATGACTTCCTGTCTGTATGCACCCAGCAACAACATTTGGTGCATTTCCGCCAATTTCTCTTCTGCATGAACCTGTTGCGGACTCCATTTTTGCCTTCAGATTCTAACTTTAAGATAATAACCAATTGGAATATGTTTTGATTCCTTTTCCGAGTATGAAATAAATATTTTCTTGTTTCATCTTTTTTGATGTAACACCAGGAATCATCAGAACGAAGCACCTCTGCCTGACCCGCTCCCTGTTCAGATTTTTCCTTTACCATTTCATCAAACAGGGCAGCTAACTGGAACTTTGGCTTTCTTTTTTGTTTTTACTTTTTTTTCCCTTCTTGCTGTAACTTATGACTGGGGGATCTTGTTACCATCCATTCCAGAAAAATTCCAGGCTATTTCTCTTTTACCTCCGCTGGCCCCGGTATACCTTTGGCTTCTCCACTACAAGGGTATGCCTCCTGCCTTTGATCCTGCTCGGCCGTTTCCAATAACCAACTGTATTCCTGGAATTGATGCTCTTTCAATGGCTCCCACTGTCACTTCCCCAGTCTTGATAGGACTTTCCAACCTGATCTTACACAGTGGAATGATACATCTCCCCCCATCTATTCCACAGATTCCCACTGTCATGGGTAACATTTCAGAAGGAGTGCAAATACTTTCATCTCTTACTGTTAGAGACTAATAAGCTGCCATATCCCTCAATGTTTTTACTTCTTTACCCCCTCCCCCCTTTCTTCCTGAGTAAACCTTATCCACAGAGGTGAAACCTTTATAGAGGTCAGGTACCGTCTTCCTATCCAGTCTGTGACTCGGCTGTGCACTCTCTTTGCAGCTTGTTGGGAATCTTTTGGGAATTCCTTCGCTGTCTCCACTAATCGCAAGTTTTAGCCTCATTTGCCACATCCTTTTTCACCAGTGCCTTTCTTCAGCTACCAGCACTGTGGCTATGTGTGTCCCACCATATGACAGTGAAAACACCTTTTGCCGGTGCCTTTTTAAAACCACTGGCCCTGTATGTTAATGTCTCCCTCTCCATTACAGTGTCAACACCTGGTGCCTCTTGCCTCCTTTACACCCGCATGGGTTTATTTTTTCACCAATGGTAAACCGGTCACTGTGTGATCCACGTTGTTTTTTTTTTCATTGAAGAATCGCCTGTTTTTTTCCTCGATTCACATCCCTCATGGAATGAAATTGCTGTCGGATGCTAGATTTCGATTCACGCATGAATATCTCGTTCAGGAGGCAAACAGACTCACGTATTTCTTGATAGCTATGCCAGGAGGACTGACCCTTATGTGGATGGAAATTTGCGGAGTTAAATGGAAAAGACCCATAGTCTGTTTTTACATGAGTGCAATTGCAATCCCCACAAGTCCACTGTATGCCCGGGGTCACAGTTATGGGCTTAGATTTCGAGCAGGGGCAATTCAACAATCCTCCTGTAGTGGAGCAATTTCTCTTTACGCACCGATGCGGCCAGGAAACATTTTGGGGGTGATTAGTGACGAGAGCATGCACACAACAAGTCCCAGTTCCATTAAAGCAAAACGGATAGCTGTTGGGATTTGTACAGCTAGCCCCTTCCTTCCCATGCCCAGGTCCAGTGTCCACACAACCAGAGAGACCACTAACTACCAGTTTCACAGATGTACCCTGCACACCCCTCGTCCAGGTTCCCCTCTGACCTTGGCAAGGCTTACCGGAATACTCTATTTCATAAAGCTGATTAGGTTCCAGGCAGATGTTGCCACAAATAACGCTTCTACAGACCGTGCTACTGGGTAACATGCTGTCCAATTCCCGTGCATCCGGATGTGTGTTTTATAAAACAGATTGTCCTGCTGGCTATACATGGGCAGAAAAACACTCAGTCCAATGGTTAACTGCATGCCGATCAGGAAATCCATCGTTTACAGCCACTTAAGTGGATCCAGCGATTCTGTCCATTAACTTTGAGGGCTGTCGGAGACTGAAGAAACACTTGGTACGGTCCTTTCCACCTTGGTCCGATCCCAGTCCCGGACAATTACAAAATCTCCAATCTGCGGCCACGAAGATCGATCCTGAGTCTCGAGGTCTTGTTCTGGTGTCTGTGGAGGTGGCCTGAAGGCGCACTTCACCTGCGAATGGAGAAACTTTCAAGATGATGTTCATTGTCGGAAGTACATTTGCATTTCTTCTCCCATCACATTTAGGTCAATTTGGGTGGGTGGGCTGGTATTGGCATCCCATGTTGTTCTGCTCGGTGGGCCATAGACTGTTTCCACTGCTGAGAGCCCAGTAGTAGAGTGGGGTGTTATTCACATGTGATACAAGGCTAGTGGCAAAACCTTCAACCAATTAAGGCCGTTTTCTGATGTCAACTTGGTCAGTTTAGTTTTAAGTGTTCCATTAGCTCTGTCCACTAGCCCTGCTGCCCGAGGATGGTAGACACTGTGGAATTGTTGTTGGATGTGTCATGTACGACACAGTTCCTTGTTAATTTTCCCTACAAAGTGAGGGTCGTTGTCCGAACTAATTTGTCACGTTACTCCAAACCTTGGTATTATTTTGGTTAATGACAGTTTTACGACTGTTGGGGCTTTGTTGTTTGTCTTTGGGAAAGCCTCGATCCACCTGCTGAATGCATCTACAATGACAAGACAATATTTATAACAGTTTACGCGTGGTAATTCAATAAAATCCAGCTGAATGCATTCAAACGATCCACCTGGCAAGGATGTTTTTCCTGGTGGGCATCTCACCCCCTGACCCACATTGTTTTGCTGGCATGTGAGACATGATGCTGTATGAGACTGGGCTGCCTCAGTCAGTCAGGGTGCCACCAGGTACGGAGCATAATGCCACTCATTCCCTCCTTGCCAAGGTTGGTGTCAGAATGCAGACAGTCAACAAGCATAGGTAATAAAGTATCCGGGACACACACTTGGCCGATTGGTGTAACCCAAAGGCCTGAGGACGCAGAATGTAAACATCTCTGCGCCTTCCAAACATTCTTTTCAGAAGCAGGGGCGTCCCCCTGAAAGTGCCGAACAGTGACCATATCTGGCATGCCCGTCTTGTCTGAAGGCATGCGATTTACCGCCTGCTTATTCATAGAGGGGATAATAAAAAATGGTCTGTAGCAGCCTGTTTCACAGCCCGATCAGCCCGGGCGTTGCCTCGAGCAACTACAGAGTCAATGGAGACATGGGCAGCACATTTAACAATAGACAATCATCTAGGGAGGAGGATTGCGTCGTGAAGGTTTTTAACGTACAGTGAATTCTGGATGGGTGTTCCTGAGGATGTTAAAAACCACGCTGAGACCACAACTGGCCAAAGTCGTGGGAGACCCCAAAAGCATACCGAGAGTCGGTGTAAATGGTTGCTGACCTCCTTGCGGCTAGAATGCAGGCAAGGGGAAGACCAAAACGTTCTGCCTTCTGAGCGGACACCAGGGGCTGAAATGCCACCGATTCCAATATAGAGGTGTCATTGATAATCGCATATCCAGAGAGAGATACACCTGAGGGGGATATGGAGGACCTGCCATCAACAAACAGGATAAGGTCTGGTGAAGGGGGTGTGGCATCAGTAAGGTCCGGGCGGGCAGAAGTCAGGAATTGGTTCCTCAATAGGCAGTCATGTGGGGGTTCTAAGAGGTCATCAGGGGGTTCGCTCAAAAATGCGGCTGGGTTAATAATGGAGCAGAAAGAAAATGTCAGGACGGGATTGTTAAGGAGTGAGACCTGAGAGCAGCTCAAACGTGCCTGGGTAAGGCGTTGGGTCTGTTGAGAGGTGAGAAAGGCCACGATGGCATGTGAGGTACAGACGGTAAGAGGCTGTTGGAGAGTAACATTTGAGGCTGCAGAGACTAAGGAGTAAATCACGGGGAGAATCTGGGAACAAGGGGGTAACCCCTGAGCAACAGTATCCAGGCAGATAGAGTAGTAGGCAACCCACCGTTTGCGGTCACCGTGAGTCTGCGGTAACACCCCCGTAGCACACCCATCTATAACATTAACATACACCTGGAAAGGCCTGTCATATAAAGGCCTGCCCAAAGCCGGGACGGCAGCAAGGGCTACTTTTAATTTTGTGAAGGCTGACTCCTGCTCACTAGAGAGGGTAAAGGTTTTTGGGCCATTGCAAGAAGCGAGAGAGGTTAGGAATTTGATGAGCAAGGTGACACTCGGGAGCCATGGCCGACAATAATTTACCAACCCAAAAACGGCCCTCATCTGTTTAGGGGTGGTGGGTGACGGGGTCATAAGGATACGGGCAATGCGCTCAGGGATGAGTGTTCGCTCTGAGGCGCTGAGTAAAACCCCTAGGAACTGCACCTGCCGTTGGTTACGTTTAACCTTCACGGCAGGCACAACATATCCCCAAAATTGGAGAGCATTTAAAAGCCGGTTTTTGTCTGCAACATTAGCAGATTCTGACGGGCTTGCCAAGAGTAGATCGTCGACATATTTTACAACCATGGAGCCATCCAAGAGCCGGAGATCTTGGAGCTGGCATTGCAAAACCTGTGAGAACAGGGTAGGCGAGTGAACCAACCCCTGGGGGAGACGAGTCCAGGTATACTGCTGGCCATTGAAGGTAAAGGCTAACAGATACTGAGTCTCCTTATCCAAGGGAGCAGCAAAAAAATGCATGCTGCAAGTCCACAACGGTGAAAACACACGCATCCGAGGGGATGTTGCTTAGGATTGTGGCAGGGTTAGGGACAATTGGATGTAAGGTTTGGACTACATTATTGATCTGTCTGAGGTCTTGGACCAGTCGCCATTCCCGTCGGCCAGGTTTAGGGATGGGCAGGAGAGGAGTATTGCAAGGCGATTGGCAAGAGACTAATATGCCCTGTCGGAGGAACGAATCTATTAAGGAGGATATTCCCTTCTGCTGCCTCGTGCTTGAGACGATATTGAGGTATCGAGGGTAATGGCACTCCCGGGATAATCTGTACTTGTATGGGGGTGACTGCAGTGTACCCCACCTCACCACAGGTCTGGAGAAGGCTCGTCGGAGGGCCAATGATGAGGGTGGTGGAGACATAATGTCCCAAAGACAGTAAAGGGATCTGAATAATACAAAATGAGGCCGTCAGCTGACTGCTGTGGGGATCCCTTCACTTCCGGGTCCGCCTGTTGGATTAAGCTGTGCGCTCGCAATCCCAAGGACTTAGCCTTATAGCCAGTATTCACAGTCAGTGAGAGGTGGGGGGACACAAGATCTGATTGGTGCCATAGGTGGGACGGCACCTCCACCAACAATGCCGACCCTTCCTTTCCCTCAATATATCGTGTGACAGTGACAGATAAGCTTGATCCCAGACAGGGGGCAGAGACAGCAGCTAATTCACAGGAAGCACCCGTAGGGTCATAGCACAAGGTAACATGAGGGCTAGGGACTTGTAATGGAGGGGTGAAATCCCGAGGGGATAAGTCAATTGTCCACCATTGCGGCGAGTGATGAACCCACAACTGCCGTTTACCCGGACTATTTTTTTTATGGTAATACCCTCGTTTAGATTTCGAATTTCAATTTGAAGAAGGCATAAAAAAAGCCCTCCCCGCTAAGTTAACTCCCAAATGGAGTGTCTGGGCAAATTGAATAACACAGGTTTGAGGGCCAAAATGGACTGTTAGCGGTTCTGGTAAAGAGGAGGTGTATTCTTGCCCAGAAAGCCCGCTAAGGCTTACTGAGGCGGGCGAGAGCTTAAACCCACATTGCTGTATACATGAAGCATCCAGCGTAGATGTCGTGGCCCAAGTATCAATCATAAAGGGAAGTGATGCATCCTGTAGGTTAATAATTGGTTAATCTTCAGGATCTTTCTTTAAAATGGGCAAATTACGGAGTGAAGATAGTCAGGTTGAAAACGATTATTAGTGGAAAAGGGTTGCCTCCTTCCCTGGGGTCTCCCACGTGTTTGATTCTGTGGGCAATCTCTCCACCAGTGATCCCGGCTGCCACAGTTAAAACATCCCGGGGCAGAGCGGGGCATCCTGGCACCGGGCCTGAGGAATGTGGGGCTGGGTGCATACGGCGCAGTATTTTGAGGGTCAGTAGGACCCTGTGGACGGGTTGCATAACCGCGATCGTAATTGTCAGTTTGGCGAGGAACATCGTCGCGGGGATCCATTTGATATGCTCTTGCAAAGTCTGAAGGCAGGGATGCTGGATGGTTGGATCTCGGTTGACATGGGGGACGCTGCACCATGTCATATTTGATCTTGTTTGGTTTGGATTCCTTCACAGTGTTCCAGTAATACGTTAAGGCTCTTCTCATCTGGGGACGAGTATTATCTGGCCAATCCATGTTATTAGTGCAAATAGCTATCGCCACAGCCTCGGGTATACATTGCAGCAAAAGGGCATTGAACTGTGGTGAGGGATTCCCTGCAATATAGGCAACACCACCAGAATGTGTGGCATAGATAGAGCAAAAACAATCCCAGAAATCAGGGCTGTCCTCTCCACATCTGGGTTCGTGCTCCAGTACCTTGGTAACATCTACCGGCTGGTGTAAAGTTCGCTTGAGCACATCTTTAATGGGTTGCAGCTGAAGGCCTTCTGCCACAAGATCCGTGAAGGCATCCCAGTCTTGGGGAGCCGGGTTCCCGAGGTGGCCTTTCCATTTAGTACTCTCACGAGGGGTAAGAGCCATGCAGCACAGGCTAAAGAGGTCTTGGGGGTGGGGGTGGCCTGATAGATTTGAATAATGCCCAGAATGCAATGTATAAAATCTTTTGGGTTAGTTTTACGATCAGGGGCCCTTGACATAATTAAGTCCATCTCTTGTGGCTTCCGAGGGGTAGAGACTTGCATCATATTTTGACCCCGTTTTGTTGGGTTCCGATGAGGGACCGTGCGATTAGGGAATTGCCGGTGATTTTTTCTGACAGGGGTCCTTCTTTAGGGGATGGCTATTCGAGGGTCTCTTGCAAACTCTGTCCTCACATTCACTATCCTCTGCATGTGAGTTGGGACGATCATATTCGGTACTTGTGGAGTCGCCAGGAAACAGTAAACAGGTGTTAGAGGGTCAAGTAGGCTGCACCCAGGACTTATGTCTTCCTGGGCTTCTCATGGGTTTTAAAAGGATCCTGTCGTCCCTCCTTTTGTTCACTGACCGTCTGGCCTGCGCCCTGTTTCCTGTTTCCCTGTTTTGTTTTGGATCTGGTATGACAGGAGGTAGGGTCTGTACAAGCCGTGGGGTTGCCAGGGGATCCATGTGGGCTGCCTACTGAAGGGCTTTGAGATTCTATGGGAGGTTTAGTTTGGGCAGCATGCGGGGGCGGTTGCTGGGACTGATGGCAGTGTTGGGCTGCCTGCAGATGGAGATTGGCCAAGGACGGGTAGGGTTCTGGAGCGGGTAGCAGCCCCGATGAGGCAGAGGGATGGCTTCCCCAGTCCTCCTCAGTCTTGCTCATCTGTGCCATTAATTTGGAACTACATCGGCACGCCAGATATGTCAGGAGGTACCTCCGATTTTTTTGTTTTCTGTCAATGCGGCCTGCCGCTCTAGCCCCCGTTCTTTGTCTCGTTGTTCTCTCTCCTGTCTTTCTTGGTTAACTCTTTCCCTTTCATTCGTCTCATGATCCTCACACTGCAGTTTTAAAACTTCCAAAGTTTTTGGTTTCCCCTCGTTATCACAGGCACTGATCCCTCTCCTGCGTGCATTATCCACCCAACTGGCCAGTTTTGATTTTTCAGTCAGCTCCTCAGCTCTCTTTCTCCAGAATAACATTAACCCTTTCCAGTGCCTCTCCTGCTTTAGTGCATAGATCTATATCCCGCGTTCTCCCCAATGGCCAATTCTCATCTCCCAATCTTTTGTTTAAGCATGCGGACAGACGTCTGTACTGTACTTCATTTTCGGGATTATCCCGGCATAATCGATGTAAAGGAGTGCTGACACCTGATTTATCCAGTATTTGTCCCATTTTTTCCTTTGCTGTTTTTTTTTATTAGCGCTTTCACTTTTTACTATCCCTATATACTACTGCAGTGTCCTTCGTCTCAACATGCACTTCAGGGTCCTGACCTTCGCGTGGGGGATTTCCCCTCTTAACAACCGGTCTGAGGCAGGGTGGTTGAAACAGACAGACACTGTAACTACACTGTACCTAGGTCTTACACTAAACGCCCTACCTTTTCCCTATTGCCCGACACAGGAATTCACCCACAGTCACCGGGGGAAATCTATCCTCCCGGATTTTAAAAATTACCAGTTATCTGACCTGGGGACTCTAACCCCAGTTAGGATTTAGCAGGGTTCAAGACCGGAGTTGTCTCGGGTTCCGTCAGTACAGAGACACGTAGGGATGAGGGGTCGCACGGATGGCAGGTTAGTGAGAGAGACCAAGGTGAAACGTACCTTGCGGGCCTGTCCGTCTCACTCCACCACACTCGAGCGATCACTTATTCAGCCCTCCACGTGAGACTGCTGTACATGTTGGAACCCTGCTCTTGTGCCAAATGTCAAGTTCGTTTTTGGAGACCCTCATGGACTTGCTGCAATAAGAAGAACTGACCTGTTTAAAAAACACAAATCCCTTTATTACCAAGTACAAGCTGTGGAGAATCACTGTACTCAGATTGCAGAGTCTCGCAAGTAATTTTCCCTGAGCAGCGGACAGTCCCCGCCTTTTATACTTTACAAAAGGCATGATGCATAAATCGATTTCACAACTTAAAATGACATGATACATAAAACAATTACTACAACAGACAAAAACAGGATACCAAGCAATTATTGCATCAACATAAAAGACCAGGATACAGTATTGATTGCTATTAAAGTGGCTGCTCATGGTAGGAGGCGATTTCGAGTCGTTGTCTGGGATAGATTCTGATTTCAAGTTGCCAGTGTGTCTGGCTGGAACAAAGTCAGTGCCCTGGCCCATTTGTCAGTGACAGAAGTTACATGCTTCAGAGGTTTCACACCTTTACAAAATTATTTCCCAACCTAACCCTATTTGAAACAGTTTGATTCGGATTTTAATTCAGTCAGGAATCTTACGACAGTGTCTGCATACCCATGTGTGAGAAGAAAAGGAGTTACAAAAGCTTTACCCTGAATTCCTAGATGGGCAGGAAGCTTCAGGGTAGTGCCTGCATATCTATGTGTAGGTGGATAAGAGTTTATTTCTATAAATTAAAGTCTCTGTGTAGGAATCAAATGCAGACAAAAGACTTTAATTTATAGAAGAATATAAATGAATGGGATGTTTTCACATTAACGTCTCTCAGACAGTTTAACTGCAGGTCCATAACAGTGAAACATCAACAGTTACATATAACTTATGATAGTCACGTAAGTATTGCTCACCCAGCTGTGAGCTGATGGTGGGGTCGAGAAGCTCTGAAGATAATATGGAAGTGGCAGTCCTGTTGAAATTAGAGGACTCAGAACTTTGTCAGAAACTGAACAGCATCCTGATTTGTAGTAAGTAACGGACATATACATTTATTTTATATCAACGTTACATGCAACCATTCTGACATGAAAATGCCTTAATAGGCAGTTTCTGTGTAGCTGTAAATGGAAGAGTGTCTCCAAGCTAGGCTTATCGACCTCTTCCACGTGTATGTGGCACAAGTTTGAATAAACTCTCCTTGTTTCAATCTAGTGAGGTCTGAAGACACAATGTTTTCAAAAAACAGCTATCCAAGGAAGAATAATATTCCCTGGTTCCTATTGAATTTAGCTTTCTTATGATTCCTTAATACACTGTTCTGTCAAATGGAGCATTAAGATAGTGGATAGTCACTCTCACATTTCGAACACAGCTGTTTGGTTCATGTTTGCACTAAGAATGTAGGGAGGAGAGGAGATGTGTGGCCCTTGCTTAACTCAAACTGAGATCCATCACGATGATATTACAAAGCAAGTGCTGCTTGATGTCATTGTTGTCACCCTGTTTTGACTGCATTTACGTACTGACAGGCCAGACAACTGTCTGAAGGCTTGTCCACAGAGAGCACATGTATGGTTTCTCTTCACTGTAAACGATGCTTGTTCCTTCCATGTTCAAAGCTCCTGAGAATTAAGTTTTGCTGGCAGTTTTTGATCCAGTGTTTGAGTTGAGCTGCCTGTCAGTAAATGTTCCCTTTTTTTAATTTCCTGGCAAATAAATTTAATACAGTTAAAAGTGGAATAAAGCTGCTGGATTGTCACCTGGATGACAAAAAACTGCTTGTGTTGTAAGTCAAGAATGAAAAGAAAAGTTGCTGGAAAAGCTCAGCAGGTCTGACAACATCTGTGAATGAAAAAAAAAACAGAGTGAATGTTTCAGGTCTGTTGATCCTTTCTAAAGTTCAGAGTAAGAGTCACCGGACCCGAAACAGAAACTCTGTTTTTTACCTTCACGATGTTGTCAGTCTTGCTGAGCTATTCCACTTGGATCATTTGTTATCTTTGAAAGGACAGAAGATGAAAAATACAGGACAAATCAGGCTGGGGGAATTGGCTGCAGAGCCAATCATTATTTGTGCAGAGCCAGCAGAGTGGGAGGTTTGAGTGAGGCCACAACAATGCTGTCGGTGTAACAATACAAACCGTACAACTATCTGACCATAACCTGTGTCAGTCTGTAACTGGATACGTGTAAATGACCGGAGCTGGCTGAAAATGCATTCCTGCAAGCAAGTCGGAATTCATGGTCAACCTTTCGATAATTAATTCCCCTTTTGCACTGGTGAGATTTGTATTTGGAGTACTGTGTTCAGTTCTGGTCACCCAACTTACAGGTGGTTATGAAACATTTCGGGCCAAATTCAGTGGACTAATACCTGGAATGAGTGGATTGCCTTAAAAGAAAATCTAGAGAAAAATCTAGACAGCCTCGTCTGTATCCTCTGGAGTTGAGAAAAGAAAGAGGAAACATGAAAGATCATGAGGGGACATGACCAGATGCATGGTGAAAACTTGGCCCCTCTTCTGGAAGGATCTAGAACTCGGGGTCATTGTTTAAAGGTTAGGGTGAGTACATTTGAAATAGTGGAGAACATTTCTTTTCTCTCAGAGGGCTGAGAACCTTTGCAATTGCCTTCGTCAAAAGGCAGTGGATGCAGAATCTTTCTATGTTAAAAAAGGCAGATTCTTCCTGACCAAGACGATGAAAGATATTCTGATATATGCAGGCACATAGAGCTGAGATTGAAATTAGATCAGCAGTGATTTTATTGAGTCGCAGAGCTGGTTTGAGGGGCCGAGTGGCCTACACTTGTTCCTCATTCCTTTGTTTGAATAAACCGCAGGACAAAGAAACTCGAGTCTTGTCTGATTACTGTTGGTGAGGGGGGTCAGGGCTTGTGCTCCCACTTCACTCACCAAGTGGATTAGTTCCTCTCGACACCCCAAACAGCTTCAATTAACATTGGAATAAAATTGATCACATCAGCTATCATCCTTCTAACTTACAGGGAATACATCATTCCTAGTGGGATGATGCATTTTAAATCGGAGTAGAGAACACACAAATTAGGAATCAGAGTTGTCCATTCTGCCCCTCGAGCCTCAAAAAGGTCAAAGCTGATCTATTTACACTTTGATTCCACATTCCCGCTTGGCCTCGATTGTTTTTTTTAAGAAAAACATCCCGTGGGCATTCCTGGCTGGGCATAGTTGTCATGGAGAAGGTAGCAGCGATCTGACTTCATGAACCACTACAGTCCATGAATGGTAGGTAGACACACACTGCTGTTAGGGAGAGAATTCAGGATTTTGACCCAGCAACACTGAAGGTATAGCAATACATTTCCAAGTCAGGATGTTGAGTGGCGTGGAGGGAATTCACGCCTAACACAGAGTCTACAGCACGGAAAAAGGCTCTGCTGGCTCTATCTGATCTTGACACTATCTTCCAAGTACTCTGTCATTTCATCTTTTATAGTGGACCCCAACATATTTTTCCAACCAACAATTTTATACAAATTCCCTGTTTTCTTTCTGACTCCCTTCTTACATACTGGGGTGACATTAGCTATCCTCCAATCCATAAAAACTGACAGTCCATAGAATTTGGAGGATAACCACTCGTGCATCTACTATTTCTACAGCCACTTCCTAAGGTACTTTGAGATGAAGGTTATCAGTGTCTGGGGATTTATCTGCCTGTTATCCCATTAGATTTCCCAATATCATTTTCCTACTAATACTGATTCCACCTTCCCATTAGACCCTGTGATCCCCTTAATTTTGGGATGTAATTTGTATCCTCCTTACTGAAAACCTCAGTCATATTTAATTGTTCCGCTATCACTTTGTACCCCATTATAAATTCACTGCTTCTGCTTGTCAGGAGAGCCCATATTCTTCGTTACCAGTCTATCACTACCAATCTTCACAATGAGTTTACTGATTATCATGAAACCGTTGTCAATCGTCAGGAAAAAAAACGCATCTGGCTCACAAATACCCTTCAGGGAAAGGAACTGTTATCCTTCACCTGGTTTTGTCTGTTTGTGACTCCAGCCATACAGCAATGCAGCTGACACTTGATAGCCCTCTGGGCAATCACAGGTGGGCAATAAATTCTGGCCAAGCCACCAAAGTTCACATCCTGTGAATGAATATAAAACAAAATTCTATTGGCTGTATGGTCCCTGCAGCATGCACTCATGTTCTGTTTTCTCACTCTGATTAAATCCCTTTGTTTCCCTTTGCAGAAATCTAAACTGCTCCCAATCCTGTTGCCAGTTGTTTTATTGGCCTAACTGTGTATGCTGCTTCCTTAAATTTAATACGTGTTCATTTCCCTTTCTGTGCTGTGGTTTGATCATGTTTCCCATTTTGTTCTTACGCCAGGCTGCGATGAAGAACTTCCACAGCTTGTCCACGTCCTCTTTCAATGTTTGCCATTGCCCATTTCCCATCATCCATTTAAACACTGATTCACCATTTATCACAACTAGCTCGTGCCTCATATCATTTTAACTTCTTTCATTTAAATACAGGACCCAAGTCTCAGAAACAACATTCATCACTCTCCAGATTTGTGAAGAATTCTATCCTATTGTGGTCCCTCATCCTTAAGGGCCCGTACTCAACTCGATTGTCAATTATTCCATCCTCATTATACAACACCCATCTGCTTCTTCAACATGTTGATTCATAAAATTGTACCATATAGACACTAAATATCCCTACTGCACTATACTGTTACAGTTGTGATTTGGACAATTTATAAGCAGGTTGCAGTCACCTGTAATTAAAGCCATAACTTTATGCCTTATATCTCTCAATTCCAGCCTAATGCCTTCCCCAATATTACTGCAGCTTGGGGCCCATATGCAGCACTAAGGTCGTTTTCTGTCCATTGGTGTTTCTCAGCTCAACCCAAACAGACTCTACTTCAATACACCCTATATCCTGGCTCACATCAGTTTCCTGTTTTAATCAGCAGCTCCCGACAAATCCTTTTCCCTCTTTCCTGCCCAATCCATCTTCATCAGACAACCCACTGATTCCGGGTTTCAATCTTGTAAACCTCCTCTGAGCCACTTTGAATAAACGAACAGAAGACCAAAACCTGCATGTGGTATTCGAGATTTGGTCTGAAAACCTTCCTTGTACAAATGAAGTGAACATCTTTTCATTGATGATTATTTGTTTTCATAACAAGGGAGATGGCCTCGTGGCTTTCTGGATTTCAGAGAGATCTTAATCAATTGGGGCAATGGGCTGAGGAATGGGAGATTGAATTTTATTTGGATAAATGTTTGTTTTACCACAACGCAATACTTCACAAGGGCAGGAATTACACAATTAACAGTTGGGCTCTGGGTAGTGTTGCAGATCAGAAAAAAAAAACTAGGGTTTCAGGTCCATCATTCTTTGAAATTTGCATCACAGATAGACAGGGTGGTTAGGAAGGCATTTAGCACACTTGTCTTCATTGCTCAGGCCTTTGAGTACAGGAGTTGGGAAGTGATGTTGGCGAGTCCTCTTCTGTCGGACTGTGCGCTGCTCTGGTCGTCCTGTTATGGGAAGATTATTATTAAACCGGAGTGGGTTTGGACAAAATTACCAGGATATTGCTGGGAATGAAGGGGTTTGAGTTATAAAAATACACTGGATAGGCTGGGACTTCTTTCACTGGAAGCTAAGTGGTTGAGAAATGGACTCATGTAGGTTAATAAAATAATGAGACACACAGATAAGGAAGAGTAAAGGTCTTTTCCCTCAGGTGGGGGGGGGGGGGTGGGTTCCAAAACCAGGGGAATTTTTTTTTTAAGATGAGGGCAGAAAGATTTAAAATGGACATGACGTCAACTTTTTGTTTTACACAGAATGCTCAGTGTGTGGGATGAACTGCCAGAGGAAGTGGTGGATGTGGGTTGCAATTACAATGTTTAAAAAACATTCAGATAATGCATGAATTTGAAAGGATGAGAGCGAATATGGGCCAAACGCAGGAAGATGGGACTAGTTTAGTTTGGGAACATGGTCGGCATGAACTAGTTGTACCGATGGGCCTGTTTCCATGCTGTATGACCCTCTGATAACATTCTATATCTGCACACTAACTCTGAAACTCAATTTCTTAATTTTAATTCTTCTGCAATTCAGAATTCCATTTAACAAATATTGTGCTCCATTCATTTTGGTAGGAAGAATTTTTCCACATCGTCCACCTCCTGCAAGATATTTTGCCTGTAATAATGTTACAGATTTCAGAGGAAAGATCGAAAGGGAGGCAAAACAGGTGAGGGAGTAGCTTTTATTAATAAGGAAAACATTGCTGCTATCACCAGAACAGATATTTTAGAAACACCATCCAATGAAAACATATGTTGAAATTAGAAATAAAAAGGAACGATCACAAATGGGATTGTACCATAGGCTTCCTAATAGTCAGAGGGAAATTGAGGAACAAATGTGCAGAGAGATCTCAGATTGGTGTAAGAATAATAAGATTATAATAGTTGGTGATCTTCAGTTTCCAAACATTTACCTGGACTAACAGAGTGTTAACGGTTTGGATGGTGAGTAATTTGTGAAATGCGTTCAAGAAAATTTTCTTTACCAATAAATCAATGTTCCTATGAAAAGAAAAAGCTTTTCTTGGTTAATAAGGCAGGCTGAAGTGACAGAACAGAGAAACTTTGAATCTTGTGATAGTAATTCTATCAGTTTTACAACAGTTGTGGAAAAGGATATGTCTTCCAGAAAAATTAAAAGTTTTCAATTGGAGGAAGGCAATTTTTAATGGTATAAGACAAGGACTTTCAAAAGTTCTGAGGAAGGATCAACAGACCCGAAATGTTAACTGATTTTTCCTCACAGATGCTGCCAGACCTGGTAAGCTTTTCCAGCAACTTCTGTTTTTGTAACTTTCAAAAGTTATCAGGAGTAGGCTGCAAGCAGAAGGATGTCTGATAAGTGGGAGGCTTTCAAAAGTGTGATAATTCAGAATCATTATGTCCCTGTTCAAGTGACAGGTATGGCTGGTAGGATTAGAGAGCAATGGTGAAAAAGATACTCAGGTTTTAGTCAGGAATAAAAATAACAATAATAAATTATTAGATGCAAACAACTTGGCTCAAATGAATATCTTGAACAGTGTAAATAGTGTTAGGGGAATTCTTAAACAGGAGATCAGGATGGCAAAAACGCAACATGAAACTACCATGGTAGATAAGCTTAAGAATAATTCATAGAGTTTTTACAAGTGCATTAAGAGGAAGAGAGCACCGAGAGAGCAAGCAGGGCTCCATAAAGATGAGAAAGGTCAACTTTGTGTTGAACCAGAGGAGGAGAGAGAGATCTTAAAGGAATATATTGCATCAGTTTTTACTGTTGAGAAAGAAATGGAGGCTAGACAAACCAGGAGGAGAAATATTTTGGTTTGAAAACAGTTCACAGAAATGGGGGAGATTTTTAATGAATTTCTTCTCAGTGTTTACTGAGTAGAGAATCATGGATGCTAAGGATAAAAAGGGAAGCAAGTGGGGATGTTCTGGACCATCGCGGAGGTGTTTACAGCCTGAAGGCACATTAAGGTTGATAAATCCACTGGACCTGATGAAGTCCAGCTTCAGACACTGCGGGAGGCTGGGGAAGAAATTGCAGAGATTTTTGCTTCATCTTTTGCCACTGCTGAAATTCCGGAAGACTGGAGGGTGACTAATGTTGTCTTATTATTTAAGAAAGGTAGCAAAGATCAGATGGGGAACTGCAGGCCAGTGAACCAGTGGTAGACAAGGTATTGAAGATGATATTCAGGGAGTGGATGCACAAATGTTTGGATATTTAAGGTCTGATTTGGGATAGGCTTTGTGCACAAGAATCATGTCTGACAAATTATTCATGCTTTTCGAAGAGGTAAGCAAGAGGATTGATGAGAGTAAGGCAGAGAATTCTGTCTATGTGGACTTTAGTAAGGCCTTTAACAAGGCCCCGTACAGCAGGCTAGTCATGAAGGTTCGGTTGTGCGGGATCCAGGGAGAGCTACTCATGGGATCGATGGTAGGAAGCAGAGCGTGATGGCCGTAGGTTGGTTCTTGGACTGGAGTCCTGTGGCTCATGGTGTGACACAGGGGTCAGTACTGGGACCTTTGTCATTTCTCACTTACATAAACGATCTGGATGTGAATGTACACGGCATGATTAGTAAGTTTGCGGATGATACAACATTAAGAGGTATCACTGAAAGCAGTGAAAGTTATCAAAAATTACAGGGAAATTGTGATCGGATGGGGAAGTGGGCTGAGGATTGCCAAATGAAATTCAATACAGCTAAGCGTGAGGTGTTGGCCTTTGGAAAGTTCAACCGAGGTCAGAGTCATACAGTGAATGGTATGTTCTGAGGAGTATTGTGGGACAGAGACACTGAGGAATACAAGTACATAGTTGGTTGAAAGCAGCATCACAGATAGACAGGGTGATGAGCAAAGCATTTAGCATGCTGGCGTTCTTCAGTCGAGGCAATGCATATAGGAGTTGGGACATTAAAGATGTACAAGTCATTGCTGAGGCCACACTTGCAGTGTGGTGTACAGTTTTGGATCACCCTGTTACAGGAAAGGCATAGTTAAACTGGAAGCTGTGCAAAGAGCCCGGAATAGTAGGCCTGAGTTCTGAGGAGAGGTTGGCCAGGATTGGGCTTTATTGCTTGGAATGGAGGAGAATGAGGGCTGACCTTACTGAGGTGGATAAAATCATGAGGGGCTTAGATAGGATGAATGCACGTAGTCTTTTTCCCAGGGATGGGGAATGCAAAATTGGAGTGTACAGATTTAAGGTGAGAGAGGGCAGATTTAAGGAGGATGTGAGGAGCAACTTCTTCACACAGACAGTGGTGCATATTTGGAATGGGCTGCCAGAGAAAGTGGTTGAGACAGGCACAAAAACAACGTTTGAAACACATTTGGGTATGTACACGGATGGCAAGTGTTTGGAGGGGGACATAGACCAAATGCAGGCAATTAGAAATTGCTAAGTGGGCACCACAGTCAGCATGGACCAGTTTGGGCCGAAGGGCCTGTTTCCATGCTGTATTACACTCTGACTTTAAACCTCCAGGTCCTGCTCTAGTGCATCAAATCATGTTGTGGGAAGTTAAAGAGAAAACATTGGGCCCCTTTGCAGAAATATTTGTATCATCTATAATTACGGGCGAGGTGCCAGATGACTGGAGAGTGGCTAAAATTGTGCCTTCGTTTAAGGGACGTAAGGAGAAGCCTGGGAACTATCGAGCTGAGAGTCTGCCTTCGGTTTTGGACATGTAGTTGAAGGTAATCGTGAAATGTAGGATTTATGTGTTTGGAGAGGTAGGAATGATTAGTTGATTGATTTTTTTTTGGAGAAGTAACAAAGAAGATAATTGAGGCAGAGTGGTGGAAGTCGTTTATATGGCTTAGTGACAGGACACAGGGACTGGTGGTGGAGGGTTGTTTTTCGGACCGGAGTCCTGTTACCAGAGGTATTCCACAGGGGTCAGTGCTCGGTCCAATTTTGTTTGACTTTATATAAAAAAGTGATTTAGATGAGAATAGTGGAGACATGGTCAGTAAGTTTCAGATGACGCCAAAATAGGCAGGATAGTGGACAGCGAAGTAGGCTGTCCAAGATTACAAAGACATCTTGATTTATAGGGTTAAGAGGCTGAGGAATGGCAGGTGGTGTTTAATTTGGATGAAGGCGAGGTATTTCATTTTGGTAAAACAAACAAGATCAGTACTTGTACAATTAAACGTAGGACCTTTTGGTTCGTTTTGTCGAAGAGAGAGACCTCAGGGTTCAGGCCCTTAATTCTTTGAGGTTGGCGTCACATGTTGAAAGGGTGGCTACTTCAGATCTCCTGTTATATGAAGAACATCATCAAGCTGGGGAGGGTTCAGAAAGGATTTACCAGGATGTTGCCTGGAATGGAGGCTTTGAGTCGTAAGGAGAGGCTTGATCGGTTGAGACATTTTTCCATTGCAGTCTAAGAATTGGAGGCATGGATTTATATGTTTATAAAATCATGAAGAGTACAGATAAGGTGAATGGAAGGTGTCTTTTCATTCACGCGAGGTATTTCAAGGCTCAGGGGCTGGAGAAAACCAGCTGAAACGTTCACTCTCCATGTATGAAGTTGGACAGTTGCTTTTGCCAGACTATTTGACGAAGGGCCAAAGAGATGGAGACGAGGTGATGCTTCTCGTGGTTGGATTAACTTTGTACTCTGGATGGCGTCATGCTACACTTAGAGTCTATAGGTTACCAGTACTGGAGGGTATGAGTTATGAGGAGAGACTGGGACTTCACTGGAAAATAGGAGGTTGAGGGATGACTTTAGAGAGGTTTATAAAATCATGAGGGGTATAAAGTGTACAACAAGTGTCTTCTCCCTTGCAGAGGGGATTCCAAATCTGGAGGGTATATTTTTAAATGGAGAGGAGAAAGATTTAAAGGCAAACAAGGGGGAGCTGTTTCAAACAGAAGGTTGTTTCTATGTGGAATGAACTGCCAAAGGAAGTGGCAGATGCAGGTACAATTCCAATATTTAAAAAGACACTTGAACAGGTACATGAATAGGAAAGGTTTAGAGCGATATGGACCCAACACAATCAAGTGGGACTCGTTCAGTTTGGGAAGCCTGGTCGGCATGGACAAGTTGGAACAAAGGAGGCTAAAGAACTCAAATAATTTTTGATATTTTGGAAACAGTTCATGTTGCAGGAGAGGAAGTGTTAAATATCTTGGAAATATGAAGATGGATAAATCTTCAGCACCTGATCTAATGTATCCCAAGACATTATGGGAAGTAAGGGAAGAAAATGCAAAAATGTTGGTATCATCTATAAATACGTGTTGGGTGCCAGATGGCCAGAAATGGCTCATCTTCTGCCTTTGTTTTCGAAGGGATGTAGGGAGAAGCCTGAGAACTATAGACCTTAACGTAACACTGGAAAACAGTGACAGAAGTAGAGTCAGTATGGATTTATGAAAGGGAAATCATGCTGGACAAAACTGCTGGAATGTTTCAAGAATGCAACATTTGGAGTTGAAAAGCCAGTGGATGTGGCTAATGTGCGCTTTGAGAAGGCGTTCAGAAGGTCCCACAGAAGAGATTAGCAAGTAAAGTTAGAGCATGTGAGATTGGGTATTCAGGGGGATACAGAACTGATTGCTTCTGTGTGCCAGTCATTTCTTGTGTGCCAGCCAGTGACCAGTGTGGTACTGCAGGGGTCAGTGATGGACGCCAGGTACTCACATCATCTATTAGTTATGTAAATGAGAAAACTCGAATATTGCATCTGCAAGCTTGCAGGTTTAGGACAGTGATCTGTGAGGAGGATGCAAATATGCTTCAGTGTGACTTCGAGTTGAATGAGTGGGGCGAAAATGCAAGGCAGATGAAATATAATGTGGATAAGTTCAAGACTATCCAGTTGGATTACAAAACTAGGAAAACACAAGTCACTGACAGTAAGCATGCAGGTGTAGCAGGGGGTGAAGAAGGCAAATGAATAGCTTATCAAAACATTTTTTGGCAGAATGCCTCAATTGAGAAAACTTACAAACACCAAAATGGTATTTTGACCTGCAGAGTTAGAGCATTTGAGTACAGGAGCAGGGATGTCTTACTGAAATTGTACAGGATCTTAGTGAGACCACACATGAAGTGGTACGTGCAAATTTGGAATTCTTATCTGAGGAAGAATGTTCTGGCTATGGACGCTATTCACACGGTTGATGAGAGTGATTCCTGGAATGGCAAGGCTTACGTGTAAGGACAGCACTGATTGGTTAGGATGAAATTCACTGGAGTTTAGATTAGATTAGATTCCCTACAGTGTGGAAACAGGCCCTTCAGCCCAACAAGTCCACACCACCCCTTGAAGCATCGCACACAGACCCATCCCCCTCCAAACCACATACCCCCGAACACTACGGGCAATTGAGCATGGCCAATCCACCTGGCCTATACATCTTTGGACTGTGGGAGGAAACCGGAGCACCCAGAGGAAACACACGCAGACACGGGGAGAATGTGTAAACAAATGTGGGGTATGGATGCTAGGGCAGTTGCTTGCTCCTCCTGCAGAATGTGGCAGTTGGGAGACGTGGCACACGTCTCCGCTGGCTACATCTGCAGGAAGTGCACCCAACTACAGCTCCTTGAAAACCGTGTTAGGGAAATGGAGCTGGAGCTGGATGAACTACGGATCTTTCGGGAGGCAGAGGGGGTAATTGTAAGGATTAACCGGGAGTTGGTCACTCCTAAGGCTCAGGACAAGGATAGATGGGTTACAGTTAGGGGGAGGAAAGGGGACAGACAGACAGTGCAGAGATCCCCTGTGGGCATTCCCCTCAGCAATAAGTATACTGTTTTGCATACTGCTGGGGGTGATGATCTACCAGAGGAAAACCATAGTAGTCAGTTCTCGGGCACTGAGCCTGATACTGTGGAAAAGAAGGGAAGGGGGCAGAATAGAAAAGTACTCGTGGTAGGGGACTCAATAGTTAGGGGAATTGACAGGAGATTTTGTGGTCAGGATCGGGATTCCCGGAAAGTATGTTGCCTCGCTGGTGCCAGGGTCCGGGACGTCTCCAATCTGGTGTATAAGGGTCTAAAAGGGGACGGCGAACAGCCAGAAATCGTGTTACATATTGGCACTAATGATACAGCCAGAAATAGGGTTCAGGATATAAAAAGTGATTTCAGGGAGTTAGGATGGAAGCTGCAAAGCAGGACGAACAGAGTAGTGTCCTCTTGCTTACTACCGGTGCTATGAGATAGCGAGGTGAGGAACAGGGAGCGGGCGCAGCTAATCACGTGGCCTCGCAGCTGGTGTAGGAGGGAGGGCTTCAGATATGTAGGTAATTGGGATGCCTTTTGGGGAAGTGGGACCTGTACAAGAAGGACGGGTTGAATCTGAACTGGAAGGGGACCAATGTCCTGGGTGGAAGGTTTGCTCGAGTAGTTCGAGAGGGTTTAAACTAGTATGGCAATAGGGGTGGGAACCAGAGCTGTATACCAGGGGTGAGAGTTGATGCAGGTGAGGCAGTAGCAAGAGGTAGACCAGCTAGTCGGAAGGAACCAAGGGATCGGTCAAAGTGTGTTTGCTTTAACGCAAGGAGTATCAGGAATAAAAGTGATGAACTTAAGAGCATGGATCCGTACCTGGTGCTATGATGTTGTGGCCATAACAGAGACATGGGTTTCTCATGGGCAGGAATGGTTGCTGGATGTTCCAGGGTTTAGAGCATTTAAAAAGAATAGGGAGGGGAGAAAAAGAGGAGGGGTGTTGCACTACTAATCAGAGAGGGTATCACAGCTACAGAAACTTCCATTGTCGAGGAAGATCTGCCGACGGAGTCAGTATGGGTGGAAATTAGGAACAGCAAGGGAGCAGTCACCTTGTTAGGGGTTTACTACAGGCCCACCAGTAGCAGCAGGGAGATTGAAGAAAGCATAGGTCGACAGATTTTGGAAAAGTGTGGACGCAGTAGGGTTGTTGTAATGGGTGACTTTAACTTTCCTAATATTGATTGGAACCTCGTTCGAGCAGAAGATTTGAATGGAGCTGTTTTTGTAAGGTATGTTCAGGAGAGTTTCCTAACGCAGTACGTTGACAGGCCGACGAGGGGAGAGCCATTCTTGTTGCCGCTCTATAAAACTTTGGTTCGACTGCACTTGGAATACTGCGTCCAGTTCTGGTCGCCCTATTATAGGAAAGATGTGGATGCTTTGGAGAGTGTTCAGAGGAAGTTTACCAGGATGCTGCCTGGACTGGAGTGTTTATCTTATGAAGAGAGGTTGACTGAGCTCGGTCTCTTTTCATTGGAGAAAAGGAGGAGGAGAGGGGGCCTAATTGAGGTATACAAGATAATGAGAGGCATAGATAGAGTTGATAGAGACTATTTCCCAGGGCAGAAATGGCTAGCACGAGGGGTCATAGTTTTAAGCTGGTTGGAGCAAAGTATGGAGGGGATGTCAGTGGCGGGTTCTTTACACAGAGAGTTGTGAGAGCATGGAATGCGTTGCCAACAGCAGTTGTGGAAGCAAGGTCATTGGGGTCATTTAAGAGACTGCTGGACATGCATATGGTCACAGAATTTGAGGGTGCATACATGAGGATCAATGGTCGGCACAACATTGTGGGCTGAAGGGCCTGTTCTGTGTTCTACTGTTCTATGTTCTATGTTCTAAGTTCCACACAGACAGTTGCCCGAGGCTGGAATCGAACCTGTGTCCCTGGTGCTGTGAGGCTGCCGTGCTAACCACTGAGCCACCGTGCTGCCCGAGTTTAGAAGCATGACGAAAAATTTCACAGAAGCCAATAAAATTCTAACAAGCCTAAATACAGGACGGATGTTGTCAGTGACCAGGTAGTCAGAGCTGAGAGGCATGGGCTAAGCTGTTAAGGACTGAAATGAGGAAACCTTTTCAAAGAAAAAGAGACTGGAAATAGGAAGAGGCACAAGCAATAGGTCTGCCTGGCAGAACTATATACGGATTTGGGGCAAAGGTAGAAGGGGGCTTTACTGGATTGGAGGACTATGAACTGGGAGGCTGTCAAGGGAGATCCCCAGATGAGAGGAGGTTGGCAAGAGTCATGGACACATGATCTGATGCTCGATGGTAGGGTCTTAGCCCAGCAGTAGGCAGGAAGAGGTGTCTGAGAACTAGTGTTCAACCTTCACAACGTACAGGTCAGCACCAATCTTGCAGTCAGGCTTGATGACAAAGTCAGGATTGGATCTCAGAGCACAGAATGCAGTCAATTCAGAGAGAGATAGGCTTGAATGGGTGAGGAGAGCTGAGAAATGAATATAAAAACTAAAAGAATTGCAGATGCTGTAAATCAGGAACAAAAACAAAGTTGCTGGAAAAGTTCAGCAGGTCTGACAGCATCTGTGAAGGAGAAAACAGAGTTAACGTTTCGGGTCCGGTGACCCTTCCGCAGTACAGACCTGAAACGTTAACTCTGTTTTCTCCTTCACAGATGCTGGCAGACCTACTCAGCTTTTCCAGCAACATCATTTTTGTTCCTGAGAAATGAAGGTGATGGATGTCATGTCAATAGTTCTCACTGAACAGATAAAAGGACAGAGGGAGGGTTGCAGATGGAGTAAGAATGTTTGAGGCAGGTGAATGTATCTATGGGATGGGGAAAGGACTCCTGTTCAAACTAATGGGCATTGAGATGGAGGTGACGGAATAAAAATTCAACACGTATCTTGCCTGAAATTCATTGAGGTGGGGTGCGGAGGGATAACACTGAGACCTTTACTGAAAACAAAGTGTTCAGCATCAGAGAGTGGAAGGTCAGAATGGGTAGTGAATATGCAACAATAGGTGGGCTTAGTAGAAAGAATGGAGTCAGAGGGATAGTAAGGAGAGGAACGTTTCAGGAGAGGTTGGGCACCATTGAGTTGCTGTGGCTGGCATTCATTGATGCCTGAAAGGAAGAGAAAAAAATTCTTGTCAGAATGCGGAATGGTTCTGAGACTGACTTGGAACTTGGGAAGGGATGCAGCAAGGCAGTTCCGAGATGGTGTGAGGCAGTGCTGGAAAGAGGGGTCAAGATTGTACATACGGGTGAGTGTTGTTCTCAACACATCGTGAGAACAGCTGTTTGGGGAGTATTTTACACCACCGAGATTCATGTGATCCAGGTGGAGTCGAAACACAAAGGGTGAAATGTCATTCAGAATCCATGTGGGTTAAGGCTGAGCCGGAGGTCAGTTAACATAGAACATATACGTGTACAGCACAGAACTCATTTAAGGCCAAACACTGATACTGATAATGATAATGATGCTGATATGTATAGTTGTGAGGGCTTAAGGGATCAAAGGGTATGACTCTCAAGTGGGAAGAATATGAGTAGAATGATCAGCCATGATCAAAGTGGCTATCAGAGAAGGATTGAAAGCTACAATGGCCTGCGCCTGTTCCTATTTTCTATGTTTCTAATATGGTGAAGGTGGAATAAGAACAAAATGATTACAACTGACACAAATATCAGCACAACCTTATCACCACTGGATGAAAATCCTGTAACTCCTTACCAAACAGCAACATGGGAGCTACTTCACCATGTGGATTGCAGCAGATCAAGAAGGTGCAGCGTGATTTTGGAAGCTTCTGGAGTGGCTGCTCTGTCTATCATTTTCAATCCAGTTTTCAAGTTGTTGAATGCTGTGAGAAAAGTAACAGAGTATGAAGCTGCCCTCCCCTTTAACCTATACTCACCGCTTGTGGCTCTCATGGAGGACCATTTCATTCCGGATATCTCTCCCAGTACGCATGCTCCGTGGCAGAACGACGTTGAATGACCAATAGCGAGCAAGAGGCGGAACAGGAAGAAGGCACCGGACGTGCTTGTTCTCCAAACAATCAGAGGACGAGGCCACAATTCTGACGGCGGGTCACCGGACCCGAAACGTAAAACTCTGCCTGATCCTTCACAGATGCTGCAGACAGGCTGAGCTTTTCCAGCAAAACAAAGTGTGGGGCTGGATGGACACAGCAGGACAAGCAGCATCTCAGGGGCACAAAAGCTGGTGTTTCGGGCAGTTTTAATGCAGTTCCCATGATCTCTGAGCTTTTCCAACAGAGATAGTAGGAACTGCAGATGCTGGAGGATCTGAGATAACAAGGTGTGGGTCTGGATGGACACAGCAGGACAAGCAGCATCAGAGGAGCAGGAAGGCCAACGTTTGGGGCCTAGACCCTTCATTAGAAATGGGGGAGGGGAAGGGGGCTCAAATAAATATGGAGAGAGAGGGAGGTGGATAGAAGTTTTATTTGTTCTGGTGAGGTGAGTTTCATTGACAAGACCAGCATTTATTGCCTCTGTCTAATTCCCATTCAGAATATGATGGTGAAACCCAGGGGCACTAACAGATATGTTTCATGGAGAAGTACAGGATTCTGAGCAAGTGACAGTGAATGGACAATGATAAATATCCAAACCAGGATGCTGTGTGGCCTTGGACAGCGTAATCCTCAACATTTGATGCTCACAACATATGGAAATTGTAACACTGCATTTTCTGTTTTCAAAAATTAAGGTCAGAGAGTCATTTAGTAGACAAACAGCACCTTCAGCTCAGCATGCCTATTCCAGTCAAACAAAAAGAAACTAAATTAATCACACTTCCCTTGAAGCCTACAGCCACTAGGCTCTGGCATTTTGAATGCTCCTCCAGCTGCTTCTCAAATGCTGAGTTATCTTGAATTATCTGTGACCTGAGATTTTGTTTTTTTATGCATGAACTGCGTTTTGCAAATATATCCCACAACATCAAAGACAGTGATTAGCTCGATAGATCATTACAAATGTCTACATTACTTTATAATCTTCGGGAAAATCAGACTTTCTTTTGAATCCATTTGGGATTTTTATGTAGCTAGATCAGCCCTAATTGACCTTGAAAACTTCCAGCCCGAATTTCACCAAATTGGAAATGGAGTGGATACTGAAAAAGGTTACTTCAGAGTACAATGGGATCTTGATCAGATGGGCTACTGGGCCAAGAAGTGATAGATAGAGTTTAATTTGAATAAATGTGATGTGCTGTGTTTTGGAATTCAAATATGGGCAGGACTTATACTCTAAATGGTAAGCCCTTGGGGAGTATTGCTGGAAAACGTGTCCTGTTAGTGGGCGCATAGTTCCTTGAAAGAGGATTCAGAGGCAGCTGGGATAGTAAAGAAAGAATTTGGTGCACTTCCCTTTATTGGTCAGTACATTGTGTATCGTAGTTGGGAGGTCCTGTTGCAGCTGTACACTGGTTAGGCCACTTTTGGAATATTGCATGCTATTCTCTCTCCCTGCTATTGGAAGGATGTTGTGAAACTTGAAAGGGTTCAGAAAAGATTTTTAAGGGTGTTGCCAGTGTTGGAAGGTTTTAGCTGTAAGGTGAAACTGAATGAACATTTTCCTGGAGATTCGGAGGCTGAGGGGTGACCTCACTGATGTTTGTAAATTCAGGAGGGGAATAGATAGGGCATCCAGACAAGGTGTTTTCACTGGGGTTGGGAAGTCCAAAATTAGACGGTGTGGGTTTAAGGTGAGCTGGAAAATATTTAGAAGGGACCTCAGGTGTAACTTTTTCACACAGAGGCTGGTATGTGTGTGGAATGAGTTGCAAGGGGAAGTGCTAGATTTTGGTACAATTACAAGATAAGAAAGGATGGGTATGTGATTCGGAAGGGTTTAGAGGGATATGGGCCAAATGCTGGAAAATGGGACAAGATTTATTTGGGATATGTAGTTGGCATGGACGAAGTGAAACTGAAGCCTGTGTTTCCGTTCTTCACAACTTTATGACTCTATGATTTGGTGAATTTCTGATGAATAGTTACATGCAGGATATTTGTTGCTGGAAGTTGATTATCTCATTGAATATCAAGGGAGGGCTTTTGGATTGCCTCCGGTTGGAGATAATTCCTGCCCGGCAACATTGAAGAACTGTTCTTGTTAGCCATTCATCAGCTAAACCTGAATGGTGCCACATCTTTTGGAATAACGACATAGACGACTGCAGTAACTGAGGACCATGAAATGGTGCTGAGGACTCGGTTTCAGTACAGTTGGGTTGCTGATGTTTTAGTCTCCTACCAATATGGTCGATTAGTTTGTGAGCATTCACAATCCTGGCTCAAACAGAAACATTTGCTTTGGCAATGCATATTCGAGTGACACAAACATGGAACCGGATCATGGAAACAGCACTGGAAGGGACTGGAGGTTAAGAACTGGCAGGAAAACAAATACATCATCAAAATATGCACATGGGAAGAAGGAGTTTTTTGTTCTTTTGAGGAATGACACCATAACAGCTAAAATACATTACTCTCATGAAGGGAAAGCTGTATCCATTTTATTGGTTTCATGAAAATAATGGTGATAAAAAGCTGGAAGAATCTGGCACTGACCATTTGAAAAAAGCTGGATGTTTTCCGAAATAGCTGGGCTGTCCCAGGTTGAGTAAGTGCTGATACTTTATGAGAGATGCGGTTTTGAAAAACTTTCTGAACACAGTTGATGGAACAGACAAACAAGTGCCATTGGCTCGTACTTCGGAATATATCAGACCTTTCAATGGCTGCTACCACATAGAATCAGACAATTGAGAAAAGACTCATTGAGACTGCACCGCCTGGTGCTGATCCAAATGCTTTTTATAGTTTGGCATGTTACCTGCCTCAGCCATCCTCCTAAGCAGTGCATTTCAGACACCAAATAGCCTAATCACAATCGGACAAATATCTCCTGACAGAATTGGAAGTCCATACCGAAAATTCTTTGGAATTTTGTGAGGACAGTGAGCACAGTGTTCTGTACTTTCGCTCTTTATTGTTTCAGCTGGTGTTCCAATATCATTGGAAGTGAGATCAGAGTAACTTCCCATGCTGACCATGCTACTTCACTCATTATGGCATCATGGACCCAAAGCAAAAATGTGATCAATGCAAATTGGAGACAATCCTGCACAATCTTGGAACCACTTATAAACAGCTCTGTGTGTACTTCTGCACCACTTGGATTGGAAGCGTTTCAGGAAGGCAGCTTCATTTTACGTTCTCCAGAGCCACTGGTGATGAAAAATAAACATAGCCTTTGCTCGTGCCTGCTAAAATCCATGGATGAGTGTGTCTTATTAAGAATATCAAGATACTTTATGGTTTCAAAGTTGAGTATAAAGTCTTGGAAGGTAAGACTTTGCCAAATGAGTGAAAGCCCAGCAACATCAGAAGCATGGCATGACATTGAGGTAAGGATCCTCATCGTTTTCAATCAGAGGACTGATCATGCGATATCAGTGCCACTGAGTTCAAACCATTCTTGGCAATTTATCTCAATACGACATGGCATAAATATTAGGGATCTTTAATATAGAAACTTTGCAATGTCTCCTTTAATGATCATTCACAAATACTTGAAGGCCAACTCAAATGGCAGCTTTGTTGTTCTGATCCAGATCATACAAATTGTGACAGTCCAAAAGAAAGAAAGAGATTCTGGAATGTAACTTATCCAGTCCAGCAGCATCTGTAATATGACTTTTTCAGAACAGGTTCAGAACAGACTAGATATGTTAGCTCAAAACCTGTCTCCAGATGTTGCCTCATCTGTTGTGTCTCTCCACCAATTTCTGTTTCTGTTTCAAATTTCCATAATCTCCAGCATTTTGCTTTGCTGGACCGGCCCAGCTTGGTGAGATTTTGACAGTATCATCCATTTCTGGTTCCGTTAGTGTCATTGTGCCGATTACACTCATCATGCCCCAGTATCTGTTTCTTCTTTTAAGTTCCAAAAAAAATTGCGAATATCATCCTAAATGCATAAATATCTGGAAATCAATTTTGATTAAAAGTAATTTTAGAGGCAGCTGCACTTCATGAGACAACAGAAATAGATTACTCATGACGGCACAATCCGTGCCCTTCACTGAAAGCATCTCCCCTCAGGCTCTGAAAACTTTTCATACAAATCTCAGAATATTTACAGCAAAGCTGTGGTCACTCAGCCCATCATCTCTGTACCGGCTGGGGATGAACTATATTCCTACTATTATTATTCTGTCATCTCGCGATACACCTAACATTTTGAAATCTTGATCTGCTCTTAATTTTGAATATCCTGGGCATACCCCATGATTAAAAAGTGTACACATAATACATAATTTCCTACATCACATTTAAAGTTATCGTACTATGATCATATTGTTGTTTGGCACTCCGTCTCCCAAGTATAACGTATTGACTTGCTCTGCTTTGCATTTCTTTCTGTCTGTCAGAATAAGTGCTAGTTAAATACTGGTGACATTGGGATATCACTGTCCTCCTCTCCAGTCTCTACAGCCACTGCCCCCATTCCTCTCTGTCTCTGAACCATTGTCACATTCATTCTGTCCCTGACTATTTAGTCCATGCTCTTTAATGAACAACATCATTGTACACGCTGCATTTGATTTTAGTTTTGGTCAATTGAATCAAGAAATGTAAGTGTTACTGCTTTAAAGCACATAACTTGCAATGAAGAACTTTGCATGTTGAAGATACATTGTTGTTTTATTACAGCAGCGAGAAAACCACACTTACTCTGCAAGGTCAGCCTGACTATGCCCAGCAATTTTTTTGTTGTTGTTGGCGGTGTCAGAGTAATCAGCACAGTAATAACATTTTGATTGTGTTTTTTTTTTGGAGGGGAAGGATGTTGGTGCAGGTGGTTACAGCATTGCACATGGACAACAGGCCAGAGCCATTTAGCCTAAAAAATGAAAACAACCATCATTCTCCCTCACGACAGACGTCGTTAGAGCAATTGCTAATGGTATATGAGACCTATCGCCAACGATATTAACATGGAATCCAGTCCAGTTTTAATTGTGAACTGAAGGCTCACTGAAGGTGTATTGAAAGGGGTTAACTGGAACTGTTTGTTCGGTGACTGTGATTGATGTCAGTCTCCATGGATTCGAACTGTGTCACAGGAGGCTTTCCCTCTCCTATTACTCAGGGGCTCCATTCAGTGTGTTATCCCATAGTATAAGTGAGACATCAGCGACAGCACTAACAGGGATCAGCAGCTGCAGAGAGAGGGGGCGGACAGATTAGAATCTGAGAGCATTGGACTGGAATGTTACAACAATGGATCAGAATCTGAGAACAATAGACTGGAATGTTACAACAATGGATCAGAATCTGCGAAAAATAGACTGGGCTGTTGCAACAATGGATCAGAATCTGAGAACAATAGACTGGAATGTTGCAACAATGGATCAGAATCTGAGAACAATAGACTGGGATGTTACAACAATTGGCAGGGTTTTATCCTCGGGTCTTTTCTTTCTTACCAACTATAGGTTGACATTACCATATCGGATACTAGGTCTACTGTGGGTTATTCAAGTTGGTTACTATCCCATTCTCGCTATTATTGGTGTTCCTGGTAAGTCTCTCTATCTCTGTCCAGTCATTACTTCCATAGAGTATATTCAACTTTATTGTTGTTTCTGTTGCCTACATTTGGAAAAGATGGAATCTATTATCTTCAGTTTAATTAAAACCTCATTGTCCATGAATTTCAGACTCATCCTTCACAAGCATCTGAGAACAAGAATTGTTCACATCATTGAAGGCCTTTATTGATTTATGTTTCGCTATTGTCTCCATCGCCAAACCTGTCCAACACCAGCTCCATAAAATCCCCACTCTCCCCCTCTGCCTCTGTACTGTTACTGAATAAACCATTATCTATGACGTGGTAAAATTCAGACTTTATAGTTCCAGCTCTTTTCTGACCAGTCTTCTAAGTTATAAATAATTTGATCGCACCCTTTGTTCATGTTTCTGAAGTAATTAACGATAAGAACATCATGTCAGAGCAGTTAAGTCACTCAGCAAGTAATTCCAGAGACACAGGTTATTATTCTAAAGATACTGTTTCAAATCACACCACAGTTGGTGGTAGAACTTAAATTCTAATGATAAGAATTGTAACGAAAGTGAATTTCAGTAATAACAACCATAAAATCAGCACCATTTTGACTAAAAAACCGATCTCATTCCACTGATCTCCTCTGATAAAGAAATTTTGGTCTGGATTAGGTGTGAATTCAAACCCACAACAATGTGTTTGGCTCCAAACTGCCTTGTGGAATGGTCACAGTTAAAGATAATTTACGATGGTTAACATACGCTGCTCTTGCCAGTGATTCTGACATCCCATGAAAAAAAACGTTGAAATCAAAGAAAGAAAGATGTCAGAGATCTGAAACAAAAAGAACCAAAGTGCTGACGGAAATGAACAGGTTTGACAGGCTTTAATGAAATGTAAACAGAGTTAGCATTTCAAGTTCACTGAACAGACATCAGAACTGAAATCAGCTGGTAACTATTGTGATTTATTTTGTTGACAGGGATGATTGTTTTGAAGGGAAGAAGGAATGAGTTGAATAAATGCAGTAAGATAGAGCTAGAGGAAAACAAGAAACAAAGAAAGGGATTGTTGATGATCAGGTGGGATGGATATAAAATGTGAAATAAATTACATTTATTTTTCACCTTTTCCCATATTCCTGAATGTCGTGCCCATGTAGATATACTTCGAAGTCCCTGTCTGAAATAATTAATGTCCCCTCAGTCTGTCTTCCCTAAGTGTGGTCATCTTCACTTATTCATCAATGGGATGTAGGTGTCACTGGCTGGGGCAGCATTTATTTCCCTTTCCTAGTTGCCCATGAAAAGATATCTGTGAGCTGCTTTCTTGAATCACGACAGACCACGTGCTGTACATTGCTGGTATGTAGTTCTGTCTTGTGTCATTTCTTTGAGACTTTGTGGTGATTGATACAAGTGAGTGGCTGGCTTGGCCATTCCAAAAGGCAGTTGAGAGGTAACCACATTGCTGTTGGTCTTGAGTCACATGTAGGCCAGACCAGGTGAGGGTGGCAGATTTCCTCCCTTGAAGGCCATTCGTGAGCCAGGTGGGTTTTTCCCAATGATCAATGATGGCTTAATAGTTTCATCATTCCATGCAGTTCATTGAATTCAAATTCCACAATTTGCTGTGGTGGGATTTGAATCAGGATGTGGGTCATTACCTGGATCCTTGGATTAATAGACTAGAAAGAATACCACAAGGTCATCTCATCCCCAAAATCCCCAGTCACCTCCAGCAGCAATAGTGGTGTTGCTGCTATCGCGACTGTGGTGCAGAAAATTGTGCAATTATATTATCAACTGCTTCTATTAAGAGCAGACTCATTAATATTTCAGGCCACTGCGACTGTGTAGATATATGACGTTTATCAGCCAGGAAAATAAACTAAGTAGAGGAAGGCATTTCCAAAACTGAGAGAGTACACGATGTATGCATCAGGGAGAGGGCAGTACTGACAAAGGGCATCAAGGGAACTGGTTTCATTCTAGAACTTACTCAGAGATAGTAGGAACTGCCGATGCTGGAATATGAGATTAGATATAGAGCTGGATGAACACAGTTGGCCAGGCAGCATCAGAGAAGCAGGGAAGCTGATGTTTCGGGTCTGGGCCCTTCATCCAGCTCTTCACATTGTTATCTCATTCTAGAACTTTCTTTGCAGCAGTGGCTGACTTATCCATCATGTGCCAGAGTGCCGACCTCCAATATATTCACGACATGACACACGACGGCTCTGCCTGGTGTAGTGAATGTGATGTTCTGTTTCCATGAAGGGAGGAACAGAAACTCTTCCAGAAATAGATGGGAACATGGTGAATAGTGAAAATGAGGACCTGTGGGAAATTCAAATCAAATTTTACTCTGAGATAACTTGCTTCATTGTTCATTACATCACCAATTTTAGTGTCATCTGCAAACTTACCAACTATACCTCCTGTTTTAAAATCATTATAGAATGACAAAAACAATGGGCCATTACTGGTCCTTGTAGCACACCATTGATCACAGGTTTGCATTTCGAAAAGCACTCTGTCACTGTGCTTTGTCTTCTTCCTTTGAGCCAATTTTTATTCAAATTGTTCGTTCTCCCTGTATTCCATGTGATGTGACATTGCTAACCAGTCCACCATGTGGAACTTGTTGAATGTTTGACTGAAACTGATATAGACAACATCGAACACTCTGACTCCATCAATCCTTCTCGTCATTTTTTCAAATTTAATCAAGTTATCGAGACACAATTTCCCAGGCACAAAGCCATGTTGGCTGTCCTCAATCAGCCCTTCCCTTTCTAAATACATGTAAATCCTGTCCTGAAAATCCCCTCCAACAATGTGTCCATCACTGATGTCATCCTCACCAGTCTGCAGTTCCCTAGCTTTCCCTGATCACCTTTCTTAAATAGTAGGACCATGTCAGCCAACTTTCAGCCTTCCATCACCTCATCAGTGGCTATCGATGATACAAATATCTCAGCAAGGGGCCCATAAGTCAGTTCCCTAGGTTCCCATAAATGCCGACGATATACTTGATCCGATCCTGATGATTTACTCATCTTTATGCATTTTAAGGGTCAAGCACCACTACCTCCGTAACGTGGACACTTCTTACTGTTTATTCCTGAGTTCCCTCAATTTCATATGCTTTGAACAGAAAGCACAGATACAAATTGTTCATTTTAGTAACTCACTCATCTCCTGCGGTTCCACACATAGGCAACTTTGCTGATTTTTAAGGGTCCCCATTCTCTCCTTATATACTCTTTTCTCCAAAATGTATTTGCATAAATCCTTTGACTTCTCCTTAACCCTATTTACTGAAACTCTCTCATGACCACTTTTTGCCTTCATGATTCCCTTCTTCAGTATACTCCAACTGTCCTTTGCCTCCTGTAGGGATTCATGCAATCCCCGCTGTCAACACCTGATACATGCCTCCTTCTTTTTCTTGATCCGAACCTCAATTTCTCGAGTCATCCAGCATTCCCTGCACCTATCAGCCTTGCCTTTCATCCTAACCAAGTGTACTGTCTCTGGAATTTCGTTATAAATTTGTGACGATTTCCCATTGCAAGCCATCTCTTTACTTTCTAATATCACTCATATCAACTTTTGAAAGTTCACGGCTAATATTGTTCAAAATGACCTTGCTGAAGTTTAGAACTTTAGCTTTTAGATCAGGTCAATTCTTTTTCATACTTATTTTAAAATGAATAAAATTATGGATATTTTTTGCCCCAGAGTGCTACCCCACTGAAAACTCAGTTACTTTCCCTGCCTTATTCCCCAAGAATACATCTAATTCTTTCTTTAACCTTCTCTTGGAGGTAAATCCACATGCTGAACAAAAAAAAAATCATGAACATACACAAAAAACCCTCTTTCTATCCAATTCTTTCACACTATGGCAGGCTCAGTCTATTTTTGGAAAGTTAAAACCCCCTACTGTGGGCACCTTATTATTTTTACAGATAACTGTCATATCCTTACAAATTTGCTTCTCAATTGAACCACTGACTGTTTATTTTTGTGGTGGGGAGTACAATTCCAACAATGTGGTCAACACTTTCTTATTTCTCAATTGCACACAAATAACTTCATTGATCACACTCATAGGAATATCCTCCCTAAGTACAGCCAGAATGTTGTCCAAAATCAAAAATGCCATCGCCCTTCTTCCCCACCTCCTTTGCAACCTTTTCTACCTGTCTGATAGCAGCTATCTGTTTGATCGTTAAGCTGCCATGACTGTCCATCCAGGAGCCACATTTCTGATAGCTATGTTATCCCAGTCTCATGTCACTAACCTTGCCCTGAGTTAATCTGCAATACTGTCAGACCACGTGCATTGATATAAATGCACTTTAACTTATCAGACCTACCTCATTCTCTGCTTTGCTCCACCCTGCCTTGCCTATTTGACTTGCTTTTTTAAAAAAAAACTACTGCACCAGACTCAGACTGCTCCCTTTTCTCACAATGTCGCTTGATCCCTCCAGCATACCCATCTGCACCAACCCTGCATCCCACCCTCATCATCTTATCAGTTTAAATCCTCCTGGATGGCTATAACAACTCTCACTGCTAGAATATTAGGCCACTTCCCATTCAACTACAATCCATCCTCCTTGTAAAGTTCACTTCAACCCGGAAGAGATCCCAAATATCCAGAAATGTTTATCCTTTCCCCCATATCAACTCCTCAGCCCCGAGTCCATCTGCTCGATCTTCTCTATTCCAAACCTCACTAGTTCGTGGCACAGAAGTAATCCAGGTATTACTGTACTCACCAACCAACATTCACACATCCTTCCCTAATCTCCCATGTGCTACCCTCAAAATCTCATCCATTTTCTCGTCCTATGTTGTTAGTTCCAAAGTGTACAACAATCTCCTGTTTGTCTGTCGAGCCATTGAGAATATTATATACCCTGTCCAAGACATCCTTAACCCTCGCACTCTGTAGGCAACACACTATCCTGCTGTCTTGCAGTTGGCTGCAGAAACGTCTGCCTGTGTGTCTGCCTTAACAGTTCCCTGAAATCAATCACTTGGAACCTGATGTAATCCTCATTACAGTAGATACAGTATGGCTACCAGAAACTTGGCTCTGAGTGCTATATTCCTCCGAGAGTCTGTCACGCCCGAATTCCCCAAAACAGCATAATCGTTTGAGATGGAGATGGCTACAGGAGATTCCTGCATTGCCTGTCTACCCATCCTACATTTCCTACAAGTAACCCATCAACCTCACTGTTTCTGCAGTATTTCTACGCCTGGAACAGATATTCATAAATAGAAAGCAGGACATAACACCAGCGCTTCGTCGGATGCTCACTGATGATGTTACCTAGAATGGTGATGAAATATCTGAAAAACTAACCTTCCAGCTCAGCGAGCAAACTCACATCCAGAACCTCAACCTGAGCTACAGATATTCATCACATTCCCTCGCTTATGTAAATTCCTCTTTGCCTCCAGCTACTGCTGTAACTGATCCATGCGATCTGATATCATTCACAGAACATTACAGTGCAGTACAGAGCCTTCACTCCTCGATGTTGCACCAACCTGTGAAACCAAACTGAAGCCCATCTAACCTACACTATTCCCTTATCATCCACTGTCCCTCCTAACCATCAGCAAGTGACATTAAAGTAACCGTTCTGCGGGAGGGTCACCGGACCCGAAACATGAACTCTGTTTTCTCCTTCACAGATGCTGCCAGAGATGCTGAGTTTTTCCAGTGACTTTGTTTTTGTTCTGACGTTAAAGTCACATGTGTGTACCATTAGCAATGGCATCAGGAGAAACCACATGGAGCAGTCTGTCTGTGCATTCTCTGCTTCATTGGTTTGTCATGTTGGAGCATCAATGACATCCTTCTGTTTCTGTTTATGTGGCTTGAGGGTCGGAATGGCCGACTCCTGGTCCCAGGGAAAAGGGTTAAGGACCTGATTGGATGACCCCGGTACCTGTTTAACAGCTCGATGTGCTGATTAGACTCCTTGTCTTCCTGTGTAATAGGCAGGAGAGTGTGAATGGGCTGTGCCTCTTATTTCCCAATAGTTTATTGGGAGTAAAGGGTCAGAGACAATATCTCTGTGAATGATTAAGGAACAGTAAGGAAGAGGGGACAGTGGCTGTGCAGACTGGACAGGACTAACGTGATATCGCCCAGTAGGTAATTTCTTCTTCATAGACGGAATAAAACAAAACGCAGAGAAAGAAACTGAATAACTTTGGCTGAAGGAATGGAGAGTGACAATGTCAACTAAACACGATAGTTTGAAATGGATTGGAGGAGAAATGATTTTATATACTGTTTAATCTGTGTGTGTGTGCAGATAGGTAAGATTGTTGAAATCTCATTAATTAAAAGCTCATTTGTATTTTGCACTGCACCCCCACACCCTATGTTTTCTGTCACCGCTCCTCCACTTCTTTCAAGATATTCAAAAGATAATTTTCCAATAGTTTTCAGTTCTGAAGAAGGATATCGCTGGACTTGAAACCTTAGCTCTGTTTCTCTGTTTCCACTGATGCATCCAGGCCTGCTGAGTTTCTCCAGAAATTAATCAGCGCTCATTGAATTTTCAACAAAACAAAGAACTGTGCATGTTGGAAATCTGAAACAAGAAGAAAAAATGTTCGAGAAACTGGGAGCTTTAAAATGCATCACTGGATCTAATAGCTTGACTTTGCTTTCACTCTGTGGACACTGCCAGACCTGCTGAGTTTCTTCAGCAATTTGTGTTTTCAAATAAATTCCAAAAACATGTGTCAATGTTACTCAAACACCCTGTCCAACATGGATCACCATTCACTGAGAGGTGAGTGGCAGTGCAAGGTGCACAAATGCATTGGTTCCAAACGACATAATGCTGGCATCACTGACACTGCAGAGCTCTTAATCATGGTCAGGGAGAGAAACATTCTCTTTAAAAACCTTCCTACAGTGTGGAAGCAAGACCTCCAGCCTAACAAGTCCACACTGACCCTCAGAGCATCCTATCCAGACCCAACCCCCTATTGCCCAGCTAATCTATACATTGCTCAACACTATGGGCAATTTAGCATGGCCAATTCACCTAGCCTACACATCTTTATTCTGTGGGTGGAAACCAGACCACTTGGAGGAAACCGGCACAGACACGGGGAGAACATGTAAACTCCACACAGACAGTCGCCTGAGGGTGGATTCAAACCGACATCCCGGGTGCTGTGAAGCAGCAGTGCTAACCACTGAGCCACCCTGCCGCCCGAAGATACTGGAAGGGAAAAGGCTCACATGAATATGTTAAAGGGTTTTGAGGAATGTGACCAATTGGACGCGTGACACCATGGAGAGACCCTCAGATGAATGAGAATATTAAAATGGAAGTGTTACCACATCAGAAATCAGAGTAGGTCACTGCGTACAAGGGCGATGGGATCGCGGTCTGAACGGGGGGATATTACATTGTACTTATTGCAGCTCAAAACTGGGCATTTATGTGGTGATGTAAACCACAGCAGCAGCAGCAGAAGCAGAATTGTATTCCACCAGAATCTGTGACTCTTTGTCCCGGATAATCCCTCAGTCTATTGTTCCCATGAAGCTGGTCAATGGTTCAGTGGCAAGTGCAGGCAAACACGCCGGGGTCAGAACCATGTGTACCTGAAACTGATGCCAGCCCATTATAAATGCCAGATTTGGCTGTTTGCATTCCAAACAGCAGAACTAATGCATTACAGACAGGGTGAAATGATTGCAAGATCAACAGACCCAACTATCCTGCTAGAGCCAGTCATAAATGGTGATGGGGGCTGTAGGAGCTGCCGATGCTGGATTCTGAGAGAACAACGTGTGGAGCTGAAGGAACACAGCAGGCCAGGCAGCATCGGAGGAGCAGGAAAGCTGACCTTTCAGGTCTGGATTCTTCTTCAGAAACGGGGGAGGGGAAGCAGATACTGAAATAAATAAGGGGGCGGCGGATGGAAGGTAGACAGTGGAGCAGACTGGTGGAGAGAATTTGGACAGGCCAAGGATGCTAGGATGAAGCCAGGAAAGGTGAGTATAGGTAGGGAGATGTGATGAGGGTTGGTCAGTGAGGAGGGAGGAGTGGGTGAGTGGGAGGAAAAAGGACAGGTCAAGTAGGTGAGTGGGAGGCCTGGTTTTGGGATGACGTCGGGGTGGGGTCATTCTGAATCTTGCACAGTCCACATTGATACCATTGCGTAGTAGGATTCCCGGGGTGCTGTTCCTCCAGTTTTCATTGTGGCACTGGAGGAGGCCCAGGATGGACATGTCGTCCAAGGAGTGGGAGAGGGAGTTGATGTGATTCGCAACTGGGAGGTGTTGTTTGTCATGAACCGAGCGTACATGCTCCACAAAGCTGTCTCTGAACCTCCGCTTGGTTTCTCCAATGTCCACGAGGCCACATCAGGAACAGCAGATACAGTATATCACATTAGTGGATGTGAAGGTGAGCATCAGTTTAATGTGGAAGGTTTTCTTGGGGCCTGGCATGGGGGTGAGGTGGGAAGTGTAGGGGCAGGTGTAGCACCTTATGCGCTTTCAGGCAAAAGTGCTGGGTGTGGTGCGACTGGTAGAGAGTGTTGAGCGAACAAGTGAGTCTTGGAGAGATTGGTCCCTCCAAAAGTAGGATAAGGGTGGGGGTGGTTAATATATCCTTGGTAGTGGAGTCAGATTGCGGGTGGTGGAAATGGTGGAGAATGATGCATTGAATTTGCAGGTTGATCTGGTGATACGTGAGGACAATGGGAATTCTGTCTTTGTTTTTATTGCAGGGATGGAGTGTGAGGGCCAAGGTGCGGGAAATGCAAGAGATGCAGTTGAGGGTGTTTTGACTACTGTTGGGGGAAAATTACCACTCTTGAAAAACGAGGACATCTGGGATGTCTGGCAGTGGAATGCTTCTTCTTGGGGGCAAATGCGGCAGAGGCGAAGGAATTGGGAATAGGGAGTCACATTCTTGCAGGAAGGTAAGTGAGACGAGGTGTCGAAGTAGCTGGGGGAATTGGTGGGCTTTAAATAGATATTAGTTTCCAGATGGTTAACAGAGATGGAGACAGAGACGTCCACGAAGGAGAGAGAGGGGTCAGAGATGGTTCAGGTGAACTTAAGTTTGAGTTGGAAGGTGTTCGTAAAGTGGATGAACTGTTCAATCTCCTTGTGGGAGCACAAGGCAGCACTGATACAGTCATCGATGAAATGCAGGAAGAGGCATCGGATTTTGCAGTGTAGCTGTGGAAGAGGTACTGTTCCACGGAACCTACAAAGAGACAGGTATATCTTGGGCCCATGCGGGTCCCTCAGGCCACCCCTTTCGTCCGTAGGAAGTGTGAGGAGTTGAAGAAGTTGTTAAGGGTAAGGCCGAGTTTGTTTCGGTGGACAAGGGTATCAGTGGAGGGCAACAGGTCAGCCCTTGGGAGAGGATGAAGTGGAGAGCTTTTTGGCCATCTGCATGGTCAGTTAAACAGCTCCCGAGAGGAGAGGGTTCCAGAAATATCCCCATTCTAACTAATGGAACAGCCCTGCACATCAGTGCAACCTCAAAGATGTAGTGTCCGCACCATCTTCAGCCAGAAGTATCGAGTTGATGATTCACCTCACCGTCCAAAAATCAGATATGAAAAAGATAACTGGCCCTAATGCCATTCCTCAAATCGGACTGAAGGCTTGTGCTGCACAACAAGCTGTGCCCCTGGGGAAGCTGTTTCATTCCAGCTCCAGCTCTGACACCTACCTGGCAATGTGGACAATTTAGCAGCTATGAGCAGTTTCCTAAGAGGAGCATAATTGCAATCTGACCAATTGTCATGCCCTTAGTCTCTATCTATTCTCCTCCTGACTTTATAAATCTCAGTAAGGTCACCCCTCAGCCTCCGAATCTCCAGGCAAAAGCCTATTCAGTTTCTCCCTGCAGCTCAAACCGTCCAACCCGGGCAACATTCTTATAAATCTTTTCTGAACCTTTTCAAGTTTCACAAAATCCTTCCGATAGCAGGGAGACCAGAATTGCATGCAATATTCCAAAAGTGGTCTAACCAGTGTACAGCCGCAACACGACCTCCCAACAACTACACGCAATGCACTGACCAATAAAGGCAAGTTGTACCAAATGCAACAGGAGTAGACTCCCAACTTTAAGGGCATTTAAATGGTCATTGGATAAACATGTGGATGATAATGGAATAGTGTAGTTTAGATGGACTTCAGATTGTTTCACATTTCGGCAAAACATCGAGGGCCTAAGGGCCTGTGCTGCACTGTAATATTCTATGTTCTATGTTAAATGCTTTCTTTACTATCCTATCTATCTCTGAATCCACTTTCAAGGAACCAAGCGCCTGCACACCAGGACTCATTGCTCAGCAATACTCCCCAGGGCCTTACCATTTAGAGTACAAGTTCTGCCCTAATTTGATTTCCAAAATGCAACACCTCAGATTTACTCAAATTAAACTACCTACCATTCCTTGGTCCATTGTCTGGAGAATTGACTTGTGGTCCATCCCGTGCGCTCTCCGGTCCCCAGTCCCTCGCACCCTCGCTCGCTCCCTCCCCGTTCCTCACTCCCTCGCTCGCTCCCTCCCTCCCCAAACACTCCCTCCCTCCCACCTCACCATCCCACATCCCACTGCCCAGTTCCTCCCTCCCTCACTTTGTCTTGTGCTCCCTCCTCTTTTTCCGTCTCTCTGTCTATCGCTCCCTCCCTCTCCAGCCTCGGTCCCTCCCTCCCGTTGGTTGATCATTCCCTCCCCGTCCCTCACTGCCTCCGTCTCCCTGTCCCTCGCTCCCTATCCCTCGCTTCCTCAATCCCGGTTCCTCACTTACTTGCTTCTCATCCCTCCCTCTACGCTCTCCAAACCTCCCCCATGTCCATCGCTCCCCTTCCCTTGCTCTTGCTCCCGCCCCCTCCATCCCTGTAACCTTTTTCAGTGTCCACTACATTCCCAATTTGGTGAACTTCTAGCTGGAAGTTTTCAAGGCCAATTAATGCCGGTCCAGCTACACTAAAATCCCAAACGAATTAAAAAGAAAGTCTGATTTTCCAGAAAAAATATTGATTTATAGAGCTAATTGCTATCATTGATATTGTGGGATATATTTGCAAAATGCAGTTCATGAATAATATGAAAGAAAAAGACAAATCACAGCTCACATCACAGATAATTAAAGATAACCCAGCATTTTTTGAAGCAGCTGGAGGAGCACTCAAAATGCCATGCCTAGTGGGTGTCGACTTCAAGATAAGTGTGATTAATGTAATTTTGTTTTTTTGATTGGAATAGACATGTTGAGCTGAAGGTCCTGTTTTTATGCTGAATGGATCTCTGACCTTAATTTTTGAAAACAGAAAAAGCAGTCTCACAATTTCCATAATATGCCAGCTTTTGTGCTCCTGAGATGCTGTTTGGCCTGCTGTGTTCATCCAGCTTCACACTTTGTTATCTTAGATTCTCCAGCATCTGCAGTTCCCATTATCTCTGATCACAATTTCCATATGTTGTGAGCATCAAGTGATGAGGATTACAATCTCCAAGACCACACAGCATCCTGGCTTGAATCTATATCATTGCCCATTCACTGACACTTCTTCAGAATCCCGAACATCTCCATGAAACATATGTTAGTGTCCCTGTGTTTCACCAACATATTCTGAATTGAAATTAGACAGAGGCAATAAATGCTGGTCTTGCCAACAAAAGTCATCTCAACAGTACAAATAAAAGTAATCTGTACTATTAAAGACATATCTTCAGCCCAATCAGTTTACGGAAGTCGTTTTATGGAGATTTTAACTTTGTTCTATGTCTCTGATCTTGCTGAAAAACCATGAAACTTTCCTGTTTGTTTTCGTAGTGTCGTTTAAAAATCGTATTTGGAAGTTCTACCCATCATTCTGAAAGGCAGCGCCTTCGTGGCCATTTGAAAACTTGGATCAGGAGTAAGTGATTAGAAAAATCAAACCAAGCCAGCCATGCGGTGAGCTCTTGAATGATGTGGCCTCAAATAAACGTTCCTCTCCACCCCTTATAACATTGGTGTGTTATTCTTAGTCAAGAATCTGTCTGACTCTCCGTTAAGAATATTCAATGATTTATCCTCCATCTCTCTCTGGAAAGACTTCCATAAACACACAATCCTTTGAAAGGGTAAAAGAAATCAGTCACCATTGTCTACCTGAGATATTCTCCAGTTTACAATCCATCCACTGGTGGTAATCTCTTGACAAATGGAAATATTGTTTCAGCATTCAACTTGAAAAGACTGCTTGGAATATTTTGTGTTTAAACAAGGTCATGTGTCATTTGCCTAAAGTCCAATAAATCCAGGGCCAATCTGGTCATGATTTCCTCTGAAGATAAATACTTCTCAAAGGAATCACTTCAGTCAATCATCTCTGTATGGCTTCTGATTTCATCATGCACACAGCCTAATGCAGTCTCACCATTACCCTGAAAAAGTGTCCAGAAACTGTCCTCTTCGGCCTTGAGACTGCTTGACCATGTCCTGCAGCAAATCAGGTACTACAGCCACATTACCTTCCTTCGTACCAGCCTACGGAACCAGATCATCCCCAATGGACTACAGTCCACATTCAAGCCTTCCCAATTTGTCCCCAAGCGTGACAATGTCTACATCCAGAACATTAAGACACTTCAGAAGCATTTTTCCCTGCGACTCCTGAAACATACACTCGCAGCAATGTGACGGCAACTCCAGGCACTGCAATCCAGCCTACCCCAGCTCACAGCCTCCCTCTCTCAGACATGCAAAGGACCTCTCCTGTTTTTTATTCTTCGTAGGATCCAGAACCTGAACTCACAATTCTACTCAGCTTTAGTGGAGACAAAAAACCGTAAGTACAGTAAACTTCCTGGTGCCTACAACCCAAAACGGGCTTCCTCCACGTCCCAAACCCCAACCCTACCTAAGAACTTCCCCACAATGTGCCCGCCAACATTGGCCATGTGGCCACTCTTCTGGCAACCAGGGATGACGTCACATCCTCTGCCGCAGGATACACCGTTTCCGGGACAGCAAATGCCACCGCCTCCATTTCCAAGTCCAACACCACAGACACTGTGGACATTCCTACCATCACCGCTGCTGCCTCCTCCTACCCAGCTCCTCCCACCACCAACGCAAATGGCACTCCGCCCACCGCCGACGCAACTCCGCCCACAACCGTCACCGATGTCACTCCACCCACAGCCTCCACAGCCAGCAGCTCCAGAGGAGACAGAAACACTGAGCCCTGTCGAGTCTTCACCATCCTCACAGACCTCCCCCTTACTGAGGACAAACGGTCAGTCCTCAGTAAGGGGCTCACCTTTGTCCCCTCCACGCACACTTCAATCAATACCGGTCACGCTAAGATGTTGAGTAGTTTTTCTGCCGCCTAAACCTCCATGCTTACTTCTCTAACCATGAGCCTAACCCTCCCTCTAGTGACCCCTTCATTCAACTCCAATGCACCCCCTCCTCCTGGGCACCATCCCAAGGTCCCGTACCCTCCCTTGATCTCTTCATCGCCAACTGCCATCGTGACATCAAACGCCTCAACCTCTCCATCCCTCACACTCACTCCAACCTCTTCCCTGCAGAACGTGCAGCCCTCCACTCCAATCCCAAACTCACCATAAAACCCATTGACAAGGGAGGCGCAGTTGTAGTATGGCACACTGACCTCTACATCGCTAAGCTTACACGCCATCTCTCCAACACCACCTCCTACTGCCCCCTTGATCATGACCCCCCACCCGACCACCAAACCATCATCGCCCAAACCATCCACAACCTCATCACCTCAGGTGACCTCTCACCCACAGCCTCTAACCTCATCATTCCCCAACCCTGCAACGTCCGCTTCTATCTCCTTCCCACATCCACAAACCTGCCTGCCCTAGTTGACCCATTATCTCTGCCTGCTCCTGCCCCACCGAACTTATCTCCACCTACCTGGAATTCATTTTTTCACCCTTAGCGCAGGAACTCCCTACCTATGTCTGTGACATCACCCACACTCTCCAACTCCTGCAAAACTTACAATTCCCCAGTCCCCAACACCTCATTGTTGACATGGACGTCCAGTCCCTATACACCCGCACTCCCCATACAGATGGCCTAAAGGCCATCCGCTTCTTCCTATCCCGCAGTCCCAACCAGTTCCCCTCCGCCGACACCCTCATCCGTCTTGCTGAAACCGTCCTCACCCTCAACGTCTCTTTCAATTCCTCCCACTACCTACACACAAGGGGGGTGGCCATGGGTACCTGCATGGACCCAAGCTGTGCCTGCCTCTTTGTAGGTTATGTGGAACAATCCCTCTTCCAAACTTACATGGGCCCTAAACTCCACCTCTTCCTCCAATACATTGATGACTACATCGATGCCGCCTCATGCATTCATGAGGAGCTCAAACCTTCCACCCCGCCCTTAAGTTCACCTGGACCATCTCTAATGCCTCTCCCTCCTTCCTGGGCCTCTCTGTCTCCATCGCCGGCAACCACTGAGAAACCAATATCCATTTCAAGCTCACTGACTCTTCGGTGCTGTATTCCAGCAAGAGGGCTGCATGGTAGCTCAGTTGAGGTCTCAAACAGGGGTCTTCTGGTGCTACGTGTAGGTTGCAGAGAGCCTCAATCTTCCTCCCTGAAATAGGCCTAGGCTGCCGTGTGAGAGGGAAAGTCCTGTCAGCTTTTAACCTGTCAAGCCACTTCAGAACGTGATTACAGCAATGAGGGGTGTTCTCAGTAAAGCAGAACTCCAATGTACACTCACTGGTTAGAGGCCTTTCCACTGTGTTCTGTGTTAGCACCCTCGCTGAGTTTTTAAAAAATCATTTTGGCTTGAATCTGAGAGTTGAACGGTGACGTCTGGATTGTGAGCAGCAGTTGTGCTAAAAAAAAATACAAAATCAATTATTGGTTCCTGAGGCCAGGCCTGGAAGTTAATTGCAGGATGTTTGTTATTCAAAAACTGTGTCGACTCTTTTGGCCATTAATAAGGTCAGCATCTGAGAACTGGTGCCAGCAAGTCTGGAAGAGAATGTGGTCAAACAGAAGGACTTTAAAACTGGGCCAAATGCACATCTTTGACGCTGAGCTGGCAGCTGGTGTGACAGAGGCTCAGAGAAAGACCACAGACTGGAGGGAGAGAGCTGAACAGGGTGGGACCGTGTGGTTTGGATATTGGGGTTATTCTTCGCCCATCCCCCCACCACAAAATCCAGCCAGTTGTTTCTCTCATTGTCCCTCTTCCCCCACTTTACCCACTTCTGTACCTCCAACCACAATCCCACCCCTCGCTTCCCCCAGTATCAGCAAACTTCCAAAGATATTGCTGACATACTATGTTGCTTTTCTCAGGGCATTCAACAACTTGAAAACTGGATTGAAAGTGAGAGACAGAGCAGCCACTGCAGAAGCTTCCAAAATCACTCTGCACCTTCTTGAACTGCTGCAATCCACGTGGTGATGTAGCTCCCATGTTGCAAATTGGTAAGGAGTTATAGGATCGTCATCCAGTGGTGATAAGGCCGTGCTGTTTTTTGTGTCAGTTGTCGTCATTTTGTTGTTATTCCACCCTCAACAGAATAGAAACATAGAAAATAGGAACAGGCGCAGGCCATTGTAGCTTTTGATCCTTCTCCGCTAGTCACTTTGATCATGGTTGATCATTCTGCTCAGCCTCTTCCCACTTTAGAGGCAGACCCTTTGATCCCTTAAGCCCCGACAACTATACATATCATCTTCTTGGAAACATCCAGTGTTCGGCCTTAACTGCTTTCTGTGGCAGCAAATTTCACAGGGTCACCAGACTCTATTTTTTTAAAATTTCCTCATTTCAATCCTTAACAGCCTAGCCCATGCCCCTAGGTTCTGACTCCCTGGTCATTGACAACATCCTTCCTGTATTTACCTGGGATTTTATTGGTTTTTAAACACTGATTCACCATTTATCACAACTGGCTCGTGCCTCATACCGTTTTAACTTCTTTCATTTAAATACAGGACCCAAGTCTCAAAAACAACAATATCACCCTTCAGCTTTGGTGAAGAATTCTATCCTATTGTGGTCACTCATCCTTAAGGGCCCGTACTCAACTCGATTGTCAATTATTCCATCCTCATTATACAATATCCATCTGCTTCTTCAACATGTTGATTCATAAAATTGTACCATATAGACACCAAGGATTCCTCCTCCACTGTACTGCGACAGTTGTGATTTGGGCAATTTATAAGTAGGTTGCAGTCACCTGTAATTAAAGCCATAACTTTATGCCTTATATCTCTCAATTCCACCCTAATGCCTTCCCCAATATTACTGCAGCTTGGGGTCCATATGCAGCACTAAGGTCATTTTCTGTCCATTGGTGTTTCTCAGCTCAACCCAAACAGACTCTACTTCACTACACCCTATATCCTGGCTCACATCAGTTTCCTGTTTTAATCAGCAGCTCCTGACAAATCCTTTTCCCTCTTTCCTGCCCAATCCATCTTCATCAGACAACCCACTGATTCCGGGTTTCAATCTTGTAAACCTCCTCTGAGCCACTTTGAATAAACGAACAGAAGACCAAAACCTGCATGTGGTATTCGAGATTTGGTCTGACCCCTTCCTTGTACAAATGAAGTGAACATCTTTTCATTGATGATTATTTGTTGTCATAACAAGGGAGATGGCCTCGTAGCTTTCTGCATTTCAAAGAGATCTTAATCAATTGGGGCAATGGGCTGAGGAATGGCAGATTGAATTTTATTTGGATAAATGTTTGTTTTACCACAACGCAATACTTCGCAAAGGCAGGACTTGCACAATTAAGGGTTGGGCTCTGGATAGTGTTGCAGATCAGGAGAAAACCTCGGGTTTCAGGTATATCATTCTTTGAAATTTGCATCACAGGTAGACAGGGTGGTTATGAAGGCATTTAGCACACTTGTCTTCATTGCTCAGGAGTTGGGAAGTGATGATGGCGAGTCCTCTTCCTGGAGGACTGTGTGCTGCTCTGGTCATCCTGTTTTGGGAAGAATATTGTTAAACTGGAGTGGGTTTGGAAAAACTTACCAGGATATTGCCAGGAATGGAAGGGTTGAGTTCTAAAAATACGCTGGATTGGCGGGAACTTCTTTCACGGGAAGGTAAGAGGTTGAGGGATGACCTTATGTCAGTTTAATAAAATAATGAGACACACAGATAAGTAATAACAAAGGTCTTCTCCCTCAGGTGGGGGATTTCAAAACCAGGGGCTTATTTTTAAAATGAGAGGAGAAAGATTTTAGAAAAGGCATGACGGGCATTTTTTCGTTTTATCGAGTGTTCAGTGTGTGGAATGAACTGCCAGAGGAAGTGATGGATGTGGGTAGTTACGATGTTTGAAAAACATTCAGATAAGGACATGAATTTGAATGGTTTAGAGCGAATATGGGCCAATTGCAGGAACTTTTTTTAAATAAGGAAAACATTGCTGCTATCACTAGAAGAGATGTTTCTGAAAAATCATCCCATGAAAACTTATGTTGAAATTAGAAATAAGAAATAAGAAAGGAACAATCATCTGATGGGATGGTACCATATGTTTCCGAATAGTCAGAGGGAAATTGAGGAACAAATATGCAGAGAGATCTCAGATATGTGTAAGAATAAGGTTATAATAGTTGGTAATTTTCAGTTTCCAAACATTTACTGGGGCTGCCATAGTGTGAAAGGTTTAGATGGTGAGTATTTTCTGAAATGCGTTAAAGTATTTTCTCTTTATCCATAAAATCGATGTTCCTATGAAAAGAAAAGGCTTAGCAAGTGACTGAAGTGACAGTACAGGGAAACTTTGAGTCTTGTGACAGAATTACTGTCAGTTTTAAAACAATTATGGAACAGGATATGCCTTCCAGAAAAAGTAAATGCTTCAATTGGAGTAAGGCAAATTTTAATGCTAGGAGAAAAGAACTTCCAACACTTCTGAGGAAGGATTAACAGACCCACAACATTAACTCTGATTTGTCCTTCACAGATACTGCCAGACCTGCTAAGCTTTTCCAGCAGCTTCTGTTTTTATAACTTTCAAAAGTTGACATGAGTAGACGGCAGGTAGAGGGATGTCTGATAAGTGTGGGGGGGCTTTCAAAAATGTGACAATTCAGAGTCATTATGTCTCTAAGAGTGAAAGGTAAGGCTGGTAGGATTAGAGAACAATGGGTGAAAAAAGATACTCAGGTTTTAGTCACGGATAAAAATATATAAATTCGTAGATATAAATAAAAACTCGGCTCAAATGAATCTCTTGAAAGTGTAATCGGTGTCAGGAGCATTCTTAAACAGGAGATCAGGATGGCAAAAAGGCAACATGAAATTGCCTTGGTTGATAAGATTAAGAATAATTCGAAGAGTTTCTGCAAGTGCATTAAAAGCAAGAGAGCACCGAGAGAGCAAGCAGGGCTCCATGAAGATGAAAGAGGTCAACTCTGTGTTGAGCATCAGGAGAGGAGAGAGATTTGAAAGGAATATATTGCATCAGGTTTTACTGTTGAGAAAGAAATGGAGGTGGGACAAATCAGGGGTAGAAATATTTTGGTTTGAAAACAGTTCACGGAGATGGGGGAGATTTTTAATGAATATTTCTCCTCAGTGTTTACGAAGCAGAGAATCATGGATGCAAAGGAAACAAGGGAAGCAAGTGGGGATGTTTTGGACCATTGAGGTGGCGTTTGCAGCCTTAAAGCACGTTGAGGTTGATAAGTCCACTGGATCTGATGAAGTCCGTCTTTGGACACTGTGGGAGGCTGGGGAAGAAATTGCAGAGACCCTTGCAGAAATTTTTCCCTTCATCTTTTCTCACGACTGAAATTCCAGAAGACTGGAGGGTGGCTAATGTTGTCCCATTGGTTAAGAAAGGTAGCAAAGACCAGCCAGGGAACTACAGACCAGCGAACCAGTGGTAGACAAGGTATTGAAGATGATATTCAGGGAGTCAATCAACCAAAGCTGGGATATTCAAGATATGATGAGGGATAGTCAGCATGGATTTGTGCACAGGAATCATGTCTGACAAATCTGTTCAAGTTTTTTGAGGAGGTAAGCAAGAGGATTGATGAGGTTAGGGCAGCGAATGCTGTCTATATGGACTCTAGTAAGGCATTTAACAAGGTCCCATACGGCAGCCTAGTCATGAAGGTTCGGTTGTGTGGGATCCAGGGAGAGCTAGCTCATGGGATTCGAAATTGGGTCGATGGTAGGAAGCATAGCGTGATGGCTGAAGGTTGGTTCTTGGACTGGAGGCCTGTGGCTAATGGTGTGCCACGGGGGTCGATACTGGGATCTTTGTTATTTGTCCCTTACATAAATGATCTGGATGTGAACGTATATGGCATGATTAGTAACTTTGTATCATCTGCAAACTTAAGAGGAATCGCTGAGGTATCAAAAATTACAGGTGGATTGTGATCAGATGGGGAAGTGGGCTGAGGATTGTCAAATGAAATTCAATACAGCTAAGCGTGAGGTGTTCGCCTTTGGAAAGTTAAGCCAAGGTCGGAGTTATACAGTGAATGGTAAGGTTCTGAGGAATATTGTAGAGCAGAGAGACCGAGAAGCACAAGTACAGAGTTGGTGGAAAGCACCATCACAGGTAGACAGGGTGGTGAAGAAAGCATTTAGCATGCTGGCCTTCTTCGGTCAATGCATCGCATCTAAGAGTTGAGATGTTATGTTAAAGATGTGCAGGTCATTGGTGAGGCCACACTTGCAGTGTGTGTACAGTTTTGGTCACCCTGTTACAGGAAAGGCATAGTTAAACTGGAAAATGTGCAAAGAGGAGTTACAAGGATGTTGCTAGGAATAGTATGCAAGTTCTAAGGAGAGGTTGGCCAGGATTGGACTTCATTCCTTGGAATGGAGGAGAATGAGGGCTGACCTTACTGAGGTGAATAAAATCATGAGGGGCATAGATAGGATGAATGCATATAGCCCTTTTCCCAGGGATTGGGAATGGAAAACTGGAGTGTATAGATTGAGAGGGGGCAGATTTCAGAAGGACGTGAGGGGCAACTTCTTCACACAGACAGTGGTGCATATTGGGAATGGGTTGCCAGAGAAAGTGGTTGAGACAGGCACAATAGCAATGTTTAAAACACATTTGGGTAGGTACATGGATGGAAAGTGTTTAGAGGGGGATATGGACCAAATGCAGGCAGTTAGAAATTGCGGAGTGGACACCGTAGTCAGCATGGACCAGTTTGGGCCGAAGGGCCTGCTTCCATGCTGTATTACACTCTGACTTTAAACCTCCAGGTCCTGCTCTAGTGCATCAAATCATGTTATGGGAAGTTAAAGAGAAAACATGGGGCCCCTTTGCAGAAATATTTGTATCATCTATAATTACGGGTGAGGTGCCAGATGACTGGAGAGTGACTAAAATTGTGCCTTCATTTAAGGGATATAAGGAGAAGCCTGGGAAATACAGACCTGTGAGCCTGACTTCAGTTTTGGGTGCGTAGTTGAAGGTAATTGTGAAAGGTAGAATTTATGTATTTGGAGAGTCAAGGAATGATTAGTTGATTGAGTTTTTTGGAGAAGGAGCAAAGAAGATGATTGCGGGCGGAGTGGTCGATGTAGTTTATTTTGACAAGAGTAAAGTCTTTGACAAGGTTCCACAAGGTGGACTAAGTAGGAAGTTAGATCGTCTGGGACTCGCGGGGGGAGGCTTGTCAACTGGATACAAATATGGCTTTGTGACAGGACACAGGGACTGGTGGTGGAGGGTTGTTTATCAGACCTGAGGCCTGTTCCCAGAAGTGTTCCACAGGGATCAGTGCTCCCTCCAATTTTGTTTGACTTTATATAAAAAAGCAATTTAGATGAGAATAGTAGAGACATGGTCAGTAAGTTTGCAGATGACACCAAAATAGGCAGGATAGTGGACAGTGAAATAGGCTGTCCAAGATTACTAAGAGATCTTGATTTATAGGGTTAAGTGGCTGAGGAATGGCAGGTGGCGTTTAATTTGGATAAAGGCGAAGTATTTCATTTTGGTAAAACAAACAAGATCTGTACTCGTACAATTAAAAGTAGGGCCTTGGGGTTAGTTTTGTCGAAGAGAGAGACCTCAGGGTTCAGGCCCTTAATTCTGTGAGGTTGGCGTCACATGTAGAAAGGGTGGTTCAGTCGGTGTTTAGCCTGCTTGCCTTCACTGCTCAGACCTTTTGAGTATAGGAGTTGGGACGGTATGTTGATGTTGTGCAGAACATCAGTGAGTCCTCTTCTGGAATAATGTGTCTACTTCAGATCTCCTGTCATACGAAGAATATCATCATGCTTGGAAGGGTTCAGAAAAGATTTATCAGGATGTTGCCAGGAACGGAGGCTTTGAGTCCTAAGGAGAGGCTTGATCGGTTTGGGACATTTTTCCACTGCAGTCTAAGAATTGGAGGCGTGGACTTATATGTTTATAAAGTCATGAAGAGTACAGATAAGGTGAATGGAAGATCCCTTTTCATTCACGTGAGGTATTTCAAGACTCGGGGGCTGGAGAAAACCAGCTGAAACGTTCACTCTCCATGTATGAAGCCGGACAGTTGCTTTTGCCAGACTATTTGACGAAGGGCCAAAGAGATGGAGGGTAGGTGATGCTTCTCGTGGCTGGATTAACTTTCTACTCTGGGTGGCTTCATGCTACACTTACAGTCTATAGGTTACCAGTACTGGAGGGTATGAGTTATGAGGAGAGACTGGGACTTCACTGGAAAATAGGAGATTGAGCAGTGACTTTAGAGAGGTTTATAAAATCATGAGGTGTATAATGTGAACAGCAAGGGTCTTCTCCTTGGATAGGGGAGTCCAAAACTAGAGGGTATTTTTTAAAGGGAGAGGAGAAAGATTTAAAGGGCAGGAAGGGGGAGCTGTTTCAAACAGAGGGTCGTTTCTATGTGGAATGAACTGCCAAAGGAAGTTGTAGATGCAGGTACACTTCCAATATTTAAAAGACATTTGTACAGGTACGTGAATAGGAAAGGCTGAGAAGGATATGGACCCAACTCAAGCAAGTGGGACTCGTTCAGTTTGGGAAGCCTGGTCGGCATGGACAAGTTGTAACGAAGGAGGCTAAAGAACTCAGAAATAAATTTTTGATATTTTGAAAATAGTTCACATTAGATGAGACGAAGTGCTAAATCTCTCAGAAAATATAAATGTGGATAAATCTCCATTACCTGATCTAGTGTATTCCAGGACATTGTGGGAATTAAGGGAGGAAATTGCAGAAATATTCGTATCATCTATAAATATGGGTGGGTGTGAGATGACTGGAGAGTGGCTGATATTATCCCTTTGTTTTAGAAGGGATGTGGGAGAAGCCTGAGAACTATAAACCTTAGCCTAACACAGGAAAACAGGGACAGAGTTACAGTCAGTATGGATTTACGAAAGGGAAATCATGTTGGACAAAACTGCCGGAATGTTTCAAGAATGCAACATTTAGAGTTGAAAAGGCAGTGGATGTTGCTTATGTCGGCTTTGAGAAGGCATTCAAAAGGTCCCACAGAAGAGATTAGCACGTCAATTTAAAGCATGAGAGATTGGGTATTCACAGGGATACAGAACTGTTTGGCACACAGAAACAGTCAGACTAAACAGTCATTTCTTGTATGCCAACCAGTGACCAGTGTGGTACTGTGGTCCATGGTGGATCCCAGGTATTCATACAATCAATTAGTTATTTAAATTAGAAATGTGTCTCAGATTGAGATTATCCAGTTGGATTACAAAACTAGGAAAACACAATTCACTGACAGTCAGGATACAGGTGTAGCCGGGGGTGAAGAAGGCAAATGGAATTTTGACCTGCAGAGTTAGAGCATTTGAGTACAGGAGCAGGGATGTCTTACTGAAATTGTACAGGATCTTAATGAGAATACACACCTGGGATGGTATGTGTAAATTTGGAATTTTTATCTGAGGAAGGAACTTCTGGCTATGGAGGCTGTTCACAACAGTTGATCAGACTGATTCCTGGGATGGCAAGACTTACATATAAGGATAGGATGGATTGGTTAGGATGACATTCACAGGAGTTTAGAAGAACGAGGAATGATTTCACAGAAACCAATAAAATTCTAGGTAAATACAGGAAGGATGTTGTCAATGACCAGGGAGTCGGAGCTTAGAGGCATGGACTAGGCTGTTAAAGGATTGAAATGAGGAAATCAAAAAAAAATACAGTGACTGGTGACCCTATGAAATTTGCTGCCACAGAAAGCAGTTAAGGCCGAACGCTGGATGTTTCCAAGAAGATGATGATATGTGTAGTTGTCGGGGCTTAAGGGATCAAAGGGTCTGGCTCTAAAGTGGGAAGAGGCTGAGTAGAATGATCAACCATGATCAAAGTGACTAGCGGAGAAGGATCAAAAGCTACAATGGCCTGCACCTGTTCCTATTTTCTATGTTTCTATTCTGTTGAGGGTGGAATATAAGAACAAAATGACGACAACTGACACAGAAAAACAGCACGACTTTATCACCACTGGAAGAAAATCCTATAACTCCTGACCAAATTGCAACATGGGAGCTGCTTCACTAAGCAGATTGCAGCAGTTCAAGAAGGTGCAGAGTGATTTTGGAAGCTTCTGCAGTGGCTGCTCTGTCTCTCACTTTCAATCCAGTTTTCAAGTTGTTGAATGCCCTGAGAAAAGCAACATAGTATGTCAGAAATATCTTTGGAAGTTTGCTGATACTGGGGGAAGCGAGGGGTGGGATAGTGGTTGGAGGTACAGAAGTGGGTAAAGTGGGGGAAGAGGGACAATGAGAGAAATAACTGGCTGGATTTTGTGGTGGGGGGATGGGCGAAGAATAACCCCAATATCCAAACCACACGGTCGCACCCTGTTCAGCTCTCTCCCTCCAGTCTGTGGTCTTTCTCTGAGCCTCTGTCACACCAGCAGCCAGCTCAGCGTCAAACATGTGCATTTGGCCCAGTTTTAAAGTCCTTCTGTTTGACCACATTCTCTCCCAGACTTGCTGGCACCAGTTTTCAGATGCTGACCTTATTAATGGCCAAAAGAGTCGACACAGTTTTTGAATAATAAACACCCTGCAATTAACTTCCAGGCCTGGCCTCAGGAACCAATAATTGATTTTGTATTTTTTTTAGCACAACTGCTGCTCACAATCCAGACGTCACCGTTCAACTGTCAGATTCAAGCCAAAAATTACTTTTAAAAACTCAGCGAGGGTGCTAACACAGGACACAGTGGAAAGACCTCTAACCAGTGAGTGCACATTGGAGTTCTGCTTTACTGAGAACACCTCTCATTGCTGTCATCACATTCTGAAGTGGCTTGACAGGGTAAAAGCCGACAGGACTTTCCCTCTCACAGGGCAGCCTAGGCCTATTTCAGGGAGGAAGCTTGAGGCTCTCTGCAACCTACAGGCAGCACCAGAAGACCCCTGTTTGAGTCCTAAACTGAGCTGTCACGCAGCCCTCTTTCTGGAATACAGCACCGAAGGTGCCCTCCGCTTTAACCTGTACTCACCGCTTGTGGCTCTCATAGAGGACCGTTTCATTCCGGATATCCCTCCCAGTACGCATGCTCCATAGCTGAATACGCCGGTTTGACATCTCACGACCAATAGCAAGCAAGAGGCGGGACAGAAAAGACACCGGAAATGCTTCTCCAACCAATCAGAGGACAAGGGCGGGGCCCATTTCTAAGCAGGATCACCGGACCCGAAACGTCAACTGTGTTCACTCCGTCAGAAGCGGGGAGCGGACTGAAAATGGATAGAGGTGAAGGTAGATGGCTGTTGGTTTGTTCGCCGAGTTTGGCAAATGAATTGCAAACATTTCGTCTCCAGTGGAGAAGGCATCATCAGTGCGTAGCTGCTACTGCGGAGGAGAAGATAGGTGGGGAGGAGGCTGGGATGGAGCCAGTAAAGGTGAGTGCAGGTGGGGGGGGGGTAGGTAGGGGATAGGTCAGTCGGGAAGGATGGGCTGGTCAAGCGGTCAGGATGAGGTTAGTAGGTAAGAAATGGGGGTGTAGCTTGAGGTGGGAGGAGGGGACGGGTGAGTGGAAGAACAGGTTAGGGAGGCGGAGACAAGCTGGGCTGGTTTTGAGATGCAGTGGTGGTGGGGAGATTTTGAAGCTTGTGAAATCCACATTGATACCATTGAGCTGCAGGGTTCCCAAGCGGAATATGAGTTGCTGTTCCTGCAATCTTCAGGTTGCATCGTTGTTACACTACAGGAGGCCCAGGATGGACATGTCATTTGCAGAATGGGAGGTGAAGTTGTTGAGTGTGAACCGAGCATGGGTGATCTGCGAAGTTGTCCCCAAGCCTCCGCTTGGTTTCTCCGATGCAGCAGAGCCACAACGGGAACACCGGATGCAGTCAACCACATTAGCAGATGTGCGGCCTGGGATCGAGGTGAGGGGGGAGGGTTAGGGGCAGCTGGAGCACGTTCTGCAGTTGCAGGGAAAAGTGCCGGGTGTGGTGGGGCTAGAGGAGAGTGTGGAACGGACAAGAGAGTCACAGAGAGAGAGAGTAATCCATCCGGAAAGCAGATAAGGGTGGGGACGGGGTGTGAGGGATGAGTTGTGCAAAATGTGGGAGACACGGTTGAGGGAGTTCTTGACCACTGAGTGGGGGGAGGTTGAGTTCCTTGAAAAACGAGGACATCTGAGATGTGCAGGGGGTGGAATTCCTCATCCTGGGAGCAGATGCGGCGGAATTGGGAAGAGGGGATGGCATTTTTGTAGGAAGGTGGGTGGGAGGAGGTGTATTCCAGGTAGCTGTGGGAGTCAGTGGACTTGAAATGTATATTGGTTTCTGGGTGGGTGCTGGAGATGGAGACAGAGAGGTCCAGGAAAGAGGGAGAGGCATTAGAGATGGTCCAGGTGAACTTAAAGGTGGGATGGAGGGTGTCAATGAAGTATATGAACTGTTTGAGCTCCTCGTGGATGCATGAGGTGGCGTCGATATAGTCATCTTTGTAATGGAGGAAGAGGTAGAGTTTAGGGCCTTCGTAAGTATGGAAGAGGGATTGTTCCACGTAACCTGCAAAGAGGCAGGCACAGCTTGGGTCCATGCAGGTACCCAGGCCACCCGCTTTGTCCGTAGGTAGTAGGAGGAATTGAAAGAGAAGTTGTTGAGGGTGAGGACGAGTTTGGCAAGGCGGATGAGGGTGTCACCGGAGGTCACTGGTTGGGTCTGTGGGATAGGAAGAAGCGGATGGCCGTTAGGCCATCTGTATGGGAAATGCGGGTGTATAGGGACTGGACGTCCATGGTAAAGATGAGGTGTTGGAGATTGGGGAATTGTAAGTTTTGTAGGAAATAGAGAGCGTGGGTGGGGTCACAGACGTAGGTAGGGAGTTACTGGGCTAAGGGTGATAAAATGAATTCCAGTTCGGTGGCGCAGGAGCAGGCAGAGACAATGGGTCGAGCAGGGCAGGCAGGTTTGTGGATTTTGGGAAGGAGATAGAAGCGGCTGTTGCAGGGTTGGGGAATGATGAGGTTGGAGGCTGTGGGTGGGAGGTCACCTGAGGTGATGAGGTTGTGGATGGTTTGGGCGATGATGGTTTGGTGGTTGGGCGTGGGGTCATGATTAAGGGGGCAGTAGGAGGTGGTGTTGGAGAGTTGGTGTGTAACGTCAGCGATGTAGAGGTCAGTGTGCCATACCACAACTGCGCCTCCCCTGTCCATGGGTTTTATGGTGAGGTTGGGATTGGAGTGGAATGCTGCACGTTCTGCAGGGAAGAGGGTGGAGTGGGTGCAAGGGTTGGAGAGGTTGAGGCGTTTGATCTCACGATGGCAGTTGGCGATGAAGAGGTCGAGGGAGGGTAGGAGTCCTTGGGATGGTGCCCAGGAGGAGTGGGTGCATTGGAGGTGAATGAAGGGGTCAGCAGAGGGAGGGTTAGGCTCACGGTTAGAGAAGTAAGCATGGAGGCAGTGGCAGCGGAAAAACTACTCAACGTCCAAGCGTGACCTAATTGACTGACGTGTGGGTGGAGGGGGACAAGGGTGAGCCCTTTACTGGGGACTGATCGTTTGCCCTAAGTACGGGGGAGGTCTGTGGGGATGGTGAAGACTCGACAGGGCTCAGTATTTCTGTCTCCTCTGGAGCTGCTGGCTGTGAGCAGAGTGACGTTGGATATGGTTGTGGGTGGAGTTGCGTCGGCAGTGGGCAGAGTTGCATTGGCATGGGCGGAGTTGCACCGGTGGTGGGTGGAGCACCGTTTGCCTTGGTGGTGGGAGGAGTGGTGTCGGAGGAGGCAGCAACAGTGACGGCAGGAGTCTCCTCAGTTTCTGTGGTGTTGGACTCGGAAATGGCAGCTGTGGCATTCGCTGTCCCGGAAACAGTGTATCCGGTGGCGGACGATGTAACGTCATCCCTGGTTGCTCCGAGAGTGGCCATATGGCCAGTGCTGGTGGGCATATTGTCAGGGAGTTCCTGGGCAGGGTTGGGGTTTTGGGAGATGTAGGTTACCCGTTTTGGATGGTGAGCACCAGTAAGTTCACTGTACTTATGGTTTTTAGTGCCCACTAAAGCTGAGTAGAATTGTGAGTTCAGGTTCTGGATGCCACAAAGAATAAAAAACAGGAGAGTTCCTTTGCATGTCTGAGAGAGGGAGGCTGTGAGCTGAGTTATGCTGGATTACAGTGCCTGGAGTTGCCGACGCATTGCTGCGAGTGTGTGTTTCAGGAGTCGTAGGGAGAAACACTTCTGAAGTGTCTTAACGTTCTGGATGTAGACATTGTCACGTTTGGGGCCAAATTGGGAAGGCTTGAATGTGGACTGTAGTCCATTGGGGATGATCTGGTTCCGTGGGCAGGTACTAAGAAAGGTGATGTGGCTGTAGTACCTTGCTGCAGGACATGGTCGAGCAGTTTCAAGGCCGAAGAGGGCCGTTTTTGGACACTTTTCCAGGGTAATGGTGAGACTGTATTAGACTGTGTGCATGATGAAATCCAAAGCCATCCAGAGATGATTGACTGAAGTGATTCCTTTGAGAAGTATTTATCTTCAGAGGAAATCATGACCAGACTGGCCCTGGATTTATTGAACTTTCAGCGAATGAAACATGATCTTGTCTAAATGCAAAATATTCCGAGCAGTCTTTTCAAGTTGAATGCTGAAACATTATTTCTATTTGTGCAAGAGATTACCACCAGTGGATGGACTATAAACTGGAGAATATCTCAGTTAGACAATGGTGACTGATTTCTTTTACCTTTCAAAGGATTGTGTGCTTATGTAAGTCTTCCCAGAGAGAGATGGAGGATAAATCATTGAATATTCTTAAGGGAGAGGCAGGCAGATTCTTGACTAAGAATAACACACCAATGTTATAAGGGGTGGAGAGGAACGTTTATTTGAGGCCACATCATTCAAGAGCTCACCGCATGGCGGACTTGGTTTGATTTTTCTAATCACTTACTCCTGATCCAAGTTTTCAAATGGCCACGAAGGCGCTGCCTTTCAGAATGATGGGTAGAACTTCCAAATACGATTTTTAAACGACACTATGAAAATACTCAGGAAAGCTTCATGGTTTTTCAGGAAGATCAGAGACATAGAACAATGTTAAAATCTCAATAAAACTGCTTTAGTAAACAGGTTGGCCTGAATATATGTCTTTAATAGTACAGATTACTTTTATTTGTACTGTTGAGATGACTTTTGTTGGCAAGACCAGTATTTATTGCCTCTGTCTAATTTCCATTCAGAATATGATGGTGAAAACCAGGGACACTGACATATGTTTCATGGAGACGTTCAGGATTCTGAAGAAGTGTCAGTGAATGGACAATGATATAAATTCAAGCCAGGATGCTGTGTGGTCTTGGAGATTGTAATCCTCATCACTTGATGCTCACAACATATGGAAATTGTGATCAGAGATAATGGGAACTGCAGATGCTGGAGAATCTAAGATAACAAAGTGTGAAGCTGGATGAACACAGCAGGCCAAACAGCATCTCAGGAGCACAAAAGCTGGCATATTATGGAAATTGTGAGACTGCTTTTTCTGTTTTCAAAAATTAAGGTCAGAGAGTCATTCAGCATAAAAACAGGACCTTCAGCTCAACATGTCTATTCCAATCAAAAAAAACAAAACTACATTAATCACACTTATCTTGAAGTCGACACCCACTAGGCATGGCATTTTGAGTGCTCCTCCAGCTGCTTCAAAAAATGCTGGGTTATCTTTAATTATCTGTGATGTGAGCTGTGATTTGTCTTTTTCTTTCATATTATGCATGAACTGCATTTTGCAAATATCTCCCACAACCTCAAAGACAGCAATTAGCTCTATAGATCAATATTTTTTTCTGGAAAATCAGACTTTTTTTTAAATTCATTTGGGATTTTAGTGTAGCTGGACCGGCATTAATTGACCTTGAAAAATTCCAGCTAGAATTACACCAAATTGGAAATGTAGTGGACACTGAAAAAGGTAACTTCAGAGTACAATGGGATCTTGATCAGATGGGACAATGGACCAAGGAATGGTAGGTAGATTTAATTTGAATAAATCCGAGGTGTTGCATTTGGAAATCAAATTAGGGCAGAACTTGTACTCTAAATGGTAAGGCCGTGGGGAGTATTGCTGAGCAATGAGTCCTGGTGTGCAGGTGCTTGGTTCCTTGAAAGTGGATTCAGAGATAGATAGGATAGTAAAGAAAGCATTTAACATAGAACATGGAATATTACAGTACAGTACAGGCCCTTCGGCCCTCGATGTTGAGTCGAAATGTGAAACAATCTGAAGCCCATCTAAACTACACTATTCCATTATCATCCACATGTTTATCCAATGACCATTTAAATGACCTTAAAGTTGGGAGTCTTCTCCTGTTGCATTTGGTACAACTTGCCTTTATTGGCCAGTGCATTGCGTGTAGTTGTTGGGAGGTCCTGTTGCGGCTGTACACCATTTCGGCCACTTTTGGAATATTGCATGCAATTCTCGTTTCCCTGCTATCGGAAGGATGTTGTGAAAATTGAAAAGGTTCAGAAAAGATTTATAAGAATGTTGCCACGGTTGGAAAGTTTGAGCTGCAGGGAGAAACTGAATAGGCTTTTGCCTGGAGATTCAGAAGCTGAGGGGTGACCTTACTGAGATTTATAAAATCACGAGGAGAATAGATAGGGTATCCAGACAAGGTGTTGTCAGCGGGGTCGGGGAGTCCAAAATTAGAGGGTGCGAGTTTAAGGTGAGCTGGAAAAGATTTAGAAGGAACCTCCGGGGTAACTTTTTCACACAGAGGGAGGTGAGTGTGTGGAATGAGCTGCAAGGGGAAGTAATGGAGTTTGGTACAATTACAACATTTGAAAAGATGGGTATGTGATTAGAAAAGGTTTAGAAAGATATGGGTCAAAAGTTAGCAAATGGGACAAGATTTATTGGGTATATGTAATTGGTATGGATGAAGTGAGCTGATGCCTCTTTCCATTCTTCACAACTTTCTGACTCGATGTTTTGATGAATTTCTGATGAATAGTTACACACAGGATATTTGTCACTAGAAGTTGATTATCTCATTGAATATCAAGGTAGTGCTTTTGGATTTCCTCCTGTTGGAGATAACTCCTGCCGGACAACGTTGAAGAACTATTCTAGTTAGCCATTCATCAGCTAAACCTGAATGGTGCCCACATATTTTGGAATAATGACATAGACTTTTGCAGGAATTGAGGACTGTGAAACGGTGCTGAGGAATCGGTTTCAGTACAGTTGGATCAGTAATATTTTAGCCCCCTGTCAATATGGCCTATTAGTTTGTGAGCATTCACAATCCTGGCTCAAACAGAACCATTCTCTTTGGAAATGCATATTTGAGTGGCACAAACATGGAACCACATCATGGAAACAGCACTGGAGGGGAGTGGGGATTAAGAACTGGCAGGAAAACAAATACATTCTCAAAGTGTGTACATGGGAAGAAGGAGTTTATTCTTCTTTTGAGGAATGACACCATAACAGCTAAAATACTTTATTCTAATGAAGAGAAAGCTGTATCCATTTTATTGGTTCCATTAAAATAATGGCGATAAACAGCTGGAATAATCTTGCACTGACCATGTGAAAAATCCTGGATGTTTTCAGAGACAGCTGGGCTGTCCAAGGCTGAGTAAGTGCTCATACTGTGTGAGTGATGCTATTTTGAAAAACTTTCTGAACACAGTTGATGGAACAGACAAACAAGTGCCATTGGCTCGTACTTCAGAATATATCAGACCTTTCATGGCTGCACCCGCATAGAATCATTCTGTCCCTGGCTCTTTCGTCCATGGGCTTTAATGAACAACATCATCGTACACACCACATTTGATTTTAGTTTAGGTCACTTGAATCAAGAAATGTAAATGTTACTGCTTTAAAGCACATAAACTGCAATGAAGAACTTTGTATCTTCAACATACAATGTTGTTTTATTACAGCAGTGAAAAATCCACACTTTCTCTGCAAGGCCAACCCAATTTTTCTCCAGCATTTTTTTTCTACAATCAGCACAGTAATGACATTATTTTGTGGGCAGGTAGTGTATTGATGCAGGTGGTTACAGCATTGCACGTGGACAGCAAGGCAGAGCCACTTAACCTGCAAAATGAAAACATCCAACATTCTCCCTCACCACTACATCTTTAGAGCAATTGGTGATGGAATATACGACAAATAGCCAACGATGTTAACATCCAATCCAGCCCAGTTTCAATTGTGAACCAAAGGTTCACTGAAGGTGTATTGAAAGGGGTTAACTGGAACTATTTGTTCAGTGACTCTGATTGATGTCAGTCTCTATGGATTGTAACTGCGTCACAGAAAGCTTTCCCTCTCCTATAACGAAGGCGATCTGTTCAATGACTTATCCCATAGTATAAGCGGGAGCATCAGCGACAGCACTAACAGGGATCGGCAGCTGCAGAGAGAGGGGGTGGAGAGATCAGAATCTGAGGACAATAGACTGGAATGTTACAACAATGGATCAGAATCTCAGAACAATAGACTGGAATGTTACAACAATGGATCAGAATCTCAGAACAATAGACTGGAATGTTACAACAATGGATCAGAATCTCAGAACAATAGACTGGAATGTTACAACAATGGATCAGAATCTCAGAACAATAGACTGGAATGTGACAACAATGGATCAGAATGTGAGAGCAAGGGATTGGAATGTGACAACAATGGGCAGGGGTTTATCCTCGGGTCTTTATTATCTTACCGCATCTTGGTCAACGTTACCACTTCGAATACTAGGTGTACTGATGATTATTCAGGCTGGTTACTATCCCATTCTCGCTGTTGTTGGTGTTCCTGGTAAGCCTTTCTATCTCTGTCCAGTCACTACTGCTGTAAGGCATATACAACTTTGTTGCCGTTTCTGTTACCTGTATTTGGAAAAGCTGCCAACAACTATCTTCAGTTTCAATTAAAACCTCGCTTTATTGTCCATGAATTTTAGACTCATCCTTCACAAGCGTCTGAGAACAAGGCTTGCACACAACATTGAGGGTGTTTTTTGATTTATGTCTTACTATTGTATCCATCAACAAATTTGTCAAACACCAGCTCCATAATATCTGCACTCTCCCCCTCTGCCTCTGCGCTGTGGCTGGATAAAACATTATCAATGCCTTGGTAAAATTAAGACTTTATGGTTCCAGCTGTTTTCTGACCAGTCTTTGAAGTTACAAATAATTTGATCACACCCTTGTTCTTATTTTCAAAGTAACTAGCGATAGGGACACCATGTTAGAGTAGTTAAGTCACTCAGCAGGTCATGCAGAGACACTGGTTATTACACGATAGATACTGTTTCAAATCCTACCACAATTGGTGGTAGGACTTTCATTCTAATGACAAGAATTGTAACCAAGGCCAAATTCACTAATAGCAACCATAAAACCAGCAGCAATTTGTCAAAAAAACCTATCTCATTTCACTGATCTCCTCTGGTAAAGAAATCTAACGTTACTACCCGGGCTGGATTAAGGGTGAATTCAGACCCACAAAATGTGTTTGGCTTCAAACTGCCTTGTAGAATGGTCACAGCTAAAGGTAATTAATGATGGTCATCAAATGCTTCTTTTGCCAACGATTTCGTCATCCCGTGAAATTTATTTAACAAAAAACAGTAAAACCAAAGAAAGAAGTATGTTAGAGATCTGAAACAAAAATAAATCAAAGTGCTGAGGAAAGTGAACAGTTTGGCAGGCTCTGATGAAATAAAAGCGAAGTTAACATTTTAAGTCGACTGAACAAACATCAGAACTGAAATCTGCTGGCAAATATTGTGATTTATGGTGGTGACAGGGATATTTGTTTTGAAGGGGGAAAGAATGAGTTGAATAACTTGAGAAAGAGACAGCGAGAGAAAAATATAAGCAAAAAAAGGGATTGTTGATGATCAGGTGGGATGGAAATAAAATGTGAAATTAATTACTTTTTTTTGCCTTTTCTCATATTCCTGAACATCATGCCCATGTAGATATACTTCTGAGTCCTGCTTAAAGTAAGCTGTGTCACCTCAGTCTGTCTTTCCTGAATGTGGGCATCTTCTTTATGCATTCATGGTTTGTGGGTGTGACTGGCTGGGCCAGCATTTACTTCCCTTTCCTCGTTGCCCTTGAGAAGGTGTTTATGAGCTTTTTTCTTGCATCTCTACTGTACACATGCTGTGTATTGCTGTAAATAGGTCTGTCCTGTGTCATTTCTGTGAGACTTTGTGGTAATTGATATAACTGAGTGGCTGGTTTGGTCATTCCAAATGGCAGTTGAGAGTCAACCACATTGCTGTTGGTCTGGAGTCACATGTAGGCCAGGCCAGGTAAGGGCGGCACATTTCCTTCCCTGAAGGCCATTAGTGTGCCAGGTGTTTTTTTTCCCGATGATCAATGATGGCGTAATAGTTTCATCATTCCAGGTATTTCAATGAATTCAAATTCCACAATCTGCCGTGGCGGGATTTGAATTGGGGTGTGGGTCATTACCTGGATCCTTGGATTAATAGTCTAGAAATAATTCCACAAGGCCATCTCATCCCCAACATCCCCTGTCAACTCCAGCAGCAATAGTGGTGTTGCTGTTACTGTGACTGTGGTACAGAAAATTGTGCAATTACATTGTCAACTGCTTCTATTCAGTGTGGGCACATTAAAATTTCAGTTCATTGTGACCGTGCAGAGATATAACGGTTTATCAGCCAGGAAAATAAACTAAGGAAAGGAAGGCATTTTCAACACTGAGAGAGTGTGCCATGTATGCACCAGGGAGAGGCCAGTACTGACAATGGTCATCAAGTGAACTGGTTTCATTCCAGAACTTCCTCAGAGATAGTAGGAACAGCCGATGCTGGAATCTGAGATAACAAGGTGGAGAGTTGGATGATCACAATAGGCCAGGCAGTATCAGAGGTTCAGGAAAGCTGAAGTTTCGGGATTTGAAAATGTTAGGTGCATATTCTGGCTTGGAGGTTTGCTGGTGTCACTCAGGAGGATTGAAATTAGCTTGGCAGGGGTGTGGGAATCAATGCAAAGTGAATGGACTGAAAGGGAACTGGAGAATAGGGCCAGTAAGACTCAGAGAAAGAACAGTCTGGGAATGGTTGCTGATCAAAGCGGATGGAGTAGACTGAAGTTCACCTGTTTCAATGCAAGAAGTGTAGGGCAGGTAGGGCAGAAGAACTTGGAGCTTGGATTAGTACTTAGAGCTATGATGTTGTTGCTATTACAGAGACTTGCTTAAGGGAGGGACAGGATTGATCGCTTAACGTTCCAGGATACAGGTGTTTCAGGCAGGATTGAGGCAGGTAGATAATGGGTGGGGGAGTTGCACTACTTGCTAAGGGGAATATCACAGCTGTACCATGGGAGGACACCTTGGATGGCTCATACAGCGAGGCAATATGGTTAGAACTCAGGAACAGGAAGGGTGCAGTCACAATGTTTGGGGTTTACTATAGGCCTCCATACAGTCAGCAGGAGATAGAAGAACAGGTTTGTAGCCAGACTTTGGCAAGATGTAAAAGTACAAGGTTGTTGTTGTGGGTGATTTTAACTTCCCATTCATTGACTGGGACTCACTTAGTGCTTTGGGCTCGAATGGGGCAGAGTTTGTAAAGAGCATCCAGGAGGACTTTTTAAATCACGATGTCGACAGTCCATCTTGGAAGGGGACCGTACTGGACCTAGTATTGGGGAATGAACCTGCCCAGTTGGTCGATGTCTCAATAAGGGAATAGCTCAAAGACTGTGATCACAATTCAGTGAGATTAAGGGTCCTGATGGATAATGATAGTTGTAGTTATCGAGTGAAGGTGTTAAATTGGGGAAAGGCTAATTATAACAATATTAGGCAGGAACTGAAGAATGTAGATTGGGACAGATGTTTGAGGGCAAATTCACATCTGGTATGTGGGAGGCTTGAAAGTGTAAGTTGCTGGGAAGTCAGGACAAGTACGTTACTGTAAGGATGAGGGAAAGTACGGCAAGTTTAGAGAACCTTGGATAATGGGAGATATTGTGAGCCTAATTAAAAAGAAAAAGGAAGCATTTATTAAGGGCAGGAGGCTGGGAATACACGAAGAGAGGGTAGAAGAGAAGGAAAGATGAAAGAAATTTAAATGAGGAGTCAGGGCGGCTATCAAGGGGTCATGAAAAGTCATTGACCAACAAGATTAAGGAAAATCCCATATATACATACAAAGAGCAAGAGGGTAGCCAGGCAGAGGGATGGCCCACTCAAGGACAGGGAAGGGAATTTATATGTGGAGCCAGAGGAGTATGGCGAGGTATTAAATGAGCACTTTGTGTCAGTATTTACCGTGGAGAAGGGCGTGGTGGAAGATGAGTCTGGGGAAGGGTGTGTAGATAGTTTGGGTCATATTGAGATCAAAAGTGTGGCGTTCCTCAGGAATCAGTGTTGGGACCTTTGCTGTCTGTAACATATATATATAAATAATTTGGAGGAGAATATAACTGGTCTGATTAGTAAGTTTGCTGATGACACAAAGGTTGTTGGAATTGCGGACAGTGATGAGGACCGTCAAAGGACAAAGCTGAATATCGATAGGTTGGTGACTTGGGCAGAGAGATGGCAGATGGAGTTCTGTCTGGAAACATGTGAGGTAATGCATTTTGGAAGGTCTCATCCAGACGGAAAATATCCAGTAAATGGCAGAGCCCTGAAGAACACCCATAGGCAGTGGGATCTGGGTGTCCAGGTACACAGGTCACTGAAAGTGGCTACGCAGGTGGAAAAGGTAGTCAACAAGGCATATGACATGCCGGCCTTCATTGGCCTGGGCATTGAGTATAAAAATTGGCAGGTAATGTTGCAGCCTGTCCTGTTTCAGAGACCATTGAAGAGTTCAACACGGGTCTGGAGTCACTTTTAGGACATACAAGGAAAGCACAGGAGATTTGCATCCTGAAAGTACATTGTTGAAGCCCATTGGTTTTTACAATCGATGTTGGCTTCAAGGCCCACTTTTACTGACACCAGGTTTGAAATTTTGGTATTTTGTTAATTGTTCTTAACATCCCTTGGCTGCCAAAGCATTAGCCTGGTCTGGATCAGTAATCTAATGATATTTCCACAACAGCACCATGTCCACATGGAGACCCATCAGAAACCACACTGAGCAGGTTATTTCTGTGCTCTCTGACAGCTCTGTCAAAAACAACTTCCAACAATTCGACGATCTTGGTGAGACTGAGGGTGTGGCAGTTGGTCAGATTGTAACTATTCTCCTCTTAGGGGACTGGGCACAGCTGAGTATTGTCCACATTGCCAGGTAGGTGTCAGAGTTGTGACTGGAATGAAACAGCTTCCCCAGGGGCACGGCTTGTTCTGCAATCAAAGTGGTGTCCTTCCTCATCTCTATGTAAGGATACTAGTGATAGTGGGTCATGTCTTTTTGTGGCCAGTCGATGTTCATGTATCCTGGTGGCTAGCTTTCTGCCTGTTTGTCCATTTGATTGTCCATTTGTCCTGTTTGATTGGGACAACACATCCATCCTAGGACAAGCCAAACAAGAGACACGCTCGAGAATTCCTCGAAGCATGGCATTCCAACCGGAACTCCATCAACAAACACATTGATTTGGAGCCAATGTATCATCCTCTGAGAAAAAGAACAGGAAATGACATCACCAACCCAAGGAAACCTAACCAGATAAATAGAAAGCGGGACATAACACAGCGCTTCATCGGAGGCTCGCTGATGATGTTACCTGGAATGGTGATGAAACGTCTGAAAACTAACCTTCCAGCTCAGCGAGCAAACTCACATCCATAAGATCCTCTGTCTAACTTGTCATCTATTTTCTAACGGTCTGGGTCCATTTTCTCCCTGCCCATCCATATACCTGTCCAAATATATCTTAAAGGACGCTAATGTGCCTGCGTCTACTATCCGCTGGCAACGTGTTCCAAGCACCCACCACCCTCTGTGTAAAGAACTTTCCACGCATATCTCCCTTAAACTTTCCTCCTATCACTTTGAACTCATGACCCCTCGTAATTGAATCCCCCACTCTGGGAAAAAGCTTTTTGCTATCCACCCTGTCTATACCCCTCATGACTTTGTAGACCTCAATCAGGGCCCCCCTCAATCTCTGTCTTTCTAATGAAAATAATCCTAATCTACTCAACCTCTCTTCATAGCTAGCACCCTCCATACCAGGCAACATCCTGGTGAACCTCCTCTGCACCCTCTTCAAAACATTCACATCCTTTTGGTAATGTGGCGACCAGAACTGCACACAGTACTCGAAATGTGGCCGAACCAAAGTCTTATACAACTGCAACATGACCTGCCAACTCTTGTACTCAATACCCCGCCCAATGAAGGAATTCATGCCATATGCCTTCTTGACCACCCTGTTGACCTGCGTTGTCACCTTCAAGGAACAATGGACCTAAACACCCAGGTCTCTCTGTTCATTCATTTTCCCTCAGATTTTTCCATTTACTGTATTGTTCACCCTTGAATTTGATCTTCCAAAATGCATCGCCTCGCATTTGCCCGGATTGAACTCCATCTGCCATTTATCTGCCCAACTCTCCAGTCTGTCTATATTCTGCTGTAATATCTGACAGACCCCTTCACTATCAGCTACTCCACCAATCTTAGTGTCATCTGAAAACTTGCTGATCAGACCACCTGCATCTTCCTCCAAATCATTTACACATATCACAAACAACAGTGGCCCCAGCACAGATCCCTGTGGAACACCACTGGCCACAGGTCTCCAATTTGAGAAACTCCCTTTCACTACAACACTCTGTCTCCTGTTGCCTAGCCAGTTTTTTATCCATCTAGCTAGCACAACCTGGACCCCATGTGACTTCATGTTCTCCATCAGCCTGCCATGGGAAACCTTATCAAATGCCTTATTGAATTCCATGTACATGACATCTACAGCCTTTCCCTCATCAATCAACTTTGTCACGTCCTCAAAGAATACTATTATGTTGGTAAAACATGACCTTCTCTGCACAAAACCATGTTGCCTATCACTGATATGCCAATTTGCTTCCAAATGGAAATAGATCCTATCCCTCAGTATCTTCTCCAGTAGCTTCACTACCACTGATGTCAGGCTCACCGGTCAATAATTACCTGGATTATCCTTGCTGCCCTTTTTAAACAAGGGGACAACATTAGCAAGTCTCCAGTCCTCCGGGACCTCACCCGTGTCTTAGGATGCTGCAAAAATATCTGTTAAGGCCAAGTCTATATCCTCTCTCGCTTCCCTCAGCAACCTGGGATAGATACCATCCGGACCAGAGAACTTGTCCACCTTAATGACTTTTAGGATACCCAACACTTCCTCCTTCCTTATGTCAACTTGACCTAGAGTAAGCAAACATCTATCCCTAACCTCAACATCTGTCATGTCCTTCTCCTTGGTGAATACCGATGCAAAATACTCATGAAGAATGTCACCCATTTTCTCTGAATCAGCACATAACTTTCCTTCTTTGTCCTTAAGTGGGCCAATCCTTTCTCTAGTTACCCTCTTGCTCTTTATATATGAATAAAAGGCTTTGGGATTTTCCTTAACGATGTTTGCCAGCAATATCTCATGTCCTCTCTTAGCCCTCTTAATCCTTTGTTTCAGTTTCAATCCACATTCCCGATATTCTTGCAAAGCTTCGTCTGTCTTCAGCCGCCTAGACCTCATGTATGCTTCCTTTTTGCTCTTCGTTAGTCTCACAATTTCAACTGTCATCCATGGTTCCTTCATCTTGCCATTTCTACTCCTCATTTTCACAGGAACATGTCTCTCCTGCAAGCTTATCAATCTCTCCTTAAATGCCTCCCACATATCAAATGTGGATTTACCTTCAAACAGTTTCTCCCAATCTACATTCCTCAGATCCTGCCGAATCTTGGTATAGCCAGCCTTCCCCCAGTTTAGTACTCTTCCTTTAGGACCACTCTCATCCTTGTCCATGAGTATTGTAAAACTTACGGAATTGTGGTCGACATTTCCAAAGTAGTCCCCTACTGTAATATCAACCACCTGGCCGGATTCATTCTCCAGCACCAGGTCCAGGTTGGCCCCTTCCCGAGTTGGACTACATACATACTGCTTGAGAAAACTCTCCTGGACACACCTGACAAATTATGCTCCGTCTTGACCCCTAACACTGAGTGAATCCCAGTCAATGTTGGGAAAATTAAAATCTCCCATCACCACCAGCCTGTTTCTCCTACACCTTTCCATTATCTGTTTCCATATTTGCACCGCTATCTCACGCTCGCTGTTGGGAGACCTGTAGTACAGCCCCAACATTGTTGCTGCATCCTTCCTATTTCTGAGTTCTACCTATATTGCTTCATTGCTTGAGTCCTCCATGGGGCCCTCCTTCAGTACGGCTGTGTTATCGTCTTTGACAAGTACTGCAACTCCTCCACCCCTTTTATCTCCCTCTCTAACCCCAGTGAAGCATCGATATCCTGGGACAACTAGTTGCCGAGCATACTCTTCCCTCAACCAAGCCTCAATAATAGCAATAACATCATACTTCCAGGTACTGATCCAAGCCCTGAGCTCATCTGCCTTATCAACTTCACTTCTCGCATTAAAACAAATTCACCTCAGACCACCTGTCCCCTTGTGTTCATCATCTGCTCCCTGACCACTAATCCCTTTAGTCACACTGACTCCATTAACTAGTTCCCTACAGGCGTTCGTTCCTACCTCTTTTCTGTCCAATATTTGGTTCTCATCCCCCTGTCTCATTCGTTTAAATGCTCCCCCACAGAATTAGCAAAAGTACCCCCAAAGACATTGGTTCCAGTCCGGCTCAGGTGTAGACCATCCAATTTGTAATAGTCCCATCTTCCCCAGAACCGGTTCCAATGTCCCAAAAATCTGAACCCCTCCCTCCTACACCATCTCTCAAGCCACGCATCCATCCTCGCTGTTCTTTCATTTCTGCACTGACTAGCACGTGGCACTGGTAGCAATCCTGAGATTACTACCTTTGAGGTCCTACTTTTTAACTTGTCTCCTAACTCCCTAAATTCTGCTTGTAGGACCTCATCCCGTTTTCTGCCTATATCGTTGGTGCCTATCCGCACCACGACAACTGGCTGTTCGCCCTCCCACTTCAGAATGTTGTGAAGCCGATCGGAGACATCCCTGACCCGTGCACCTGGAAGCAACATACCATTCGAGAGTCCCGTTTTCGACCGCAGAACCGCCTATATATTCCCCTTACAATTGAATCCCCAATGACTATCGCCCTTCCATTCTTTTTCCTGCCCAAATAAATGAAGACAGCTCCCGCTCGAGGTAAGCTTTTTAAAGTGGGAACAAAAAACGTTACCTTCCCAGCAACCTCCTAGCGCGCTGTCTGTCTCTCGCTCTCCTCTCGCCTAACAGAAACAACTTAGTCTCCCCTCGTCTCCCGCCTAACAGAAACAACTTCCTAGCGTCCACCCCTTCTAAGCCATCCATTATTTTGTAAGTTTCTATTGGGTCACCCCTCAACCTTCTAAACTCTAATGAGTACAATCCCAGGATCCTTAGCCATTCATCATACGTTAAAATTCCAGGGATCATCCGTGTGAATCTCCGCTGGACACGCTCCAGGGCTAGTATGTCCTTCCTGAGGTGTGGGGCACAAAGTCCTGCCCTGCTTTACTCTACCAAATGCAAAACCTCTCACTTATCTAAATTAAACTCCATCAGCCACACCCTGGCACATTGGCCCATCTGATCAATATCCCTTTGCACTCTGAGATAATCTGTCCACGGCGCCACTTTTTGATGTCATCTGTAAACTTACTAACCATGTCTCTGACATTCACATCCAAACCCTTTATATTAATGATGGAAAGCAGTGAACTCAGCACTGATACTTGTGGCACACCGTTGGTCACTAGTCTCCAGTCTGTAAAACAATCCCCTGCCTTCAAGCCAATTTTGAATTCAATTGGCTTGCTCCCCCGGATCCCATGTGATTACCCATGACTAATCTGTCTACCATTTGGAACGTTATGGAACACCTTCCTGAAGCCGATTTGGAAAATGTCTGCCACACTGCCTTCATCAACCTTCTTTATCACCTCTTCAAAATAATCAAGTTAGTGAGATGTGATTTACACTGCACAAAGCAATGTTTTCTATCCCTATTCACTTCTTGCTTTTCCAAATGCATGTAAATCCTATCCCTCAGAATCCCCTCCAACAACTTATCCACCTCTCATGTCAGGCTTACTGGTCTCTGGCGCACTGGCTTGCCGGGTCAGTGTTTCCTTTGCCAGTCCCACCTCTCCCCAGATCACTACAAATTTTAAATGTAGCCAGGTTGGAGATGTGGCTGATAATATAGGTCTCAGGCTGGGTCAGGGTCAGTGTAAGGAAAGAGTCAGACAGTTTTCTTGAATCTGCTAAAATGACACATTTATGACCAAACCAATTTTACTCAAACTATGATGCAAAGAAGAAAGACACACGCACACACACACACACACACATACACACACACACACACATATTTGATGACAAGCTGAAATATTAATTTGAAAGAACTTTGTCCATGTAACAGTTGAACTCATGATAAAAGGAAAAATGTGAGAGATTGTCCCAAATGTTATTCTGCTTCCAAATTTATTCTGCTCGCACAAGTTGTTGGCAATGGGATTATTTCCTGAAACTATTAGATTTGGCTGAATTCCCTTTGCTCCAGGCAGTGGGAGATTCCAATTAATCCTCATGATGAATCCTCCGTGAGTGGTAAAGATGATTAGTGCGGTTTCAGCTCTCATACATTGATGCGATGAGGAACAAGGAAGTAGAGAGGGAGCGATAGGCTGTTGCATTTCTGGTAGGTTGCGTTTCTTTTCCCCTCTCTGAGTTGAATCGCGCAATAATGCTATCCAACCCCCAAACATGAACATGTGAGGTCCTCTTGAATATTGTCCGAGCTATTAGTTTCCATCACATTCCCTGCTCCATGTTGACGCATCATTGCTGCTGTCATACACAGAGTCATTTCCTGAGCAACAAAAGGGCCGACTTGATTTAAAGACATGTTTATATGTGCCTGCATAATTTAAAAATAACACGTCTTGATGTCTTCACAACATCTATATTAAAATGAATGTGTCTTACTCCAAAAGAAATACAGAAATTAGTGGAAAAATGTCAGCAGCCTGGCAGCATCTATGAAGAGAAATTAGAATTAATGTTTCAGGTCAAGTGAACCTTCCTCAGAATCTGTTTTATATTTTAAATTATTTCTCCAGTTGTATTCTCCCAATCAAGACAAATTATCCATCAGGTATTCACCATTTACACTCTCCTCAAGTTCTAATATAGTCAAGAACATTTCTGGTTCTCAGAACTAAACTGTTAATCCTCCATAACATCATGCCTTCATCACAGGACAGTCTATAGAGAACCATCTTTGAAAAGTTTGAAAGGCCATTGTGATTTTTTTTAGTTTCAGGCATCATACCTACAGACAGAGCATGAGATGGATTCTCAGCAATGCCCTGTACAGAAGCAGGGAAACATGCCTAACATCATACCCAGCACCCTTTTCAAGAAACAGCACTATTCCATTTACTTTCCAAATCACTTGCAACATCTTCAGACTAACTTTATATGATTTCTGTACGAGGACACACAAATCACTCAGTAGCACCGATCTCTGCGTTACTTCTCCAGTCATACAATTTACTGCTGTTTTATCCTTTCCCCAAAACACAAGTGTCCCATAACCCACACTGTACTGTTTTATGTGCATTGCCGGAAGTTGGCTCCCAAACACCCCCTGTCTACACACCAGTGTAGATCGCCTCCCTCCACTTGTCATCTTATTGATTGACTATAATGCTGTACGAGCACATTGAGCTCCAATCCTATCAGCCCTTCATCGAAATTGTTAATCTGGGTTGTAAAATGTTGATGAACTCACAACATTTCTTGAGGAATTCCATTAGTCGCTGCTTTCCAACCTGAAACTAAATAATTATCTATATTCTGCATTTCTTCTTAATGAACCAGGACTCGCTGTGCAGCAGCTGGGAAAGGTTGCAGGGCCTCTCCTGTGGTGTGTAGGTGGTTGTGGAGAAGTATCTGAGCTCAGCATTACACCATTAGGGCCATTTGTTGTCAGATCATCAGGTAGAGGTTGTACTCTCAATGATTCTGATCCTTGAGTGTTTAAAAAACAAGCACAGGATATAGACTGACATTTGAGTAGAATGCTGTAAGGTCAGAAATGCTGTATTTTAGATGCAGCAAAAAATCTAGTCTGCCCTCTCAATCAGGAGCTCAATTTTCCCCGGACATGTATCGAGGAGAAGGGGAGATTTCCTATCAGTCTGGTTAACATCTGTCCCTTTAAGAACATCACAAATATAGATAAGCTTATGGTTAATTTCATTTTTGGCTGTGGGTGCTGTGTGGAAAAATTGCCACAATTGGTACGCAATAAAAAAAAATCGTTGACGAGTGACCTTACAGACGTTTGCAAAGCCATAAGGGACACAGGAGTGTAAACAGCCAAGGTCTTTTCCCCGCGGTGGGGGAGTCCAAAACGAGAGGGCACAGCTTTAAGGGGAGAGGGGAAAGATTTAAAAGGGACTTAAGGGGCGACATTTTCATGCAGAGGATGGTGTGTTTATGGAATGAGCTGCCAGAGGAAGTGGTGGAGGCTGGTACAATTACAGCATTTAAATGGCATCAGGATGGGTATATGTTTCGGAATGGTTTAGAGAGGAATGGACCAAATGCTGGCAGTGATTTCAGGGAGTTAGGATGGAAACTGCAGAGCAGGACGAACAGAGTAGTGTTCTCCGGTTTACTACCAGTGCCACGAGATAGCGAGGCGAGGAACAGGGAACGGGCGCAGCTGAACACGTGGCTACGCAGCTGGTGTAGGAGGGAGGGCTTCAGATATGTTGATAATTGAGATGCCTTCTGGGGAATGTGGGACCTGTACAAGAAGGACGGGTTGCATCTGAACTGGAAGGGGACCAATGTCCTGGGTGGAAGGTTTGCTCGAGTAGTTCGAGAGGGTTTAAACTAGTATGGCCGGGGGGTGGGAACCTGAGCTGTATACCAGAGGTGAGCGTTGATGCAGGTGAGGCAGTAGCAAGAGGTAGACCAGCTAGTGGGAAGGAACCAAGGGATCGGTCAAAGTGTGTTTACTTTAACGCAAGGAGTATCAGGAATAAAAGTGATGTACTTCGAGCATGGGTCAGTACCTGGTGCTATGATGTTGTGGCCATAACAGAGACATGGGTTTCTCATGGGCAGGAATGGTTGCTGGATGTTCCAGGGTTTAGAACATTTAAAAAGAATAGGGAAGGGGAAAAAGAGGAGGGGGTGTTGCACTACTAATCAGAGAGGGTATCACAGCTACAGAAGCTTCCGTTGTCGAGGAAGATCTGCCGACCGAGTCAGTATGGGTGGGAATTAGGAACAGCAAGGGAGCAGTCAGCTCGTTAGGGGTTTACTACAGGCCCCCCAGTAGCAGCAGGGAGATTAAAGAAAGCATAGGTCGACAGATTTTGGAAAAGTGTGGACGCAGTAGGGTTGTTGTAATGGGTGACTTTAACTTTCCTAATATTGATTGGAACCTCCTTCGAGCAGAAGATTTGAATGGAGCTGTTTTGTAATGTGTGTTCAGGAGGGTTTCCTAATGCAGTACATTGACAGGCCGACGAGGGGAGAGGCCATTCTAGACGGTGCTCGGAAACGAGTCGGGGCAGGTATCAGATCTTGTGGTGGGAGAGCATTTTGGTGATAGTGACCATAAATGCCTCACATTCTACATAGCTATGGAGAAGGAGAGGATTAGGCAAAATGGGAGGATATTTAATTGGGGAAGAGGAAACTATGACGCGATTAGACATGAGTTAGGAAGCATGGACTGGGAGCAATTGTTCCATGGTAAGGGAACTATGGACATGTGGAGACTGTTTAAGGAACAGTTGTTGCGAGTGATGAGTAAATATGTCCCTCTGAGACAGGCAAGAAGCGGTAAGATAAAGGAACCTTGGATGACGAGAGCAGTGGAGCTTCTTGTGAAAAGGAAGAAGGTAGCTGACATAAGGTGGAGGAAGCTAGGGTCAAGTTCAGCTAGAGAGGATTACACGCAGGCAAGGAAGGAGCTCAAAAATGGTCTGAGGAGAGCCAGGAAGGGGCACGAGAAAGGCTTGGCAGAAGGAATCCGGGAAAACACAAAGGCATTTTACACTTATGTGAGGAATAAGAGAATGGTCAAAGAAAGAGTAGGGCCGATCAAGGATAGCATCGGGAACTTGTGTGTGGAGTCTGAGGAGGTAGGGGAAGCGCTAAATGAGTTTTTTGCTTCTGTCTTTATGAAAGAAACGAACTTTGTAGTGAAGGAAACCTTTGAAGATCAGGTGTGCATGCTGGAATGGATAGAGATAGAGGAAGCTGATGTGCTGAAAATTTTGTCAAACATTAAGATTGACAAGTCGCCACGCCCGGACCAGATTTGTCCTCGGCTGCTTTGGGAAGCAAGAAATGCAATTGCTTCGCCACTTGCGAAGATCTTTGCATCCTCGCTCTCCACTGGAGTCGTACCTGAGGACTGGAGAGAGGCAAATGTAATTCCTCTCTTCAAGGAAGGAAATAGGGAAATCCCCGGCAATTATAGACCGGTAAGTCTCACGTCTGTCGTCTGCAAGGTGTTAGAAAGGATTCTGAGGGATAGGATTTATGACCATCTGGAAGAGCATGGCTTGATCAAATATAGTCAACACGGCTTTGTGAGGGGTAGGTCATGCCTCACAAAACTTATCGAGTTTTTTGGGAATGTGACTATAAAAATTGATGAGGGTCGAGCTGTGGATGTGGTGTATATGGACTTCAGTAAGGCATTTGATAAGGTTCCCCATGGTAGGCTCATTCAGAAGGTCAGGAGGAATGGGATGCAGGGGAACTTAGCTGCTTGGATACAGAATTGGCTGGCTAACAGAAGACAGCGAGTGGTAGTAGAAGGAAAATATTCTGACTGGAAATCAGTGGTGAGTGGTGTTCCACAGGCCTTGTCCTTGGGCCTCTACTGTTTGTAATTTTTATTAATGACTTGGATGAGGGGATTGAAGGATGGGTCAGCAGGTTTGCAGACGACACAAAGGTCGGAGGTGTCGTTGACAGTATAGAGGGCTGTTGTAGGCTGCAGCGCGATGTTGACAGGATGCAGAGATGGGCTGAGAGATGGCAGATGGAGTTCAACCTGGATAAATGCGAGGTGATGCATTTTGGAAGGTCAAATTTGAAAGCTGAGTGCAGGATTAAGGATAGGATTCTTGGCAGTGTGGAGGAACAGAGGGATCTTGGTGTGCAGATACATAGATCCCTTAAAATGGCCACCCAAGTAGACAGGGTTGTTAAGATAGCATATGGTGTTTTGGCTTTCATTAACAGGGGGATTGAGTTTAAGAGTCGTGAGATCTTGCTGCAGCTCTATAAAACTTTGGTTAGACCGCACTTGGAATACTGCGTCCAGTTCTGGCCGCCCTATTATAGGAAAGATGTGGATGCTTTGGAGAGGGTTCAGAGGAGGTTTACCAGGATGCTGCCTGGACTGGAGGGTTTATCTTATGAAGAGAGGTTGACTGAGCTCGGTCTCTTTTCATTTTAGAAAAGGGGAGGAGAGGGGACCTAATTGAGGTATACAAGATAATGAGAGGCATAGATAGAGTTGATAGCCAGAGATTATATCCCAGGGCAGAAATGGCTAGCACGAGGGGTCATAGTTTTAAACTGGTTGGTGGAAAGTATAGAGGGGATGTCAGAGGTGGGTTCTTTGCACAGAGGGTTGTGAGAGCATGGAATTCGTTGCCAGCAGCAGCTGTGGAATCAAGGTCATTGGGGTCATTTAAGAGACTGCTGGACCTGCATATGGTCACACAAATTTGAGTTTGCATACATGAGGATCAGTGGTCGGCACAACATTGTGGGCTGAAGGGCCTTTTCTGTGCTGTACTGTTCTATGTTCTATGTTCTCAATGGGCCCAGATTTATTGAGGATATTTGGATGGCATGGATGAGTTGGACCGAAGGGTCTGTTTTCATGCTGTCTATCTCTGTGTCTCTATGATAGCAACCATGACTGTTTGAATGGGAACATCCTTTTCATCTGTAACAGCTTTGAAGGGTGGAGTGAGACAACAACAAACAGGATATGAGCTGCAGTTTGCCAATTGGACCCTCGAGACTGCTGCTTAATTTAGAAAGATCATGGCTGATCTGTTTGTGGCTGAACACTCCTTTCCTTTTTATTCTCAATAATGGACTGTCTTGTCCATTAAAGGTCAGTTGAGCTCCGCCTTGAATATCTTCACTAACCCAGTGTTCACTATTCCCTGGGGATGAGAACACCACAGACAGCACAATGTTAAAGAGAAAGATATATTCGTATCCCAGTCTTAATTGGGAGACTCCTTAAAGTGTGTTAGCCTCACAGCAAATTAGCTCCTCCAAATCTTCCCGATACCTTCAGACCAGACAGTGTAAGAAATTGGAGCAGAATTTGCCATCTGGCCCATCGAGTCTGCTCTGCTGTTCGATTGTGCTTGACATATTTCTCAAAACAATTCCCTTGCCTTCTCACCATAACCCTTGAACTGCTTATTCATCAAAATGATTCCATCTCCACGGCTATGTGCGTGTATGCAAGTGTGTGCATGTGCGTGTGTGCGTGTATGTTTCTGCTTTATGGCAGGAGGCAGGGCAGTCATGGAGGATTGTCCTTCAGACTGGAAGCCTGTGGTTAGCACTGATCCACAGGGATCGGTGCTGGATTTACTTTTGGTTGTCATTTAAATGAATGATTTCGATGAAAATTATAGAAGGCAAGGTTAGCAAGTTTACGGATGACACTTAGATTATTTGAACCATGGACAGACAAGGTTATCCAAGATCACAAAGAGATCCTGAGCAAATGAATGAATCATAAAGATGTACAGTATGGGAACAAATCCTTTGGTCCACATGTCCATGCTGCCCAGGTATCCGAAATTAATCTCATCCCATTTGCCATCATTCGGCCTACATTCCTCTGGACCCTTCCAATACATATTCCCATCCTTTGAAATGGTGTTTTCACAAGCATCCAGCACTTTATCTGGAAGTTCATTCATATGGTTTTTAAATCTTTCCCGTTGTTCCATAAACCTGTGCCTTCTAATGTTTGACTCCACATACTCTAGAAAAAGACGCTGACTATTCACCCTATCCATGCCCTTCATGATTTTATAAACATATATAAGGTGCACATTTTACTCCAGTCAACACGAATGGCTGTGCTTTCTGTTATCCCGGGCCTGAATTCTGAAATTCAACACTGGTCCTTCTCAATCAAGTCACAATTGTAGAATTCACAATTTCTATCTCTGGAAACCACCTGGAAACTAATATCCATTTGAAGCCTACCAACTCCCGCAGCTACCTAGAATACACTTCTTCCCACCCATCTTCCTGCAAAAATGTCATCCTCTATTCCCAATTCCTTTGCCACCTCTGCATCTGTTCCTGATATGAGGCAGTCCACTCCCAGACATCCCAGATGTCTTCGTTTTTCAAGGGTTGCAACTCCCCCTCCACAGTGGTTGAAAATACCCTCGAACGCATCTCTCATGTTTTCCGCAACTCATCCATCAAACCCCCTCCCCTCAATAAAACTAAAACAGAATCTTCTCATCCTTAGGTACCCCACCCGCCCCGACCACTCCCACCAACCTCCTGATCCAACACATCATCCTCCAGCACCTGCGCCATCCGCATACTGACCCCACCACCAAAGATATTTTCCCCACGCCACTCTTCCCTGCTTTCCGGAGGAACCACTTTCTCCATGAATCTCTTGTCTGCTCCACACTCCCCTCCAGCTCCATGTCACCCGGCTCTTTTCCCTGCAACTGCGAGAAGTGCGGAACCTGCCCCTACCCCACCACCCCGTACTCTCCATCCCAGGCCGCAGGAAAACCTTCCACATCAAACAGATGTTCACCTGCACATCTGCTGATGTATATTGTATCCCCTGTTCCTGATGTGGCCTCCTCTTCATTGGGGAAAACAAGCGGAGCGTTAGAGACCGCTTTGTGGAACATCTACGCTCCACACCCTGGATGTCATGTCCATCCTGGGCCTCATCCAATGCCACAACGATGCCACCCAAAGGCTGCAGGAACAGGACCTCATATTTTGCTTTGAAGCCCTGCAGCCTAATGGCATCAATGTGGACTTCACAAGCTTCAAAATCTCCCGACCCCCAACTGCATCCCAACACCAGCCCAGCTCATCCCTGCCTCCCTGACCTGTCCATCCTTTCTCCCACTGATCCCCTCCTCCCACCTCAACCCCCGCCCCTACCTCCTACCAACCAGTCTCATCCCTGTCTCCTTGGCCTGTCCGGCTTCGCTTGACTGACAACCTCCACCCTAACTCCCCACCTACACTCACCTTTACTGGCTCCGTCCCAGCCTCCTTGACCTGTCTGTCTCCTCTCCACCTATCTGTTCGTTTATCCATCTTCCTTCCGCCTCCCCCTCTCTCACTCTATTTACTCCAGAATCCCCTTCCCCTCCCCCATTTCTGAAGAAGGGTCCAGACCCGAAATGTCAGCTTTCCTGCTCCTCTGATGCTGCTTGGCCTGCTGTGTTCATCCAGCTCGATACTTTGTTCTCTCAGTTTCTCCAGCAGCAGCAGTTCCGACTGTATCTGGAGACTGCAATGTCAGGGAAAGAAATTCTGCAGACATGTTCTGCACTTTGAAGAATCTCAATTAGACATTACTGAACACCAGACACGACAAAAGAGCATAATTTCCAACCCCAAAGGATCATATTGCAGCCCACTATTTCCCACCTCTAAGGTGTGACTGCCCTCATCCGAAAAGCATTAAATGTTACACAGTAACAAATTATATGCTAGGATCAAAAACAAAGTTGCTGGAAAAGCTCAGCTGATCTGGCAGCATCTTTGCAGGAAAAAAAACAGAGTCAATGTTTGGTGTTCAGTGACCCTTCCTCAGAATTGATGGTGGCTGAGAAAATGTCAGTTTATATGCTGAGAATAGGGAGGTGGGTGGGGTAGAGAGTAAACGAGATGCTCGGGCCCAAAGAGAGAGAAAGAAGTTGGACAGACAAAGGAGTTAATAACGATCAGCCTGGGAGGGTGAGTAGTTGCTAATAGGGACTGTTAGTGACTAACAACAGGGAGTGCGTAATGGCAGGGTATGTGGTAATAAGACCTGGTGTGTGCAGTGGGGTGTGGGACATGGGAGAGTTTAGGCCCTAAAATTATTGAACTCAATATTGAGTCTGGAGGGCTGCAGGGTCCCCAAGTGGAAAATGAAGTGTTGTTCCTCCAGCTCGCTTTGGGCTTCACTGTAACACTGCAGCAAGCCAGAGACAGAGATGTTGCCCAGGGAGCAGGGTGGTGCATTAAAGTGGCAGGCAACAGGCAGTTCAGAGACTTTATTTTAAAAGCCGAGCATAGATGTTCTACCTCGCATTCACCAAGTCTTCACTTCATTTCCCAATGTAGAGGAGACCACGTTGTGAGCAGCGAATGCAGTAGCCGAGATTCTGGGAAGTGCGGGTGAAGTGTTGCTTCACCTGGAAGGTATGTTTGGCGATAATGGGGAGGGAGGGGGTAAATGGGCAGGTGTTGCACATTCACCGGTTCCAGGGGAAGGGCCGTAGGGCTGTGGGGAATTGTTGGGGGTGAAGGAAGTGTGTACCAGGGCGTCCAAGAGAGAACGGTCCCTGCGCAAGGCAGGCCTGTGATGCTGCTTGGCCTGCTGTGTTCATCCAGCTTCACACTTTGTTATCAAGGGAGAGGTGGTCTGGTGGTGGCATCTCACTGAAAGTGGCAGAAATGGCGTCTGATGATCTTCTGGACGTGGATGCTGTTGGGATGGTTGGTGAGGCTAAGGGGAACCCTATCGCTGTTGCGGGAGGAAGGAGAAGGAGTGAGAGCAGAAGTGTGCGAGATGGATCGGACCTGGTTGAGGGCCCTGTCAACAAAGGAGCTGGGGAATCCTTGGTTGAGGAGGAAGGTGGACATGTCGGAGGCTATCTTGTTGAAGTTAGCCTCATCTGAACATATGTGCTGGAAACGGAGGAACTGAGAGAACAGGATGGAGGGAGTTTCAGCGAAAATAAAGACCGGAGTTTGTAGGCCTTCTGGAGCTGGGAGGGTCTTTCAAAACATGTCAGGATTGTGTGGGCGTGCAGTGGGAATATCACTCACTGGGCTGTGGTGTGGCAGATTGTGTTTAATTTGCACAAATGCAAGACATTTACCGGATTTTATCGGAAGGTGGGTGTGAGGACATATAGCCCAGGTAGCTGTGGGAGGCAGTGGATTTGTAATGAATATTCGTGGCCAGTCTATCCCAGAAATGGAAACAGAAATGTTGAAGAAGGGAAGGTCAGAGATAGACCAGGTGAATGTGAGGGCAGGGTGGAAGTTGGAAGCAAAATATGTGAAGCTTTCCAATTCCAGACGAGAGAGAGAAGCAGTACTGATGATATCTCAGATTCTCCAGTATCTGCAGTTCCTACTATCTCTGGTGATATCATTGATACAGTGGAGAAAGAGCTGTGGGTGGGGGAGGGTAGCAGAATAGGACTGGGAAAAGGAATGTTCCACGTACCCAATGAAGAGACAGGCATAACTTGGGCCATCTGGGTGCCCATTGGCAAACTCTCTACCCTGACGAAAATGAATCTCCCCATCACAGGCTGGTCTGCAATCCACACTCCCACCACCACCACCCCACGCCTCCTGCTACCCGCACAAGGCAAACCAAGCTCAGGGTCTTTACGAAAATAAAGGCAGGAGTTTGTAGGCCTTCTGGAGCTGGGAGGGTCTTTCAAAACATGTCAGGGTTGTGTGGGGGTGCGGTGGGAATATCACTCACTGGGCTGTGGTGTGGCAGATTGTGTTTAATTTGCATAAATGCAAGACATTGCTTTTGGTAAAACAAACAAGGGCAGGACTTATACAATTTAAATGAGGACCTTTGGTAGTGTTGCAGAACAGAGACGAGGCCATCAGGTATAATTCTTCGAATTCTGTGTCACATACAGACAGCCTGGTTAAGAAGGTATTTAGTTCGTTACCTTCTTTGCTCAGACCTTTGAGTTCGGGAGTTGGGATGTCATTTTCACATTGTACAGGATGTAGGTGAGGCAGCTTCTGAATTACTGTGTCCAGTTCTGGTCGCACTGTTATTGGAAGGATAATATTAATCTGGAGAGGGATCAGCAGAGATTTACGGGAATGTCGGTGGGAATGGATGGTTTGAGATATAAGGATTAGATTAGATTCCCTACGGTGTGGAAACAGGCCCTTGGGCACAACAAGTCCACACTATCCCTTGAAGCATCCCACCCAGACCCATCCCCCTGTAATCCACACACCCCTGAACACTATGGGCAATTTAGCATGGCCAATCCACCAAGCCTGCGCATCTTTGGACTGTGGGAGGAAACCGAAGCACCCAGAGGAAACCCACGCAGACACGGGGAGAACGTGCAAACTCCGCACAGACAGTTGCCCGAGGCTGGAATTGAACCCAGGTCCGTGGAGCTGTGAGGCTGCAGTGCTAACCACTGAGCCACTGTGCTGCCTGTGCCAGGACAAGGGGTGCCATGGGTGTCACTGCCAGAGAGAAATGGTCTGGAATCGGTTTAAATATGAACAAATGGGATGGGTTGGATATGTAGACAGCGAGGGGGAGATAGAGAGACAGTGTCATGGAAGGATTTGTTCACAAGTTTCAGAATGCTGACATGTAGACCTACTCCCTTACACCGAAAACACTGCATGGGTCCAACACTGTCGCCTGATTCAGTCCGGATCCATCACCACTTCAGAGTGTTTTCAGAGGCTGTACAGGCTGGGACTTGACTGACTTGGGCACAGGAGGATGAGGGGTGACCTGATTGAGGCTTTTAAATCATGAGGTGCACAAATAAGTTGAATGTCGGTTATCTTTTCTTGGAGATGGAGGATTTCAAGGCTGTGGGGATGTTTCAAATTTTGAGGATCAAACATTTTAAAAGAGACATGAGGGGCAATTATTTTACAGAGAGTGGTTCACGTATGGAATAAAATTCCAGATGAAATGGTGGAAGTGAGTGCAGTTACAACATCTAAAAGACATTTCGATAAGTACATGAAGAAGAAATCAGTTTGGATGGTGTTGTGAGCTGTTGCCCTCCAAGTCCCTCGCTGAATAAATCCGTGACAGTTCTCATGCTCTGCTGCTGCCTGTGCAGTGGCGTGTGGAGGCCAGCAGAGGGTGGCATTGCATCACATCAAACAGCACAGAGACTGTCAGAGATCATAAAGTGTGCAGCTGGATGAACACAGCAGGCCCAGCAGCATCTCAGGAGCACAAAAGCTGACGTTTCAGGCCTAGACCCTTCATCAGAAAAGGGGGATGGGGTGAGGGTTCTGGAATAAATAGGGAGAGAGGGGGAGGCGGACAGAAGATGGAGAGGAAAGAAGACAGGTGGAGAGGAGAGTATGGGTGGGGAGGTAGGGAGGGGATAGGTCAGTCCAGGGAAGACGGACAGGTCAAGGAGGTGGGATGAGGTTAGGAGGTAGGAAATGGAGGTGCGGCTCAGGGTGGGAGGAAGGGATGGGTGAGAGGAAGAACAGGTTAGGGAGGCAGAGACAGGCTGGGCTGGTTTTGGGATGCACTGAGGGGAGGGAACGAACCTGGCTGGTTTAGGGATGCGGTGGGGGAAGGGGAGATTTTGAAGCTGGTGTAGTCCACTTTGATACCATTAGGCTGGAGGGTTCCCAAGCGGAATATGACTTGCTGTTCCTGCAACCTTCGGGTGGCATCATTGTCGCACTGCAGGAGGCCCAGGATGGACATGTCGTCTAAAGAATGGGAGGGGGAGTGGAAATGGTTTGCGACTGGGAGGTGCAGTTGTTTATTGCGAACTGAGCGGAGGTGTTCTGCAAAGCGGTCCCCAAGCCTTCGTTAGGTTTCCCCAATGTAGAGGAAGCCACACCGGGTACAATGGACCCAGTATACCACATTGGCAGATGTGCAGGTGAACCTCTGCTTAATATGGAAAGTCATCTTGGGGCCTGGGATAGGGGTGAGGGAGGAGGCGTGTTTGGACACAGAGCAGTTTTTCCACTGCCTTCGCCTCCACGCTTACGTCTTCAAACGGGAACCTAACCCTCCCTCCACTGACCCCTTCACCCGCTTCCAACACATGTCCTCCTCCTGGACACCACCCCCAGGCCTCCTACCCTCCCTTGACCTCTTCATCTCCAACTGCCATCGAAACGTTAACCACCTCAACCTCTCCACCCCTCTCACACACTCCAATCTCTCCCCTGCAGAATGGGCAGCCCTTCGCTCCCTCAGCTCCACCCCAACCTCGCCATCAAACCCGCAGGCAAGGGTGGCGCAGTGGTAGTACGGCACACTAACCGCTACATCGCCAAGGCCAAACGCCAACTCTCCAATACCTCCTCCCACCACGCCCTTGATCATGACCCCACCACCGAGTATCAAACCATCATCTCCAAAACCATTCATGACCTCATCACCTCAGGGGACCTCCCACCCACAGCCTCCAACCTTATTATTCCCCACCCCGCCCGGCCCATTTCTATCTCCTTCCCAAAATCCACAAACCTGCCTGCCCTGGTCGGCCCATTGTCTCAGCCTGTTCCTACCCCATCGAACTCATCTCCACCTCTCTGGACTCCATTTTCTCCCCTTTGGTCCAGGAACTCCCTACCTACATTCGTGACACCACCCATGCCCTCCACCTCCTCCAGAACTTACAATTCCTTGGCCCCCAACAACTCATTTTCACCATGGACGTCCAGTCCCTCTCCACTTGTATTCCGCATGCAGATGGCCTCAAGGCTCTCCGCTTCTTCCTGTCCCGCAGGCCCGACCAGTCTCCCTCCACCGACACTCTCATCCGCCTCGCCGAACTCGTCCTCACTCTCAACAACGTCTCTTTCGATTCCTCCCACTTCCTGCAGTCAAAGCGGGTGGCCATGGGCACCAGCATGGGCGCCAGCTATGCCTGCCTCTTTGTAGGTTACGTGGAACAGTCCCTCTTCCACACCTACACAGGTCCCAAACCCCACCTCTTCCTCCGTTACATTAATGACTGTATCGGCGCCGCCTCTTGCTCCCCAGAGGAGCTCGAACAGTTCATCCACTTCACCTGCACCTTCCATCCCTACCTTCAGTTCACCTGGGACATCTTCATCACATCCCTCACCTTCCTGGACCTCTCAGTGTCCATTTCAGGCAACCAGCTTGTAACTGATGTCCATTTCAAGCCCATCGACTCCCACAGCTATCTAGAATACACCTCCTCTTACCCACCCATCTGCAAAAATTCCATCCCCTTTTGCCAATTCCTTCGCCTCCGCCGTATCTGCTCCCACGATGAGGCATTCCACTCCTGCACATCCCAGATGTCCAAGTTCTTCAAGGACCGCAACTTTCCCCCAAAAGTGGTCGAGAACGCCCTTGACCACGTCTCCCGCATTTCCTGCCACACATCCCTCACACCCCGCCCCCGCCACACACCCCAAAGAGGATCCCCCTCGTTCTCACACACCACCCCACCAAACTCCGGATACAACGCATCATCCTCCGACACTTCCGCCATCCGCAATCTGACCCCACCACCCAAGACATTTTTCCATCCCCACCCTTGTCTGCTTTCTGGAGAGACCACTCTCTCCGTGACTCCCTTGTTCGCTCCACACTGCCCTCCAACCTCACCACACCCTGCACCTTCCCCTGCAACCGCAGGAAATGCTACACTTGCCCCCACACCTCCTCCCTCACCCCTATCCCAGCCCCCAAGATGACTTTCCATATTAAGCACATCTGCCAATGTGGCATACTGTATACATTGTACCAAGTGTGGCTTCCTCTACATTGGGGAAACCAAGCGGAGTCTTGGGGACTGCTTTGCTGAACACCTCCGCTCGTTTCGCAATAAACAACTGCACCTCCCAGTCGCAAACCATTTCCACTCCCCCTCCCATTCTTTAGATGACATGTCCATCATGGGCCTCCTGCAGTGCGACAATGATGCCACCCGAAGGTTGCAGGAACAGCAAGTCATATTTCGCTTGGGAACATTGCAGCCCAATGGTGTCAATGTGGACTTCACAAGCTTCAAAATCTCCCCTTCCCCACAGAATCCCAAAACCAGCCCAGCTCATCCCCTCCCCCCACTGCATCCGAAAACCAGCCCAGTTCGTCCCGTCCCCCTACTGCATCGCACAACCAGCCCAGCTCTTCCCCTTCCCCCAGTGCATCCCAAAACCAGCCCAGCCTGTCTCCGCCTCCCGAACCTGTTCTTCCTCTCACCCATCCCTTCCTCCCACCCCAAGCCGCACCTCCATTTCCTACTGACTAACCTCATCCGACCTCCTTGACCTGTCCGTCTTCCCTGGACTGACATATCTCCTCCCTACCTCCCCACCTATACTCTCCTCCCCACCTACCTTCTTATCTCTCCATCTTCGGTCTGCCTCCCGATCGCTCCTTATTTATTCCAGAACCCTCACCCCATCTCCCTCTCTGATGAAGGGTCGAGGCCCGAAACATCAGCTTTTGTGCTCCTGAGATGCTGCTGGGCCTGCTGTGTGCAGCCAGCCTCACATTTCATTGTCTTGGATTCTCCAGCATCTGCAGTTCCCAGTATCTCAGAGACTGTCAGACCTGCCCCACACAGAGACGCACAGAAACACACACAAATACACTGATACTTACAAATAAGGGGAGCCTATCAGAATTTCTCTGGTTCTGTGGTTTGTTAATAACTGCATTCATTCCATTTGGTGTGCGTTGGGATTACTGTTATTCCGTGGACAGCATTTCATTATTTGAGTCACTCCATGAGAGTACATCAGTATTTGCTCTCTCCAGTGAGTGTGACAGTATTTCAGTTGTTCCATGGGGACTGTGACTCTGAGATTTTCAATGCTTGATTATTGAAGATGTAAGGACAATTTGGGAGACGAGTAAATATTTCAGGTTAGTTTCAGTGTCTGAGCTGTCTGAAGGAGGAGGTGCAGGAGGGAGACTCCATGCTCCCTTCCTGGGAGCTTGTGGAGACGATGTGTTCTGAGCCCACCCTCCTGCCCACCGAGACCGTGGGGATTCCATTTGTACCAGCTCGATATAAAAGGGAGATGGCATCAGGGGCACGGTTTCTCAGCTGTGCCAGGTGGGAATGGAACTGACAGTGGGGTTAAAGTGAGAATTGCCCTTCACTGAACATTGCTCCTTACTCTGTCGGTGGGACGCGTTTATTTTGGAATCTCCACACAGGTCGTCCTGGTTGCCTCCGGCTCATTCCAGGGCCCTCCCCATGCGGTGGGGGAAGGTGGGTGAGGGAACTGATGTGGGGAACACCACCGCCCTGCTTGGCCTTTTCTGTCCTATTCCAGGCTGTTCCTCCTGGAATGAGGGAATGGGAGGGAGGGAATGAAGGTGAATGTGCATGGCCCTGCTGTTAGTGATGTTGTAGGTGAGGGGGAAGTGGTGAGGTGTCCGGATTGAATCAGTCAACAATGTTGTATCGATGCAGTGTTTTCAGTGTTGGGGAGTATGTCTACATGTCAGCATTCTGAAGTTGTGAACACATCCTTCCATGACACAGTCTCTCAATCTCCCCCTCTCTGTCTATATATCCAACCCATCCCATTTGTTCGTATTTAAAGTGATTCCCCACCATCTCTCTCTGGCAGTGATTTTCACACCCATGGCACCCCTTGTCGTGGCACATTGGAGATATGGAGCTGTAAATGGATGGGAGCTGCACATCCGGTCACTTCCAGCATGGGCTGCAAGTTTCCCCAGGCTGGGCAGCGATTTAACACAGCGTTACCGAGCACTGCACTGGGGTGGTCTCTACAGATCTACACGCTGGGAGGGTAACTGCTCCGGGTTTACAGATCAGTTCAGTGGTGTTCGCTTCACAGCCCCCGGTTCTGGAGAGACACCTGGTCCGGGTTTATTGATCAATGCACTGGTGTTGTCTGCACAGCTCCCCGTGCTGGACTGATATCTATTTGGCTGGTGAGACCTGCACAGTGTCCCACTCTGGACAGATTGCCGTGTTGTATTGAGCAGGACACTAGCCTGGTCTGCACAGTGCTCCATGCTGAACAGATATTTCATCTGGGTTTGTGGTGTCTGGGCTGGTTCTGTGAGGTGGATTGAGAATGTGAGATAACTGACCACTTCAGCTGATCTGGCAATGCCTTTAATTTGTGTTTGCCAGTTGTGCTGAGTTTGGGGAGAGATTTCCACCGCGAGGCTGAGTGGGTCTCACCAAATCTGATGGACAGAAGGGCCTTTGTGATGTGGATCTTTATGACTCCATCATGTTCTGTAACCGACATTCCCCGGAACATTCTGTATCCGACATTGTTTGTGAACCGTTGGATGCCAGTTAATTGAACAAAAGATAAGAGCCCGAGGGAAAAGATTACATTCCAGAGAGAAGGAGACACTGTTTCAAATTCCCCTCAGGCAGTTAATGGGGTGAATACATTTCCCTGTGTTCATGTTTCTTCACAAATAAAAATTGACCACAATGTGGACGAAAAGACTGAACTTTCCATCCTCTGTTTGTCTTCAGGGAACTGGGAGAGAATCCTTCAGCACAGCAATGTCTTCACCCTCTATATCAGGAACTGTAAGGAAATGTCCTGTGCCTGCTCTCAAGCGATCGAGTCTGTGGGAATGTTCTAGAAGCCATCCGTTCTTATGGATGTGTGTTTGTGTCTTTCAGGAGGGAGAGTTTCTTGTATTTTATGTTAGTTTTTTTTAAATAAAACAAATTGAGACATTACTATGGGTTATTTCAGCTTTTTTTTTCAATAAATCAGCGATACATTTGAAAATGTCACTGGGGCCCCAATCCAACTGGTAACTTTGCCTCCTGGCTGATATATATTTTCTTTATTTTCCTTCCTCACAGTTAACGTAGTGACAATCTACGTCCTGCTTTATAAAGATTGTGGATTGTCTCCATGTGCCAGACGTTACCTGGGGGCCATGGCAGCGGCGGATCTACTGGTCATTATCCTCGACCTGATATTGAGACACATTCCTATTGTTTATCCGAAACAGTTTTATTTCCTGCGGTCCGTCCCCGTGTGTAATATCCACGCCGTCCTGCTTTATGCAGCCACTGACTGTTCTGTCTGGTTCACCGTCACTTTCACCTTTGATCGATTTGTGGCCATTTGTTGCCAGAAGCTGTAAAGTAAATATTGCAGTGAGAAAACGGCGGCTGTGGTTCTGGGAACAGTGACTGTGCTGAGCTGTTTAAAGAACATTTTCTGGTATTTTATGCTCACAGCTCGCTATTTGCTGGGGAACACCCCCTGGTTTTGTGATGTAACAATGACTGTTTATGACTCTCGTGCCTGGACCGCAATCGAGTTCCTCCACCACATTCTAACCCCGACTCTCCCATTTCTCCTGATTCTGCTGCTCAATGTTTTCACCGTCAGACACATTTTAGTGACCAGCAGAACCCGCAGGAGACTCCGGGCTCACACCAATGGGGACGGTCAGTGTGACACAGAAATGAGAAATCGAAAAAAATCCGTCATTTTTCTGTTTATGATCTCGGCCAATTTCATCCTGTTATGGTCAATGTTCATGGTGTATTCCATATGGTACCGGATGTGGTGGATTGGGTACTACTCTGTGGATCGAGATTACTTTCTGCGGGAATTGGGCTTCATGCTGCAGCTCCTCAGTTGCTGCACAAACACCGCGATTTATGCCGTGACCCAGACGAAGTTCAGGCAGCAGCTGAAGAATGTGCTGAAATATCCCTTTACCCAAATTCATCCATCAATCAAATTCACTCATTAATCAATCCATCCAGGATTTTCTCATTTCAGTTCAATGTTTCAGCAATGAAGCAGCCTGTCGCTATGGTAACAGACTGAGGGTAGTGCTGGTTTATCCAACCTTATCCCACAGGGGGTTACAGGGAAACATGTCAATGTTTCTCTCAACTCACAGGCCAAAGAGAAAAGGCCCCATTCCACTGACTGCATCCATAACTTCAATATGTAATTAACGTTCATTAAAAAGTGCCAAGCAGCACAGCAAACTGTATTGTTGTTTGTCTGTGTTGAGAGAAACAAGCTCCCACCCTGTCCGTCCAACCCTGTCTACCTCCCTGACCCGCCTGTCCTCTCCCTGCTCCTTCATCCCTTTCCCTCCTTCCCTGTTCTTTGCTCCCTCCCTGTCCCTCCCCGTCCTTGTCCTTCCCTGTCCCTCACTCCCTGCCACTTACCCTCCCTGTCCCTCCATGTCTCTTGCTCCTTCCCTGTCCCTCGCTCCCTCCCCATCCTTCACTCCCTCCCCATCCCCTGATCCCATTGCGAGCTGTCTCCCCATCCTTCTCTCCTGTCCCTCTGTCCTTTGCTCCCGGCCCTTGCTCCACTCCATTCCTCCGTCACTCCCTCCCTGCCACTTGCTCCCTCTCTCACTCCCGTTATGTCACTCGCTCCCTCCCGAGCTCACATCCCATCCCTCCCTCCACCACTCCCTCTCTCTCTGTCCCTCACTCCCTTGCTCCCTTCCTTCCTGTCCCTTGCTCACTCACTGACCCTCCCTCCCTCCCTTACCGTCCCTCGCTCCCACACTCACACCCTCCCCATTGCTTGCTTCCTCCCTCCCCGTCTCTCGGTCCCTCCCTCCCGGTCCCTTGCTCCCTCGCTCTGACCCTCTCTCTTTTGCTCCATCCCTCTCTCCCTTGCTCACTTGCTAACTCGCTTCCTTCCCATCCCTCATTCCCTCTTTGCCTCCCCATCCATAGCTCCCTCACTCCCTCCCCGTACCTCACTCCCTCGCCATCCTTAACTTCCTCGCTCCCACCCTGTACCTCACTCTCTCCGCATCCCTCGCTCGTTCCCTCCCTGTCCCTCGCTCCCTTGCTGTCCCTTCTCTCTCCCTTCCAATCCATCGCTCTCTTCGTCCTGCTGCGTCTCGCTCACTCACTTCATCTCTCACTCACTCGCTCCCTCCGCATCACTCACTCCCTCACTCCGAACCCATCCCTTGTTCCCTTACCATCCATCGGTCCCTGCCAATCCCTCACTCCCTCCCTGTCTCTTTCTCTCACTCATGTTCTGTCCCTCGCTCAGTCCCTTGCTACTCCCTTACTCCTTCCTCGCTGCTCCCTTGTTTCCTCTCTCGTCCATTCCCTGTCCTTGCTCCAGTGCTTCCTTACTGCCCCTCGCTCCCTTCCCGTCCGTCGCTCCCTCCCCATCCCTTGTTCCCTTGTCATTCCTCCATCCCTCCTCGCCTCTTGCTCCCACCCCATCGCTCCATCGCTCCCTGTCCTTTGCTCCTTCGCTCACTCCCTTCCTGTCCCTTGCTCCCTCATTCACTCCCACCACGTCCCTCGCTCCCTTCCCATCCCTCGCTCGATCCCTCGATTAGCCATAGCTCCCCACTTGCTCCCTCCTTGCTCCCCCCCATCTCCTTGCTCCCTCCCTCACTCCCTCCCCATCCCTCGCTACCTCCCTGTCCCTCACTAACTCCCACCCTGACCCTCATTCCCTCTCTCTCAATCTTTCCCTTGCTCCCTCCCTACCCCCGTCGCATGCTCTCTTCGTCCCCATGCCTCACTCCCTCACTCCCTGTCCCTTGCTCGCTTCCTTCCTCCCAGTCCCTCCCTCCTTCCCACCCTCCACGTGCGCCCCTCGCTCCCTACATTCCTCGCTCTCTCCCTCTCCCTTCCCAGTCCTTCCCTCCCTCGATCCCTCCCCGTCACTCCCTCACTCATCCCTCGCTCCCTGCCTCCCACACGTCCCTCACTCCCAGTCCATCGCTCCCGCCCTTCGGTCCTTGATCATTGTCCCTTGGTCCCAGGCCCTCCCATCCCGTCTCTTGCTCCCTCCCTCCCTGTGACTCACTGTCTCCCTGTCCCTGACGCCCTCGCTCATTCCCTTCCCATCCCTCTCTCCCTTGTCGTCCCTTCTCCCTCCCTCCCTCTGCCTCTTGCTCACTCGTTCATCTGCCATTCACTCGCTCCCTCCCAATCACTCGCTCCCTTGCTCTCAACCTGTCCCTTGCTCCCTCAGTCCCACTCCATCCCTCGCTCCCTCCCCGTCCCTCACTCGTTCCCTGACCGTTGCTCCCTCGCTAGCTCCCTCCGCATCCCTCGCTGCCTCCCTGTCTCTTTCCATCACTCACTCCCTGTCCCCAGGCCAGTCCCTGGCTAGCCCCTTACTCCCTCCTTCCTGCTCCCTCGTTTCCTCCCTCATCCCCACCCTGTCCCTTGCTCCCTCATTCCCTTCCCGTCCCTCGCTCCCTCCGTCACTCCCTCCCAGCCCCTCCCTCACTGTCTCTTGCTCCGTCCCTCCCCGCCTCTCCCTCCCCATCCCTAGCTACCTCGCACCCTTCCCTTCCCTCGCTCTGTCGCTCGCTCCCTCCCCATCCCTGACTCTCCGTTTCTCACTCCCCGTCACTCACTCCCTCCCCATCCCTCACTCCCCGTTTCTCGCTCCATTCACTCATTCCCTCCCCATCCCTCACTCATCGTTTCTCGCTCCCAGTCACTTGCTTCATGGCTTTGCATCTCTCCCTCTCCATCCCTCACTCCCTCATTCACTCCCACCACGACCCTCATTCCCTCCTGTCCCTCGCTTGGTCACTCGATCCGTCCGTCGCTCCGCCCTTGCTCCCTCCTTCCTCCCTCCCTTGGTCCCACTGCGCCCCTTCCTCGCTCCTTCCATGCTCCCTCCCTTGGTCTCTCCTCGCTATCTCCCTCACTCCCTCCCCTTCCCTCGCTCCTTCCCCAGCCCTCACTCCATCCCTTGCTCAGTCTCTGTGCCTCGCTCCCTCCCTTGCTCCGTCCCCATCACTCCCTCCCTCCCTCCACGTTCTTCACTCCTTCCAACCCAATTCCTTGCTTCCTCCCTGTCCCTCACTCCCTCACTCGCTTCCTCCCTGTCCCTTCTTCCTGTTTTCTCGCTCCCGGTCAATCGCCTCCTTGTTTCACATCTCTCCATCTCCATCTCTTGTTCCCTCACTCCCACCCCGTCCCTCCCTCCCTCCCTATCCCTCGCTTGGTCCCTCAATCGGTCCGTTCCTCCCTCTTTGCTCCCTCCTTGCTCCCCGCTTGCTACCTCCTCGCTCCCTCCCTCACTCCAGCCCCGTCCCTAGTTCCTTCCTCACTTCTGCCTTGCTTCCTCCCTCGCTCCGTTCTCACTGCCTCCCTCACTTGCTCCCTCTCCCTCACTCCCTCCCTCTGCCTCACCCCTCCCTTGCTCCTTCTCTGTTCCTCGCTCCCTCCCCGTCAAAAGCTTCTTCTTCACTTCTGCCTTGCTTCCTCCCTCGCTCCGTTCTCACTCTGTCCCTCACTCACTCCGTTTCCCTAGATCCATCCCCATGCCTCACTCCCTCCGTCGCTCCTCCTCTGTTCCTCACTCCCTCCTTTTCTCCCACCCCGTCACTCGCTCCTTCCCTCCCTGTCCATCCCTCCCTCCCTCCCCATCACTCCCTCACTCCCTTCCCCATTTCTTTTTCCCTACCTCGCCATCACCCACATCCCTTTCTCCCTCCCTCCCCATCTCTCATTCCCTCGCTCGCTCCCTCCCTGTCCCTCATTCCCTCCTTGTCCCATGCTCGGTCCATCAATCGGTCCATCGCTCCCTACTTGCCCCCTCCTTTCTCCCCTTTTGCTCCCTCCTTACTCCATCCCTGCCCATCCCTCTCTCCATCCTCGCTCCGTCCACATTCCCTCCCACCCCGTCCTTCAGTCCCTCCCTCCCTCCTACCCTCCCCGTCCCTTCCTCGCTCCTTCCCCTCTCCCTCACTCACTGCCCTTTCCCGTCCTTTCCTCTCAACCCCCTCCCTGTTCCTCCCTCACTCCCTCCACATCCTGTGCTCCCCCCTCCCGTCCCTCCCTCCCTCGCTCTGCCCCCTTCTCCCTTCCCGTCCTCACTTGATCCCTCCCAGTCACTTCCTCATCCCTTGCTCACTGCCACCCCGTCCTTCGCTCCCACCTTCCCTTCCCCATGTCGCCGTACCTCACCTCCCTCACTCCCTCCCTTGCTCCCTCCCTAACCAGGTCCTTGGTTCCCTTCATCCCCATCCCTCACTGCCTCGCTGCCCGTCTCTCCCTCACTCCCACCCCTACCACTATCCTCCCTCTCATCCCCTCTCCATCCCTCTCACCCTCTCCCCTCCCTCGCTCCCTCCAAATTCCTCCCTCGCTCCCTCCCCATTCCTTGCTCCCTACTCACATCCCTTGCTCCCTTCGTCTCCGTCCCTCACTCGATCACTCCCTGTCCCTCGCTCCCCGTCTCTCCCTCCCCATCCCTCACTCCCTCCCTTGATCCCTCTCCATCTCTCACTCCCAACATTACCACGTCCCTTGCTCCCTGCCTCCTCACTGTCCCTCATTCCCTCCCCTCCCCATCCCTCGCGCCCTCCCCGTCAATGCCTTGTCCCTCGCTTCCTAACTCCAAATCCTTTGCTCCCTCCCTACCCACATCCCTCACTGCCTGTCCCTCACTCCCCGTCCATCGATTCCTTGCGACCCGTCTCTCACTCCTCATCCCTCACTCCCTCCCTTGACCCCTCTCTGTCACTCACTCCCACCCTTACCATGCCCCTTGCTCTCTCCCTCCTCCCTGTCCCTCCCCATCACTCCCACATCCCTGTCCCTCCCTCCATCGCTCCCTCCCCATCGCTCCAATCCTCATCCCTCAAACTCTGCCACCCCGTTCCTTGCTCCCACACTCTCTCCCTCTTCCACGTTCCTCACTCCCTCCATCCCTGTCCCTCACATGCTCCCTCACTCGCTCCCTCCCCCGGTCCCTCGGTCTCTCGCACCCGTCCTTGGATCTTCGCCCTCAGTCCCTCAATCCTGGTCTCTCACTCACTCGATCCCGGTCCCCCACTCCCTCGATCCCCGTCACTCCCTCCCCCACTCCTCATCCCTCCCCTGCAACCCTCACTCCTTCCCTCCCCATCCTTTTGCTCCCTTTGCGTCCCTCGGCCCCAATTTCCACATCCCTTACTCCCTTGCTCCCTCCCTTCCTGCCCCTTGCTCACTCCCTGTCACATTCTCCCTCCACATCCCTCACTCCCTCCCTACCCCGTCTCTTGCAACCTTCCTCCACAGCCTCGCTCCCTGTCCACTGATCCCTGTCCTTTGCTCCCTCACTTGTTCCCTCCCTCCCAGTGGTGCCCCCTCACTCCTGCTCTCCCCCTCCCTCCCTCACTCCCTCACCACTCCCTCGCTCCCTCCCACTCACCTTCCTTCTCTTGCTCCCTCCTCTCCTGCCCCTGCCTTGCTCCCTGCCCATCCCTCCCTCACTCCCTGCCCATCCCTCCTCACTGATCTAAATATTATATTTGCTTATGAGTCATTGGCATTACTGTATGCCCAAGTTTATTGTCCATCGCTAACTGCCCTGGAGAGGATGGAGCTAGCTATGGTCCATGTATTGTTGCTAGATCCACAGTGCTATTGAGGGAGACTTCCAGGAATGTGACCAAGCGACACAGAAGGAACATGATATATTCCCAGGCCAAAGTCAGATGACACATAACACCAGGTTCAAGTCCAACAGGTTTATTTAAAATCATAACCTTTCGGGGTGTTCCACCTTTGACAGATGAAGCGCCACTTTATTACTTTATTACACATCCTGAGAAAGTGACAAAGTTGGGTGCAGCGTTCAGAAAGCTTGTGATTTCAAATAAACCTGTTGATCTATAAGCTGGTGTCATCTACTCCTGACTTTGTCCATCCCAATCCCACAACAGCATCTCCACGTTATATTTCAGATCAGCACAGTATGTGGCCTAGAGGGGATCCAGCAGGCGGTAGCTTTCCCATGTGGCTGCTGCCCCTGTCCTTCTGGATGGTAAAGACTGCAGATTCAGAAGGCGCTGTTGGAGGAGCCTTGCTGAGTCACTGTAGTGCATCTTTTAGATGGTACAGACTGCTGCCACTTTGCATCAGTGGTGATCTCCTTCTGAAGCGTCCTCCAACTGCCCTTACACTCCTCTCAGGATTCACCCGATCCCTGTGTAAATCTCGACCCCCGGTGGGGTCTCTCGGTTCCCTGATCAGTCAATGAACACTCACAGTCGGTCTGGCTGTTTAAGACTTTACGCTTTATTTCATCATACGGCCGGGTACAGATCATCCGTAAAACGCAGAAGTTGAAGACTTCCGTATTCCTCGGAGGAGCTGCAACCCACAGGCTAATACAAAGACATTTCTATACTTCTCTCAAAGCAGGGTACATGGAGTGATCGCACAGTGTATTCAAACAATAAATACATGATATTGCTTCATTGACAGTTACATAATCCTATAACATTAACTGGTCAACAACTTACATCACAACACATAGGTTACTTTTTATCTCACCACATAGCGCCACAACATTTGCAACTGAAGGGCAGCTAGAATGGTTAGTACTGCGTTATCTTATCATTCCTGCATTATTTATGTAGCTCTCGCAGAACTCACAGTTCCCAGGCGAAAAGAGCAGCTCCAGCAGAATTTACAGTTCCCAGGCTAGAAGCCATTTTGTTGCTAACTGACACCAGCAGCATCTTGTGCCTGTGTCCAAATCTCACGTTCTCAGGAGTACAGGGATGTCGTTTGGGTGTAAATCAAGAGGGCTGTTTTGTGTTTGATTGGATTCAACCTGATGGAAGGCTTTCGAAATAAAAAAAACATTGTCACAGGAAAATATCCACAAAGTGAAATATTGGTTTTTGACAGTTACTTCTGGATCAAACAAGTGGAAGGAAGGTAGTCAGGTTGGGAAATGATATCAAAGTGGGAATAAAAGGCATGTCCTGGAGACAACATAATGTGAGAAACAGTCCCTGCTCACAAATTCAGCCTGAGACAAAGCCTTGGAAACAAAACCATTTTTTTCTGTACGATCTTGCAAGAAAGGGTGTCTGCTAGACAGGCACACGCTACAAAGCATGTTAAACATTCTTATACAGTTTACAAGTTGCGGAATCACGCCTCCCTGCTCCCATTGGTCTAATCCGATCATTCCCCGTCCTGTCGGACAGCCCTTGTTTATTGTTCCCTTTACTGCCAGCCGAAGGCCCCATTCCCGTTTTTTAACTGCAATCCTTAGCTGGCTATCCTAAAGAGCACGAGACATGCTGTATGTGCGAAACGTCAGGTTTGCAGAAATAAGCATCTGCTACAACACCCTTATCTCTACCATGTCCTTGTCTGCAGAAAGAATGTTTCTGGTCGTGCTAACTGCCATCTTTGCAGAACCTAATCTCTGGTTAATGATAAACTTCTGCTACAAAATCTTGTGACTATAATGTTCTCCTTTTGCAAGACCCCACCATTCATCCTTATGTGCAGAAACAACATTTCTAATCTCTCACACCTTCAAGTTACTCACCTTCCTGACTTGGAAATATATCACCGTATCTTCACTGTCGCTGGGTCAAAATCCTGGAATTCCCTCCCTAACAGCATCGCGGGTCACCACTCAGCAGGAGGACTGCAGCAGTTCAAGAAGGCAGCTCACCACCAGCATCTCAAGGTCAAATACTGATGGGCAAGAAATGCTGGCCCAGCCAGGGACACCCACATCCCACACATTAGTTAAAACAAATACTGTGTGAACAGTCACAACAGGAGGAACCTGGCACCTCATTCCCCTGGAACAAAAACAAAGTTGCTGGAATAGCTCAGCAGGTCTGGAAGCATCTGTGACCCTTCCTCATTCCCCTGGGATTTACCAAACCTGTTTATTATTTCCACTTCCTCTTTCATTCTGACTCTTTAATTTCTCAATTTCAGTCCACGTGCCATTTGAGCTCTTTAACAACTCCATTTGGGAAAATGAGAGAAAGCTGGAATTAACGCAGGGAACTGGGAAGTGGGCAGAAGTAAGAGGAGAGGCCACATCAAAGAAAGCTCCCATTCCAACAACAGAACTTCTCAAAACACAAAGGCAGCATGAAAGCTTGAGCTGAATGAACATGGTGATGTGTGGCCTGTCATGAGGAAAGTGTGACCATGATCACAAATGGTTAAGATCACTGGATCCCGACAGTGCAGAAAGAGGTCATCCAGTCTGGACTAGCTCCCTATCCCACCCTACTCCCATAAACCCCACATTTCCCGCACCTAACCCAACCACGTAAGCTGCACATTCGGGGATAATTTAGTGTGGCCAATCCACCTAACTTGCATTTTTGGACTGTGGGAGGATCACAGTTTAGCTCTGAAGAGGCGAGATTGTGGATTAAGGCTCAAAAAACCTCAACTCTGAAACAATTTCATGGTTTTTGTTTCCAAAATTAAAATCTGGGGAAAGCTGCAGCCACAGTGATTTCAGTTTCTCTCTGGAGGAAGCAAATTTAAAACTCTGACCCGGGGACACAGTGAGCTGACAGAGGCCTGGGACCAGAAATGTAACAAATTCTGAGCAAGGTGGGGGAGACAAGGGAAAAAGGCAGATGTCACAGGGGGAAGGCAGGAGAGATGAAATTGCAGAAATTTTATTAGTCCCTCAAGCCTGCAGGGAATGGAGTTAGGGCTGGAAAAGAAACAAATAAACAAAAGATGTGCCTGGAGCCAGGTGTGCAGTGGACCCAGACACAAATTGAAACAAGAAATGTAAACAAATTGAGGCAGAGTTCACAGTCTGAAATTGTTAATCTCAATGATGAGGCCAGAAAGCTGTAAAGCCTGGCTCGTTCTATTCCAGCCAACACACACATGATGGGCCAAGGGTGAATGCTGCTGGCCAGCCTACAATATGCACATCACACAAATGTATAAAAAAGGCCTTGCTCTGCTCTGTAATTTTCTGCTACTTTAGTTCTGACATTTGCAGTTTGTTTCCGATGACGGCTGTAACCCTAAAATTAAACTAGAGTTTAGTGCACTAGAGAAATGTAAAATAAATCAGCTTTGCTTCAAACACATCACTGTAGATTGTTATATTTGTCCTGAGGGTTGAACAGCACCTGGAGCTCAGAAAGGACAATCTCAGGGTCGGGGGTAGGGGCAATCGTGCACAGCAACAGAGCTTCAGTCGGGGCAAATCCTTCAGGGTCACACTGAGGGGGTCAGATGGCACTTTACACTTTCACGTCTCTCTTCATTGACAGCCAAGCCACAGTGTGGGTTAATCCTGCTGTGTGTAGGAAATGTGTCCCAGCTACTGTCTTCCATGGGTCACAGCTCCTTGACACGGAACAGAATCTCATTTCCAACTAGGTATAGAGTCAGAGGAAGTACAACGGTGAATGTTGGAAATGTGCTTCAAATCAGAGATTAGTGTAAATCAATGATCTGTTCCTGACTGGAAGTGAACCCTCAGGCTCAGGTTTAGGTTTCTTCTACATTGGTAAATATAAAACAGTATTTTGTAGCTGTACAACACTGAGGCCCAGAGCAGTGGGAGCAGGGGTATGAGCATCCTGTCCCTGCCTCTGCTGTAACCACACAGAATGCACCAGGGTGAAGTGAGAGAAGGGTCTGGGTTAGAAATTATATTTCACCAACAATGATGACATGGGGAGGGTTGATAAAATGTTAATTTTCATTTTCAATTACTGCACATAATATGCATATATTGGTCAGGAAAGGATGAAGAGGGGTTCGTGCTGGCAGTGGGAAGAAGTTTTTCTGAAGGAGTCTTGTGTGAGACTTTATCATTTTCTTACTGTGAGAGTTGAAACATGTTGTTTCTGCAGGTAAGGATGAATGGAGGGATCTTGCAAAAGCAGAAATTTACAAGATTTTGTCGCAGAAGTTTATCATTAACCAGAGATTAGGTTCTGCAAAGATGGCAGTTAGCACGACCAGAAACATTCTTTCTGCAAAGACGTGGTAGAGAAAAGGGTGTTGTAGCAGAGGCTTATTTCTGCAAACCTGACGATTCTCACGTACAGCATGTCTAGCGCTCTTTAGGATAGCCAGCTGAGGATTGCAGTTAAAAAACGGGAATGGGGCCTTCGGCTGGCAGTAAAGGGAACAATAAACAAGGGCTGTCCGACAGGACGGAGAATGATAGGATAAGACCAATGGGAGCAGGGAGGCGTGATTCCGCAACTTGTAAACTGTATAAGAATGTTTAACATGCTTTGTAGTGTGTGCCTGTCTAGCAGACACCCTTTCTTGCAAGATCGTACAGAATAAAATTGTTTTGTTTCCAAGGCTTTGTCTCAGGCTGAATTTGTGAGCAGGGACTGTTTCTCAAAATTGGGGCTTCATCCGGGATCCGACACTCCGACCGTTTGACACTCGTGGGACGACAGGGAAGGCGCGCCTCTCCGATTTTGGCGATCTCCAAGTCCCTTGTTTGTCGTTTGTGGTTTGGGCGAGTTCGATCCGGACTGGGAGAACCTGGAAACAAGACGGGCAGACGCGGCGGGTCCGGTCGGGTAACTCTTGTGCACAAGATCCGGGTCAGGAAAGGTCTTAAAGATCTGTCCGGGCGACCGGGGCAGCAGCGGTATTTGCTGCAGGTATTGCCACAGGGACGTACGGGAAGTACGGGGAAGAGTTGTAAAGACCAGGTAACTCCGTGCATGGACCAAGGTAAGAAAACTGACATTTAAGTATTGCCTTGGTGGTCGGGACGTACAGACAGTACGGGGAATTGGCGAAATATAAAAAGTATATAATTGGCCTGATTAATCAGACGAGTAAGGTGTCTGCCTGATTTAAGCACCCAGCCTTAGGCCAGTTGTTATGAGGGGAAATCCCCCACGCGAAGGTCAGGACCCTGAAGCGGGTGTGGAGGAAGGTGCCACTGGATCTCGATAAGATTAATTAAATTAGCAACAATGGGAGGCAAGGGGAGTTGCCTGAGTAGCGATCAATCTGCAAATAACGTCAAAGTGGAATATATTCCACCCGACAGCCCTTTGGGGAGAATGTTGGGCAGTTCAGAATACGCCTCCGGACACGGGAGAAAGACAGGACTACAATGATAAATTATTGTTGTTTTGTTTGTTTTAGAGAAAGCATTAAGTTACCTGATTGTTTTTGGCCCAAATATGGATCCGACAAAGATTGGCTGTGATATACATCAATCAGACAGAGCCATTCAGTCAGAAAGAGTCAGAATATGCGGCTTGTTGGATAGGCAATACGAAGGTAGGACTATATCCTATGAGTGCAGAAGGATCGGGGGAGGACAGGAAAAGGACGAACAAGAAAAACCACAATGGGATCCCCTAACATGTTTGCCGCCTCCATATCCCCCTCCTCCCCACTGACGGCCGTGAGTAGCCTCCACAACCAGCCCACGGCCCCAGAACTAACCCCAAACACCTGAAAAAGAGACGAACTCAGAGGTAAAAGACGCGGAACCTAGAGGGCCCAGAATTACATGATCTACCACACGTAAAGGAGGGGCAGAAACAAAGGAAAAGGGAAAATTATACCCTTTAAGGGAGGTCCCGATTGGGGATGGTGACATTGGGTATGTGAACGCTCCCTTAACCAGTAGTGAAGTTAGGATCTTTAAGAAAGAATTGAAAAGTTTAATGGAGGATCCGGTCGGACTGGCTGAACAGTTAGATCAATTCCTAGGACCCAATTTATATACCTGGGGAGAACTGATGGCAATTCTAGGAACCCTATTTTCGGGGGAAGAACAAGGTATGATTAGGAGGGCGGCCTTATAGGAATGGGAAAAAAGGCACCCAGCGGGACGAAATGTAGCCGCGGCAGATCAGAAATTCCCGAATGCCGATCCTCATTGGGACAATAATGATAGATACGAAAGAGCATCAATGCGGGATTTGAGGGAAATGGTCATATTGGGAATTAAAGACGCAGCACCCAGATCGCAGAATTTTGCAAAAGCCTTCGAAGTACGACAGGAGATGGATGAAACTCCTTCTACATTTCTTCAAAGGCGCAAGGAGGCCACAAGAAAGTATTTGGGGATGGATCCCAATGATCCGGTAGCTGATGGACTCTTAAAGGTCCAGTTTGTAACTACATCGTGGCCGGACATACAAAAGAAATTACAGAAAATAGATGGATGGAGTGAGAGACAGATATAGGAATTACTACGAGAGGCGCAGAAGGTGTATGTAAAAAGGGAGAATGAGAAGCAGAAGCAAAAAGCAAAAATGATGGTCGCCGCCATTAAAGTAGTGACAAAGAAAGAGAGAGAGGCAAAGAGAAAAGGCAGATACTAGACACGGGAGACAACAGGCAGGATGTTACCATTATGGAACAGTGGGACATTTTAAGCGGGAATGCCCAGAGTTAACACGGGAAAGGGAAACGGTCTCCCTAATGGCCCTCGATTAGGATTAGGGGAGTCAGGGGTTCCTTCCTCCTAAGGCCCACCGGGAACCCTTGATAAACTTAAAGGTGGGGCCTGAAGGGGAGGAGGCAGTATTCTTGGTTGACACCAGAGTGGCACGGTCATCCCTAAGTTTTATACCTCCTAGTGTTAAATTGACGAACGAGTATCTCAGGGTTTCCGGAGTAAAAGGCGAAGGATTCCCAGTGCCTATTTTTGAGCCAACCCTAATTAGAAACAATGATAAGGAAGTAACAGGGCAGTTACTATACATTCCCGACATTGGGAGTAATTTACTGGGTAAGGATTTGATTATATTGCTGGGCTTAAAAATTGGGGTAGAGAATAGTGCGGTAGCTGTAACAATGGCTATGTTAACGCCGCGGGAAGAACAACAAATCAGTCCTGATGTGTGGGCGAGAGCTGATAACGCAGGGCACCTAACTATTACCCCGTTGGTAATCACACTGACTCGAAAAGATGAGATGGTTCGTGTTTGACAATACCCTCTATCCTCTCTCCTTATGAAATGATGTTTGGATTACCTTTCTTGGGTGGAAAAGGGGAATTACCAACTGTAGAGTTCAATGTTAAGTTTTTCAATGAACTGTATTGTGGTGCTCGGTTCTTCTTTGTCTGTCCTTAGGAAGAAGGGTCTGTTGACCCAGACACCTCCACTATAGTTCGCAGTACATGGGATACGACCGGGTGATTGGGTCCTGATCAAAACCTGGGAAGATACCAAACTGCACCCAAGCTGGGAGGGACCGTTCCTAACCCTCCTGACTACTGAAACAGACGTCCATACTGCTGAAAAAGGGTGGAGTCATCACACTCGTGTTAAGGGTCCGGTCGACGCTCCTTCCCCTCTGGCAGAGTGGCAATTTCATCCTACAGACACCCCTCTGAAAGTCAAACTGAGCAGAAAGAATGAACTGAACTGATATGAAAGACTATCAAGTAATGGTTAGAAATTTTGTATTGTCAGTGTTGCACGAACCCACCCCTTCGGGTATTTAAAGGGTTAGAGAATAGACAGATAGGGGTTGGGAAGCTGAAATGGGCAGTCAGCTTTATGTTGTTACGATAATATTGGCACGAGTTTCCCAGGGGGTTGGGAAGAATCATTTCACCGCGCTATGTCACAATTATGCTAGAGTAACGGGGCGTACCGACTGTTGGGTATGCGCTGCGATCCCACACCATGGACAATCTGGAATCCCTCTCACGGTAGTACCATTTACCAATAGAGAGGTGTACAAGGCACAACAATTTGACTTGGGCTCAAATTTACAAAATGGAGATCTGAAAGGGGTGATTACAAATTCGCGGGATGGTTCTCACAACCGGCTCCGAAAACCCTGGGTGCTATCGACGGCCTTAGGGTTTTCCCACCGAAAGGAGTAGTCAATACCACCTGTTTCTGCAATCAGAATGACAGCACGCCCTTCCATTTAGGAAACTCATCTTGTGTCGCCACCAGCCAAGCTGCTGGCACAAATGTACCCCACATATTGAACGGAACATATTGTATATGTGACCTAGAGGCCTATCCCTTTATCCCGGGGGAAGGGTACATTCGGGTGACCAAATGCATAGGAAGCGTAGAAATGCATGAATGTTATGATCTTGATCTAACACTGCCTCAAAGTCAGAAAGGCTGGAGTGGCTGCTGCTACCTCGCCTATGTAATTCCCCATCTGAGGCTGTTAGATAAAACCCCAGAAATAACTCAGAATGGGCAGGGAGGGAAGCGGAGACCCCGAGAAGTAATCGAAGGGGAGCGCTTCCTCTGGGCTTTGATACCTATGTATCAGACTGCCCGAGCAGGAAGAGAAATACAAAAGTTGACGCCTTCCCTGGAGGAGTTGGCCAACAATACTGCCGATGCGTTGGCCAAGACCCAATCCAAAGAGGCGGCCATAACGACCGAAATGATTGCCACCAGGCTAACGACTCTTCAGAATAGGATGGCTCTCGATTGTATTCTGGCAGAGAAAGGTGGTACCTGTGCACTAGTTGGGGAAGAATGTTGTACATACATACCTGAGGTTTCCCATAACATTCTGGGAATGGGGGAGTTGGGAATACCTATTTGGGGAGAGTGGTTGGTTAATTTGGCCATCTATGGATTATTGATATTAGTGGGTCTGGTGGTGGGGTTTAATGTCCTCAAATGGATCCTGAACCGATTAATGACGTCCCTAGGGGAACGAACCCTAATACATCACCAGATGCTTTTACAATCAGCAGATGGTATGCAACAAAGAGAAAGTCAAAGAATGCTTCTCGAGTTCGAAAAACGAACATCACAAGGAGTGATTTAAGGGTTAATCGTGTACAAGATTGTGAACCTCAATCCCAGCAAGAGAATGGGAAAATGAATTTTTAAAAAAGGGGCTTAATTAGTGCAGAAACAACAGTTTGAGAAAAAGCAAAAGGGGGAATTGTGAGAGATTAAACGTGCTGTTTCTGCAGGTAGGGATGAATAGTGGGATCTTGCAGAAGCAGAAATTCACAAAGTTTTGTAGCAGAAGTATATCATTAACCAGAGATTAGGTTCTGCAAAGATGGCAGTTAGCACGACCAGAAACATTCTTTCTGCAGACAAGGACATGGTAGAAATAAGGGTGTTGTAGCAGAGGCTTATTTCTGCAACCCTGACGATTCGCACGTGCAGCATGTCTGGTGCTCTTTAGGATAGCAAATAAGGATTGCAGTAAACAAGGGAATGGGGCCTTCGGCCGGCAGAAAAGGGAACAATAAACAAGGACTGTCCGACTGGACAGGGAATGATAGGATAAGACCAATGGGAGCATGGAGGCGTGATTCTGCAACTTTTAAATTGTATAAGAATGTTTAACTTTATTTGTGCGTGTGTGTGTGTGTGTGTGTGTGTGTGTGTGTGTGTGTGTGTGTGTGTGTGTGTGTGTGTGTGTGTGTGTGTGTGTGTGTGTGTGTGTGTGTGTGTGTGTGCCTGTCTATCAGAAACCCTTTCTTGCAAGATCGTACAGAATAAAATTGTTTTGTTTCCAAGGTTTTATCTCAGGCTGAATTTGTGAGCAGGGGCTGTTTCTCACAAGGGCATCATCAACCCTCACTGTGCACCAGCAAATACACACTGGGGAGAGGTCATTCACCTACTCTGTGTGTGGGAGAATATTCACTCAGTCATACAGCTTGATGAAACACCAGTGGGTTCACAAGTAACTGCAGTAATTGGATTTTTCTTTTATTTATTCGTGGGATCATGGCATCAGAAGCTCAGCAAGCTTTTATCATCCGTTCTAACTGCCCAGAGGATGGTTCAGAATCAAACTAATGATGATAGCATGGAGTCACATGGAGGTCAGAATAACAATGGTTCCCAGACCCAATGGCACTGAGTTGATTTTCTGGTCTCTTGTCCTGTTTCTGAAGCAATAGTGAATAAATTGTTGCAGTTGATTAAAAAGTGAAAGACTAAAATGGGTTTTATTCTGATTCAGCATGCCCTGCTGTTTTCTCAGTTGTTATTGACAACCTCATGGCCCCCACACCATCACCTGTTCCAGAGACTGTTGCAGGAAAGGGGGAATGGTTAACCGCATCTGGTCACTCAAAGTGTCTATTGTCCCAAAAGGGTAACTCTGATTTCTTTCAGAGATGCCGCCAGGCCTGCTTAGTTTTACAGCAATTTCTGTTTAGTTTCTGATTTCCCTGCATTTGCAGTTTTCTTGAAATTTTTTTTCAATATTCACCTTGTCTGTTTCAGAGGAGCCTCATTGATAGGTTTGGTGGGTTTTGGAAATTGAAAGTTAGGCCACAGATCAGGCAATGGTCTCATTGAATGACAGATCAGGCTTGAGGGGCTGAATGGTCTCCTCCTGTTCCTATAAAAAGTATTCCAGCTGCAGCTTGTGGCATTATTATCCCTCAGTACTCACTTCACATCCGTGACGCTTACACTATATGCTATCACTGGCTGAACAAATCTCCTGTGTTTGAACTAATTCTGTTATTATTCAGCGTTCCATCTTCGCCTGCCGGGTGTGACTCTCGTCAGAGAATGTTGTCTCTCCTGCAGAAATTCACCAAATATCCTCAGGCAGCACCTTCCAAACCCATGACCACTTCCATCTGGAAGAACGAGGGCAGCAGATATATGGGAAGATCATCACCTCCACATTCCCCTCCAAGTGACTCAACATCCTGGCTTGGAAATATATCACTGTTCCTTCACTGTCCCTGGGTCAAAGCCCTGGATTTCCCTCCCGAATAGCATTGTGGGTCACCACACATCAGGAGGACTGCTGCAGTTCAAGAAGGCAGCTCACCACCACCTTCCCAAGAGCAACTTAGGATGGGAAAGAAATGCTGGCCCAGCCAGGGATGCCCACATTCCACACATTAATAACAAAAATATTGTGTGAACAGTCACAACAGGAGGATCCTGGAGTCTCATTCCCCTGGAACAAAAACAAAGTTGCTGGAAAAGCTCAGCAGGTCTGGAAACATCTCTGACCCTTCCTCACTCTCCTGGGATCTACCAAACCTGTTTATTATTTCCACTTCCTCTTTCATTCTGACTCTTTAATTTCTCAATTTCTGTCCACTCGCCTTTTGAGCTCTTCAACAACCCCATTTGGGAAAATGAGAGAAAGCTGGAATTAACACAGGGAACTGGGAAGTGGGCGGAAGTATGAGGAGAGGCCACATCAAAGAAAGCTCCCCTTCCAACAACAGAGCTTCTCAAAACACAAAGGCAGCATGAAAGATTGAGCTGAATGAACATGGTGATGTGTGGGCTGTAATGAGGAAAATGTGACCATGATCACAAACGGTTAAGATCACAGGGCCCCGACAGTGCAGAAAGAGGTCATTCAATGCAACCAGTCTGCACTAGCTCTTTATCCCACCCTACTCCCCACAACCCCACATTTACCGCAGCTAACCCAACCAGGTAAGCTGCACACTCGGGGACAATTTAGTGCGGCCAATCCACCTAACTTGCATTTTTGGACTGTGGGATGATCACAGTTTAGCTCTAAAGAAGCGAAATTGTGGACTAAAGCTCAAAAACAACTCAACTCTGAAACAATTTCATGGTTCTTGTTTCCAAAATTAAAATATGGGGAAGGCTGCACCCACAACGATTTCAGTTACTCTCTGGAGGAAGCGAATTTCAAAGCTCTGACCCGGGGGTGCTGTGTGTTGTCTGAGGCCTAGGACCAGAAATGTAACAGATTCTGAGCAAGGTGGGGGTGAGACAAGGGCAAAAGGCACATGTCACGGGGGAGGCAGGAGAGATGAAATTGCAGAAATGTTATTCGCCCCTCAAGGCTGCAGGGAATGGAGTTAGGGCTGGAAAATAAACAAATAAACAAAAGATGTGCCTGGAGCCAGGTGTGCAGTGGACCCAGACACAAATTGAAACAAGAAATGTAAACAAATTGAGGCAGACTTCACAGTCTGAAATTGTTCATCTCAATGATGAGGCCAGAAAGCTGTAAAGCCTGTCTTGTTCTATTCCAGCCAACACACACATGATGGGCCAAGGGTGAATACTGCTGGCCAGCCAAAAATACGCACATCACACAAATGAATTAAAAAAGGCCTTGCTCTGCGCTGTAATTTTCTGCTACTTTTGTTCTGACATTTGCAGTTTGTTTCTGATCATGGATATAAACCTAAAATTGAACTGGAGTTTAGTATTCGAGAGAAATGGAAAATAAGTCAGCTTTGCTTCAAACACATCACTGTAGATTGTTGGATGAGAGATAATGGGAACTGCAGATGCTGGAGTATCCAAGACAACAAAATGTGAGGCTGGATGAACACAGCAGGCCAAGCAGCATCTCAGGAGCACAAAAGCTGACGTTTCGGGCCGAGACCCTTCATCAGAGAGGGGGATGGGGTGAGGGTTCTGGAATAAATAGGGAGAGAGGGGGAAGCGGACCGAAGATGGAGAGAAAAGAAGATAGGTGGAGAGAGTATAGGTGGGGAGGCAGGAAGGGGGATACATCAGTCCAGGGAAGACAGACAGGTCAAGGAGGTGGGATGAGGTTAGTAAGTACACGGGGGTGCGGCTTGGGGTGGGAGGAAGGGATGGGTGAGAGGAAGAACTGGTTAGGGAGGCAGAGACAAGTTGGACTGGTTTTGGGATGCAGTGGGTGGGGGGGAAGAGCTGGGCTGGTTGTGTGGTGCAGTGGGGGGAGGGGACGAACTGGGCTCGGTTAGAGATGCAGTTGGGGAAGGGAAGATTTTGAAACTGGTGAAGTCCACATTGATACCATTAGGCTGCAGGGTTCCCAGGCGGAATATGAGTTGCTGTTCCTGCAACCTTCGGGTGACATCATTGTGGCAGTGCAGGAGGCCCATGATGGACATGTCATCTAGAGAATGGGAGGGGGAGTGGAATTGGTTAGCGACTGGGAGGTGCAGTAGTTTGTTGCGAACTGAGCGGATGTGTTCTGCACAGCGGTCTCCAAGCCTCCGCTTGGTTTCCCCATTGTAGACGAAGCCACACCGGGTACAGTGGATGCAGTATACCACATTGGCAGATGTGCAGGTGAACCTCTGCTTAATGTGGAAAGTCATCTTGGGGCCTGGGATAGGGGTGAGGGAGGAGGTGTGGGGGCAAGTGTAGCATTTCCTGCGGTTGCAGGGGAAGGTGCCGGGTGTGGTGGGGTTGGAGGGCAGTGTGGAGAGAACAAGGGAGTCACGGAGAGAGTGGTCTCTCCGGAAAGTAGACAGGGGTGGGGATGGAAAAATGTCTTGGGTGGTGGGGTCGGATTGTAGATGGCGGAAGTGTCGGAGGATGATGCGTTGTATCCGGAGGTTTGTGGGGTGGTGTGTGAGGACGAGGGGGATCCTCTTTGGGCGGTTGTGGCGGGGGTGGGGTGTGAGGGACGTGTTGCGGGAAATGCGGGATATGCCGTTGAGGGCGTTCTCGATCACTGTGGGGGGCAAGTTGCAGTCCTTGAAGAACTTGGACATCTGGGATGTACGGGAGTGGAATGTCTTGTCGTGGGAGGAGATGCGGCGGAGGCGGAGGAATTGGGAATAGGGGATGGAATTTTTGCAGGAGGGTGTGTGGGAGGAGGTGTATTCTAGGTAGCTGTGGGAGTTGGTGGGCTTGAAATGGACATCAGTTACAAGCTGATAAAATGTGAGGCTGGACGAACACAGCAGGCCAAGCAGCATCTCAGGAGCACAAAAGCTAATAATAAAATGTGAGGCTGGACGAACACAGCAGGCCAAGCAGCATCTCAGGAGCACAAAAGCTGGTTGCCCGAGATGGAGACTGAGAGGTCCAGGAAGGTGAGGGATGTGATGGAGATGGACCAGGTGAACTGAAGGTTGGGGTGGAAGGTGTTGGTGAAGTGGATGAACTGTTCGAGCTCCTCTGGGGAACAAGAGGCGGCGCCGATACAGTCATCAATGTACTGGAGGAAGAGGTGGGGTTTGGGGCCTGTGTAGGTGCGGAAGAGGGACTGTTCCACGTCACCTACAAAGAGGCAGGCATAGCTGGGGCCCATGCAGGTGCCCATGGCCACCCCCTTAGTCTGTAGGAAGTGGGAGGAGTCAAAAGAAAGTTGTGAAGGGTGAGGACAAGTTTGGCAAGGCGGATGAGGGTGTCGGTGGAGGGGGACTGGTCGGGCCTGCGGGACAGGAAGAAGCGGAGGGCCTTGAGTCCATCTGCATGCGGAATGCAGGTGTATCGGGTCTGGACGTCCATGGTGAAGATGAGGTGTTGGGGGCCAGGGAATTGGAAGTACTGGAGGAGGTGGAGGGTGTGGGTGGTGTCACGGACGTAGGTGGGGAGTTCCTGGACCAAAGGGGAGAAAATGGAGTCCAGATAAGTGGAGATGAGTTCAGTGGGGCAGGAGCAGGCTGAGACGATTGGTCAACTAGGGCAGGCAGGTTTGTGGATTTTGGGAAGGAGATAGAAACGGGCCGTGCAGGGTTGGGGAACAAACAGGTTGGAGGCTGTGGGTGGGAGGTCCCCTGAGGTGATGAGGTCATGAATGGTGTTGGAGATGATGGTTTGGTGCTCAGGTGTGGGGTTATGATCGAGGGGGCGGTAGGAGGATCGCTGTGGATTGTTGTATTTGTCCTGAGGTTTGAATGGCACCTGGAGCTCAGAAAGGACAATCTCAGGGTGGGGGGTAGGGGGAGCCGTGCACAGCAGCAGAGCTTCAGTCAGGGCAAATCCTTCAGGCTCACACTGTGGGGGTCAGATGGCACTTTATTCTTTCATGTCTCTCTTCATTGACAGCCAAGCCACAGTGTGGGTTAATCCTGCTGTGTGTAAGAAATGTGTCCCAGCTACTGTCTTCCAAGGCTCACAGTTCCTAGACACGGAACAGAATCTCGTTTCCAACTGGGTTTAGTGTCAGAGGAAGAACAAAGGTGAATGCTGGAAATGTGCTTCAAATCAGATATTCGTGTAAATCAATGATCTGTTCCTGACTGGACGTGAACCCTCAGGTTCAGATTTAGGTTTCCTCTACATTAGTGAAGATAAAACAGCATTTCGTAGCCATACAACACTGAGACCCAGAGCAGAGGGAGCAGGGGTATGAAGATCCTGTCCTTGCCTCTGCTGTAACCACACAGAATGCGCCAGGGTGAAGTGAGAGAAGGGTCTGGGTTAGAAATTATATTTCACCAATAGCGATGACACAGGGAGTGTTGACAAAATGTTAATTTTCATTTTCAATATCAGCACGTAACATGGACATATTGATCAGTAAAGGATGAAGAGGGGTTATTGCTGGCAATTGGAAGATGTTTTTCTGAAGGATTCTCGTCTGAGACTTTGTCACTTTCTGATGCTGTCTCCAGGACATGTCTTTTATTCCCACTTAGATATCATTTCCCAAATTGACTACCTTCCGTTCACTTGTCTGATCCAGAGGTAACTGTCAAAAACCAATGTTTCACTTTGTAGAAAGCTTCATATGACAACATTTCTTTTTAATTTCAAAAGCCTTCCATCAGGTTTAATACAATCGAACACAAAACAGCCCTCTTGATTTGCACCTCAATGACATCCCCGTACTCCCTACACCACTGATGCACAGTGGCAGCAGTCACTGCACTAGGATGGACTGCAGTGGCTCAGCAGTTTTCCTCCAACAGAACCTTCTGAATATGCAGTCTTTACCATCCGGAGCAGGTCGATATTGAATTAGACCTTTAGTCCTCCGAAAGCTTTTCCAGTCAGAGTATTTAAAAGGTCTCTTGCCAGAGTGAACCCTCTGGAGTGACATAACAACATAAGAACAGAAGAACTAGGAACAGGAGTAGGCCATCCGGCCCCTTGAGCCTGCCCCACCATTCAATAATATCATGGGTGATCTTTTGAGACTCAGATTCACTTACCCGCCAACTCACCATAACGCTTCAATCCTTTCTTGTTCAAACATTTATCTGGCCATGCCTTAAAAACACGCAGTTAGCTAGCTTCAACTGCTTCATTGGGCAGGGAATTCCACAGAGTCACAACCCTTTGGATGAAGAAGTTCCTCCTGACCTCAGTCCTACATCTGCTTCCCTTTATTTTGAGGCGATGCCCTCTAGTCCTCGTCTCACCTGCTAGTGGAAACAACCTCCTTGCTTCCACTTTATCTATTCCCATCATAATCTTATATATTTCTATAAGATCTCTCCTCATTCTTCTGAATTCCAATGAGTATAATCCCAGCCTACTTAGTGTCTCCTCATAATCCAACCCTCTCAACTCTGGAATCAACCGAGGTTATCTCCTCGCCACCCCCTCCTGTGCTAGTATATCTCTTCTCAAGTAAGGAGACCAAAACTGCACACAGTACTCCACGTGTGGCCTCACCAGGACCCTGTACAGCTGCAGTATAGCCTCCCTGTTTTTAAACTCCATCCCTCTAGCAATGGCAGACAAAATTCCCTTTGCCTTTTTAATTACCTGCTGCACCTGCAATCCCACCTTCAGCGATTCATGCGCAAGGACACCCAAGAGCCCCTGTGCAGCGGCATGCTGCATATTTTACCAATTAAAACACAGTCCACTTAGCTGTTATTCCTAACAAAATGGATGACCTCACATTTATCAACATTGTACTCCATCTGCCACACCTTTGCCCGCTCACTTAGACTATCTGTATTCGTCTGCAGACATTTTGTGACTTCTGCACACTTTGTTCTACCACTCACCTGAGTGTCTCTACAAATTTTGACTCACCACACTTAGTCCCCAATTCCAAATCATCTTTGTAAATCGTAAACAATTGCTGTCCCAGCACTGATCCCTGAGGCACACCACTCGCCACTGACCGCCAACCAGAAAAAAACACCCATTTACCCCTACTCTTTGCTTTCTACTGGTCAACCAATCTTCTATCCTTGCCGATACATTACCTGTAATACCATGCAACTTTATCTTACACAGTAGCCTTTGGTGTAGCACCTTGCCAAATACCTTCTGGAAATCCAGATACACCTCATCCACAGGTTCCCGAATGTCCACCGAAACCCAGAAATCCCAATCAGTGAGAGCTAGTCACACTCATTCAGGCTGCTTTAAAACAGAAATGAAGTCCTGCCAAGCTGTTTCCTCAAGTGTTCTCAGCTGGACAGCTTTGGCTTCGTTCAATCTCTGTCTTAAAAGAAGCCATGCCAAAACAACCTGAAGTTACGCCATTGTCATACTAGTTAGCACAGCAAACTGTTAAACAGCAACCAGGGTCAACCCAATCAGGTCCTTGGCCCCGTCCAGTTGGATGAGGAAGAAGCCATTCATCCCCTTGAGTGACTTAGATAGGAAAAGAATGAAGCCGTTCAGCCCCATGAGGTACTTGCACATAAATGGCGTGAGATAATTGATGTTCCGACTGCACAAACCAGCAGCTCCACATTGTTCCCCGTGCCTGTATTGCTAGTGGAACACACGGGGTACTTTTACATGGTTTACTAACAGTGAAGAGGGAAGGCAAATGTTTTGTGGAAAGTCTAAAGGAGGCATCTTCTATCCCTGAGACAATGGATTGTTGTCCCCTATGGAGGTCAGAAGCTGATGGGAATGACTAGTTTCAGAAGGAAGTTTTCCTCGGGTGGAGGTAGCTATTACGAGAGGGCATAATTTTAAGGTGAGTGGAGGTGGATGTTGGGGAGGCATCAGGGGTAGGTTCTTTACTCAGAGAGTGATCGATGTGTAGAGTGCTTTTCCCGAGAGGGTAGTGGTGTCGGCCTCATTAGGGGTATTTATGTGGCTATTAGATAGGCATATGGATGATAGTATAAGGTAGAAGTGGAGGTTAGACAGACCTTAGGCTAAAAGTTCGGCCTAACATCGTGGGCCGAAAGCCCTGTACTGGGCTGTACAGTTCTATGTTCCCTGACGGTACTGGGGCTGTTGTGGGGTCTGTGAATAACATGATGTTCACCGCAGGGTCACACATTAATGTGGGGAGAGTTCATTCACAGCCTGTGCCTTTCTATCACTCACCGCGGGGCTCTGCAGAGGCAGAAAAACTATCAGGAATGTCATATCCTGAGTAATGTGTGGAATTTCTCACCATATCAATGTCTTTATTGGACATAAGTGAGTGTCGCCAACTCTAAAGTTTTAATGCAATCATCTCGTACTCTCTGATAGATCTACAGATTAAATTCTCATTTTCTTCACTCTCATCTCATGGTACCATCATCTCAGAGATTAGACAGGTGACACACATTTGTTGTGTGTCCATGGTAAAGAGATTATTCTTTACAAAGGAAATTAAGTTGTACAGAGTCCCCCAAATGCTCTCCCATCAAGGCACTACAACTGTAGGAAGTTTGCTTTACTTATGTACTTAAATCAGCTTACAATGAAGTACAGCATACCATTTACTGGTCTCATTACTGATACTGTGTATGTATTATTATTGCTGGCTCATGGTCAAGGACATGCAGGTCCTTTTGGACAACAACATCTCCCATCTTTGCATTGTTTAATCCACACAAAATGAGCTGTAAGCTATTGCTGGACACATCCAAATCGTATGTATGCCTTGCTGTGAATCACATGGCACATGCAATACTTCATGAGTAATGGCCTTCAGACTGGAAGAAACGTGCTACTCTCTGCATTGTCACAACTAAACATTACTTAATCCATGTAGCATATTCTTCATTAATGCTGGATTCAAACTTTTTTCATTCGCCTGTGTGAAACCATGTCAAAGGTATTCTGTAAATTCAAATTCATCACTCCCATTGGTTCTCATTGTCGATGCCTCAACTGTTGTATACATATTACTCAGTCATGCATATGCTGTAGAAAGGACCACAACACACAGGAATTGCAAAAAACAAGTGGGGAAGTACATCTAATTCTGTCGATAATGTAATTTTCTCTATTTTTGTATCTCCTCATCCATATTGTCTCTCATTTTCTCTCTCTCTCTCTACTATATATTGATTACATATATCTAGTTTATAAATTCTTCAATTGTTCTCCATGTCTGATCTCCAAAACCTACCCCTTTCAGTTCATAACTATTGGTTACTTTTGTGTGTGACATGATTTTCATTGAGTAATGTACGTACAAAGACATGAGGGAGGAACTGGCCAGAGTTAGTTGGAAAGGTAGCTTAGCAGGGAAGACGGTGATGCAGCAGTGGCAGGAGTTTCTAGGGAAAATTTGGATGCACATCTTAGTTTTATGGATGCTTCATTTGACACAAACTCCACAGCTTCATCAAAGATGATTCCCTTTCCTGAATCGAAGTTTACTCCAAAAAGTCATATCATGATTTCCCAACTGTTTAGTTTTCACTTAACTTATAAAAAATTACAACATTTTCCTTATAACTGACATCAAATTGTTCAATATTTATCTTTTTTTTTGTTTTCCCTCCCACTCCTGTTTTCAGGTTTACAACAGCTACTTTTCAGTCTGCAGGAATAAGAATTTCCAGAATCGTAAGCACTTGCAAGGGTAATCAATAATTCTACCTTTTAATTACAAATTCAAAAGACTTTTGGAGAAGACTTTTGAACAGGAAACATTTGGAGGGATATGTGCCAAACCCAGGCAGGTGGGGCTAGGTTAGTTTGGGGTTATGTCTGACATGGACTGGTTGTGCTGAAGGGCTGTATGACCCTGTAACTTTTTCACTAGCTCTATTGCCACCTCCTGGCAGAGGTGCAGAAATGTACCAAACTTCAATTCAATGAGTTTTTTTTGAGTAATTCCTCTTTATTACTTCTTATCTCCCACAATTTTACGTCTTTCATCAGTCAAACTACCCCGTGGTATTTCTGGAAGATTTTCTGTATCTTCCTCTGTGGAGACAGAAGTAATGCATTCCACACAGCAGCGGGTTGGTGGGGTTTAGGAGAAGAGAGACGGTCTCTGTTAGCGAGTGAATGCATTGGAGCACTGCACTTAGGAGATGATAGACGTTGCACCCATTTCTACTCCATAGTCCTATGTCTCTACGTTCCATTCTGCCCCTCAAATCTGTTGCTCAGGAGCATTTGGAGACCATTTTCTCGTGTTATCTAGCGAATCAAAACAGAAGAGGTGATTTAGCCTCAGAAGACTCTCGTTCATTGTTTGGTGTGAGACGGAAAATATTCCTGGTAAAAAAAAAGAGTTATCGCTGGCCTGACATGGGCCCCATCATCTCTCTTTACACAAATTGCTCCTGTCTCCATTTGTTGGTTATGTTGTAGATCCAGATTGACTGTGAATACAGCAGCGCCCCCACCCTGCCCCCCAACCATACTTCACCCAGAGATTGCTCACAAATTCCTCTGGTGCCCCGACTGCAACATTCCTGAACAGAACTTGAAGGAAATTGCAGCCGCTAACTTTCCAATAACAACATGCAAAACATCAGAAATTGTAGTTGGTTATCCAGCCCCTCAAAACTGCCATTTCCTTCAATAAGATCAGGGCTGATCTGCTCTCTGCCTCATCTCCTCTTTCATACCCAATTGCTTGTAGCCCTCAACTCTCTGATGTGTCATAATCCATCAACAACCCTTCCCCTCAGCCTCCAAACAGTTCAGTGATCTAGCTCCCCCGACGCTTTGGAGCAGAGAGGCCCCAAATCTCACTACCCTCTGTGAGATAGAAACATTCCCTACACGTACACTGTGACATTTGGTATGCACAGAAGTTACAAACACAACGTAACAGTGACTGGCACTGATGGTGACAGAGCATTTGACTGAGAATGGCGTCACAGAACCCAAGGAAAAAAAAAAGAACGTCATGGGAATGTGTTTTAAACTCCCCCCTGGTTGGCGTCAGCCGTAGCACAAAGGACGATGTTTATGACCGGTGGACATCAATCCTCTGAGTCCTGAGATGTCTCTGTAGGAGATCCTCAGTGTAGCTTCCACAGCATAAACATGTTCAGCTGTTTCATCAAAGTCTGTCCCTGATCAGAAGATCAGAATTGAGGATGATCACACAATATTCAGAACAAATGGTCATCCCTCAGTTCCTGAAGCAGTCTGTGTACTTGTGGAGCAAGACTAGATAACATTTATGCTTATGCTGTTGAAGTGTCGGGAATATTCGTGTAACAGTATTGCTGTGCACTGCTCATTTCATAGTAATAATAACAAAAAAAAATTCATCCAGCGCCCCAAATTGGTTTCACAGGAATAAGAGGAAACTACTCAGTCCAGGAAAACTACTGGATAATAAGAGGCACAGACCATTCACTCCCTCCTGCGGATTACACAGGAAGAGAAGGAATCCAGTCAGCACATTGAGCTGTTGAACAAGAAGCAGGGTAACACCATCAGGTCCATGGACCTCTTCTCTGGGACCAGGAGTAGGCCATTCAGGACCTCGAACCACATAAACAGGAATAGGAGGATGTCATTGATACTCCAACATGACAAACTAATGAAGCAGAGAATGCGCAGATAGGCTGTTCCATGTTGTTCCTCTCGGTCCATTGTTCATGGTGCATACATGTTACTTTAACATGCTTTGCTGACAGAGAGGGGGAGGGGCAGTAGATGGCTTTGCCATGCCTCACGGAGGCATCTTCTGTTTCCCAGAAGTCAGGCTGGTGCCCACACTGGAGGTCAGAAGCTGGTCGGAATGGCTAACACTTTCAGACACAAGGCATTATGGTTGCTGAGATAATGGGAACTGCAGATGCTGGAGAATTCCAAGATAATAAAATGTGAGGCTGGATGAACACAGCAGGCCAAGCAGCATCTCAGGAGCACAAAAGCTGACGTTTCGGGCCTAGACCCTTCATCAGAGAGGGGGATGGGGAGAGGGAACTGGAATAAATAGGGAGAGAGGGGGAGGCGGACCGAAGATGGAGAGTAAAGAGGATAGGTGGAGAGAGTATAGGTGGGGAGGCAGGGAGGGGGATACGTCAGTCCAGGGAAGACGGACAGGTCAAGGAGGTGGGATGAGGTTAGTAGGTAGATGGGGGTGCGGCTTGGGGTGGGAGGAAGGGATGGGTGAGAGGAAGACGCGGTTAGGGAGGCAGAGACAGATTGGACTGGTTTTGGGATGCAGTGGGTGGGGGGAAGAGCTGGGCTGGTTGTGTGGTGCAGTGGGGGGAGGGGACGAACTGGGCTGGTTTAGGGATGCAGTAGGGGAAGGGGAGATTTTGAAACTGGTGAAGTCCACATTGATACCATATGGCTGCAGGGTTCCGAGGGGGAATATGAGTTGCTGTTCCTGCAACCTTCGGGTGGCATCATTGTGGCAGTGCAGGAGGCCCATGATGGACATGTCATCTAGAGAATGGGAGGGGGAGTGGAAATGGTTTGCGACTGGGAGGTGCAGTTGTTTGTTGCGAACTGAGCGGAGGTGTTCCGCAAAGCGGTCCCCAAGCCTCCGCTTGGTTTCCCCAATGTAGAGGAAGCCACACCGGGTGCAGTGGATGCAGTATACCACATTGGCAGATGTGCAGGTGAACCTCTACTTAATGTGGAATGTCATCTTGGGGCCTGGGATAGGGGTGAGGGAGGAGGTGTGGAGGCAAGTGTAGCATTTCCTGCAGTTGCAGGTGAAGGTGCTGGGTGTGGTGGGGTTGGAGGGCAGTGTGGAGCGAACAAAGCAGTCACGGAGAGAGTGGTCTCTCCAGAAAGCAGACAGGGGTGGGGATGGAAAAATGTCTTGGGTGGTGGGGTCGGATTGTAAATGGCGAAAGTGTCGGAGGATGATGCATTGTATCCGGAGGTTGGTAGGGTGGTGTGCAAGAACGAGGGGGATCCTCTTTGGGCGTTTGTGGCGGGGGCGGTGTGTGAGGGATGTGTTGCGGGAAATATGGGCGACGTGGTCAAGGGCGTTCTCGATCACTGTGGGGGGAAAGTTGTGGTCCTTGAAGAACTTGGACATCTGGGATGTGCGGGAGTGGAATGTCTTATCGTGGGAGCAGATGCGGCGGAGGCGGAGGAATTGGGAATAGGGAATGGAATATTTTGCAGGAGGGTGGGTGGGAGGAGGTGTATTCTAGGTCGCTGTGGGAGTCGGTGGGTTTGAAATGGACATCAGTTACAAGCTGGTTGCCTGAGATGGAGACTGAGAGGTCCAGGAAGGTGAGGGATGTGCTGGAGATGGCCCAGGTGAACTGAAGGTTGGGGTGGAAGGTGTTGGGACCTGTCCGTCTTCCCTGGACTGACCTATCCCCTCCCTACCTCCCTACCTATACTCTCTCCACCTATCTTCTTTACTCTCCATCTTCGGTCCGCCTCCCCCTCTCTCCCTATTTCTTCCAGTTCCCTCTCCCCATCCCCCTCGCTGATGAAGGGTCTAGGCCCGAAATGTCAGCTTTTGTGCTCCTGAGATGCTGCTTGGCCTGCTGTGTTCATCCAGCCTCACATTTTATTATCTTGGCATTATGGTTGCTGACAGATTTGTGAACAACATGACATACAGTGCAGAGTCACACACCAACTGCAATGTAACGTGGCGAGAGCTCATTTAGAGCCTGGAACACTCTCTCAGCTAATTACTCTCTGAATTCTCTCCAACTTTAGGGCATTTAATATTTCCACCACCGCCCCCCACCCCCCCCCAACGTACCCATGGGCTGTATTTTTTTTCAGCCAACTCTGTGCAATGATGATGAAGTTGTTCTGAAAAATTCACTATTCCCTTTGGTTCTCATTTGTTTATGTCACAAACATCACCCTCCACAAACCCCAGCAGGTTTATCAAACATAATTTATCTTTCTTGAATCTAGGCTGACTCTGTGAAATCATATCATTATTCTCCAACAATCTAATTATCAAATTATTTTTTTAAAAATCAAATACTTCCCTCACAACTCACATCGAGTTATCTCCAATTTAATTTTTCTGTTTGTTTCCACCACGATTCTGTGTAATCCAAGATGATGGGTGCAATAAAATTGTGGCTGTTCAAGCTGCTCCTTTTATTGAGGTATTTTCACTGGTGAAGATGATTTCCTCAATTTCTTAGAGCAGTAGTTACTGTATTATATAATGTTGCATTGTCTCAGAGCTTTGAAATAAAATGATCAAAACAAAGGTACCTCTAAAATGGGAGCAACTGAGTGACCAGGTACCATGTGGGAGGTCATAAAAATATCAGTGAACCTGCACACCTGACTGACCAGGAAGTAAACTTTCCCAGCTGGTTCCCTGTATTCTTTCGTTTAAAGTAGTTCTGGTCATCAGAGTCGGGTCGAAGTAAAATGAACAAAGTGAAATTCACAGCTGACCTTGGAGAAACCTTGGTATTGGAAGCTCACAGCAGGGGAAGAGCTAAATATCGTTTTTGTCCAGACATATCCTGCTGTAAATCTACAATAGTGAGTATTGTGTTTTTTGTGTTGTTTTTAATTGAGGTCTACCTCAAGATTAAACTTTTCCAAAAATAGATAACTTAGGTTAGCCTAGTGTACTGATTTTAGAGCAGAAAGACTGTGCTATTTTATTGGTCTGTAGATAGTTAAGGTGCTATGATGGCCTTGAGTAATGTGATGTGCTCTTCCTGTCAGATGTGGCAGATTGGGGAGAATTTCAATGTACTTAAAGAATATGCCTGGTGGAAGAGCGTTTGGTTACAAATCCTATCGGATCACATGGATTGGTTAGAACAGCAGCAAGAAGAATGAGGAATTTACAGGAGCTGGGGAATGTGATGGATGGCTCTTTCAGGTGGTAGAAAAACTGCAGATACAGTCAGGTCGATAGGTTATTTCTAGGAAATGTGAGAAGAGTAGACAGGTAGTGCAGGAGTCTCCTGTATCCCTTTCCATCTCAAAGAAGTGTGCAGATGTGGATAATGTAGGGCATCATCTATTCTTGGGACAATGTAGAACTCACAGCAAAGTTTCTGGTAGCAAGACTGGCTCGACTGTAATGAGGTTCCAAGTGATCGATTGTGGCGGGGAACTCTCAAATCAGAGACACAGACAGACGCTCCTGCAGCTGACCGCAATGCAACAGCATAGTGTGTTGCTGATAGGCTGCTCGGCCAAGGTAGTCTTGGTAGGGGATAGAATATTCTCAGTGGTTAGAGAGATCAACGGGACGTTGTTGTTCACATTCAAACTAACAACACAGGATGAGAAACAGAGAGGAATGTAGTTCTGTGAGCATACTAATATCTGAATTACTCTCCATGCATTGGGCTAATCAGAATAGGAATAGTAGAATCGAGCAGATGACCACCAGCCTGAGTAGCTGGTGCAGCAGGGAAGGATACACATTTCTGGATCTTTGGAATCTCTTCTCATGCAGAAGTGACCTTTACATAGAGGACAGATTGCACCTGAATTGCAAGAGGAGTAATATTCTAGCAGGGTGAATTATTAGAGCCATCCAGCAGGATTTAAATTGGTAAGATTGTGAGGGGTTGGTGTAGGGTGGCGGGACCCAGAGACATAGTGAAAAAAGGGCATCAGTCTGGTGCTGGTGCAGTGAGGAAAAAAAAAATGAACAAGTCAAATAAGCAAGGCATGCAGGAGCAAAGCAGAGATTGAGGTAGGACAGTTAGGTTAAACTACAGTTATTTCAATGCACGAGGCCCGACAGTGTCACAGGTGAACTCGGGGCATAAGTTGGTGACATGGGATTGTGTTACCATAGCTATTAGAAATGTGGTTCTGGGATGGACAGGATTAGCCGCTTAACATTCCAAGGCATAAATGCAATCAGACTGATAGAAAAGGGACCGAGAGTGGAGGGGAGGTGGGCTATTGGCGTTTTTGATGAAGGATAAAATTCCGGTTGTACTTAGGGAGAATATTCCAAGGAGTAGGTCCACTGAAAGTATTCAGATAAAACTGAAAAATAAGAAAGGGATAATCACTTTAATAGGATTGTCTTGTGGAGACTCCCACCCTCACCCCACCAATCCAAATATTCAGTGAGAAATTGAGAATTAAGTCTGTAAGGATATCACAATTATCTGTAAGGATAACAGGGTGGTCTTGGAACGGGATTTTATCTTTTCATATATTGGCTGAGGCTTCCATCAAGTTAAGGTATTGAATAGAGAGGAAGTTTTTGTGTGTGTGCAAGAAAATGTGCCTATTCAGTGTATGGATTTGCCTCCAAAAGAAGGTACAAAACTAGACCTACTCTTGGGAAATAAGGCAGGGAAAGGGGCTGAGTGGTCACTGGGGGAGCACTTTGAGTCCAAACTCAGGATTCTACTAATTTTATAACAGCTACGGAAAAGGATATACCTAACTGAAAAGCTCAAATTCTAACTTACGGCAAAGTTCACTTGAATGCTATCAGCCATGCAGTTTCAAAAGTTGATGGGGAGTAAATGTTTACAGGTAATGGGAGAGCTTACAATAGGGAGTCTTCAAGAAATATATAACAAGAGTGCAGAAACAATATGTTTTGTTCAGGTGGAAGACAGTGCTGGTAGGTGTGGGGAATGCTGGATGACGATAGAAATTGAGATTCTGATCAAGATAAACAAAGAACACATATGTTAGGTACAGGCAACAGAGATCGAGTGAATCCTGAGAGGAGTGGAAGGGCATTTGGAGTATGCTTCAGAAGGAGATCAGGAGGGCAAAAAGAGGACAATGAGATGTCTTTAATAAATAAGGTTAAGGAGAGGCCAAAGGTTTTCTGCAAATACACTAAGGTCGAAAGAGGAAATAAGTAGAGAATAGGGTCCCTTAAAAATCAGCAAGATCACCTTTTGTGTAGAACCACAGCAAGTGAGTGAGTTACTAAATGAACAGTTTGCATCAGAGTTTTCTGTTGAAAAGCAAATGTACCCGAGGGAACTCGGGGAACTAAATAACAAAATCTTGAAGATTGTCCATGCTACTGAGAAGGAGGTGCTGGCCCATTAAAATGCATAAAGGTGGATAAATTATTGATATCTGATCAGGTATATATTACACATTTATGGGAAAATAGGCAAGTTATTGACGGACCTCTTACTGAACTATTTGTATCATGGATAGCCACCGGTGAGGTGCTGGAAGACTGGATTTTGATAACATAGTGCCACTATTAAAGAAAGTTGGTAAGGAAATGCTAGCGAACGAAAGACTGGTGATCATGAGATCAGTGATTGGCAAGTTGTTGGTGGGGATTCTCAAGGACAGTATTTACGTGTATTCAGAAAGGAAATGGCTGATTGGGGGCAGTCAACATGGCTTTGTGCATGGGAAATCATGTCTCAATAACTCAGTTAAGTGTTTTGTGAAGAAGGATGAAAATGATTGATGGAGGCAGGGTGTTAGACATTGTCTATATAGACAAGAGTAAGGCATTCAACAAGGTTCCACATGGTAGACTGGTTAACAATATCAGGTCACATGGAATACAGGGAGAACTAAGGATTTGAATACAAAATTGGCTCAAAGGTAGAAGACAAAGCACAGTGATGGAGGATTATATTTTGAAATGCAAACCTGTGACCATTGGTGTGCTACAAGACTCAAATTTGGGTCCATTGTTTTTTGTCATTCTATAATGCTTTCTATTTTAATACAAGAGTTATGGTCAATAAGTTTTCAGATGACACTAAAATTGGTGATGCAATGAAAAATGAAAAACGTTATCTCAGATTAAAATGGGATCTTGAAGAGATGGGCTGGTAGGCCGAGGTATGGCAGTTTAATTTAAATAAATGTGAGGTGCTACATTTTGATCCGGCAAATCAGAGAAACACTTGGTAAGGGGACGGGTAGTGTTGCTGAACAAAGAGACCTTGGAGTGCAGGTTCATAGTGCCCTGAAAGTGGAATCACAGATCGACAGGATAGTGAAGGAGAAGACTGCTATTTTTTCCTTTCTTGGTCAAAAATTTGAGTATCGGAGTTGGGAGCTATGACAGTCATATTACAGCTGTGCAGGACATTGGTTCAGCCACTTTTGGAATATTGTGTTCAGTTCTGCTCTACCTGCTACAGGATGCGTGTTGTTAAACTTGCAACGATTCAGAAAAGAAATTGCAAGAATATTGTCAGGGCTGGAGTGTTTGAGCTATAGGTAGAGGCTGAATAGGTTGGAACTATTTCCCCTGGAGAATTGGAGGCTAAGGCGTAATCTTGTCGAAGTTTGCAAAATCATGAGTAGCATAGATAGCGTGAATAGTCAATGTCTTTTTTTCCCAGGGTAAGGGAGTCCGAAACAAGAGGGTGTAAGTTTTAGGAAAGAGGGAAAAGATTTAAAAAAGAGCCTAAGGGGTAATATTTTAAGGCAGGAGGTGGTGCTTGTAAGGAATAGGCTACCAGAGGGAGTGGTGGAGGCTGGTACCTTATCAGCATTTAAAAATGCATTTGGATGGGTAGACGAAAAGAAATGATTCACCGGGATATGGGCCAAATGCTGGCAAATAGGACAAGATTAACTTAGGATAGCTGGACATCATGGATGAGTTGTGCAGAAGAATTTTTTTTTATGGCCGGCATTTTTATCTCTCTATCACTTTGCTCCGTCCCGTTTTAAATGCTTTTGGTCACAATAGCTACTTTCCACTCTGCAACATACTCTGCAGAGCCTAAGGTGCTTTGAAGATCTTGGACCTTCCTCAATATTCAGGGATACGGCTCATTGAATCATGCAATTTATAGTACAGAGCGATGTCATTGTTTGTGTGTGCGCCAGCATCTGAAACAAACACAATTCAGCAAACACAATTCTCCAGCCTTATCTACATTGCCCTCCAAATTCATCATGCATCTATTGCAAAAACTTACCAACCTTCAACAAAATGACTGTTCTGAGTGCTTCCTCTCTATGCTAATTTCCCACAGTTCCTCATCTTCACCTGTCATCCTATTCCCCACTATTTCTAAACGGTTTTCTGTTTTTCCCTTCACCGAGATAGAATGTTGCATTTAGCATGCCGGACTGAGCTAGCCTGTGTCACTTCATGAATATATTTGAGAATGGCACGCTGGCACATGATGGCGATCTCACCCAATCCTGCATGGAAAGTTCTAGAATGAAACCAGTTCACTTGATGCCCTTTGTCAGTACTACCCTCTCCTTGGTGCATACATGGCACACTCTCTCATTGTTGAAAATACCTTCCTCTCCTTAGTTTATTTTCCTGTCTGATATACCTGTATATCTCTGTGCAGTCGCGGTGCCCTCAAATATTAATGGGCCTGCTCTTAATAGAAGCTGTTGACAATGTAACTGAGATAGTAAGGACTGCCAATGCTGGAGAATCTGCGATAACATAGTGTGAAGCTAGATGAACACAGCAGGCCAAGCAACATCAGAGGAGCAGGAAAGCTTGACATTTCGGGTCGGGGCCCTTCTTCAGAAATCGGGGATGGGAATGGGATTCTGCAATAACAGGGAGGCAGGAGGCGGCGGATAGAGGATGGGGAACAGAGAAGAGGGGTTGAGAGGAGACAGGCAGATCAGATAGGTGGGGCTAGAACTAGTGAAGGTGAATGTAGGTGGGGAGGTGGGTGGGATAAGTCAGTCCAGGGAGGATGGACAAGTCAGGAGGGCGGGATGAGGTTTGTGGGTGGGGGATGGGCGTGGGACTTGAGGTGGGAGGAATGGTTAGGGAGGCGGGGACCGGCTGGGCTGGTTTTGCCATTGGTCGGGGAAGGGGAGATTTTGAAGCTTGTGAAATCCACATTGAAACCTTTGGCCTGCAGGGTTCCCAAGTGAAATATGAAATGCTGTTCCTGCATCTTTCGGGTGGCATCATTGTGGCAATGCAGGAGGCCCAAGATGGACATGTCATCCGAGGACTGGGGTGGTTTGGCGGTCGGTGGAACTGAAATGATTTGTTACTGAGAGGTGTCGTTGATTGTTGCAAACAGAGCTTAGGTGTTCCACAAAGCAATCCCCAAGCCTCCGTTTGGTTTCCCCGATGTAGTGGAGGCCACAATGGGCACAGCAGATACAATATATAACATTGACAAATGTGCTGGTGACCACCTGTTTGGTGTGAAAAGTCTTCCTAGGGCCTGGGCGGAAATGTCGAAGGATGATGCATTGGATTTGCAGTTGGTGGAGTGGTCTGTGATGATGAGGGGTGTACTATTTTGGTTTTTATTGCGAATAGGGGGTGTGAGAGATGAGCTCTGAGAAATGCGGCAGAAATGGTTGAGGGTATTTTTCATCGCTGTGGAGGGGAAGTTGCAGTTTTTGAAAAAAAAAAGGACATTTGGGATGTCTGGAGTGGAATGCCTCATCTCGGGAGCAGATGTGGTAGGGGCGAAGGAATTGGGATTACGGGATGGCGTTTTAAGTAGTTGTGGGAGTCAGTATGTTTAAAATGGATATCAGTTTCCAGGTCGATGCCAGAGATGGAGACAGAGAGGTCCAAGAAGGAGAGAGAGGTGTCAGAGATGGTCCAGGTGAACTTAAGTTTGGGATGGAAGGTGTTAGTAAAATGGATGAACTGTTCGAGCTCCTCATGGGAACAGGACAATGTAAGTGAACAATTTTCTGTACCAGTCACGATCACAGCAACACCACTGTTGCTGGTGAAATTGACTGGGGGCGTTGGGGATGAGATGGCCTAACGGTGTTACTTGTAGACTATTTATCGAAGGATCCAGGCAATGACCCACACGCTGATTCAATAAAATTGCTGATTCGGTGAAACTATTAAGCCATCGTTGACCGTCAGAAAAACCCTCTTGGCTCACTAACATCCTTTAGGGGAGGAAATGTGCCATCCTCACCTGGTCTGGCCTACATGTGACTCCAGACCATCAGCAATGTGGTTGACTCTCAACTGCCTTTTCGAATGATCAAACCACCCACTCAGTTACTGCAATCACTACAAAGTCACAAAGAAATGGAACAGAACAGACATATGTACCAGCCCATGGAGTGCAGTGGTTCAAGAAAGCAGCTCACAAACACCTTCTCAAGGGCAACCAGGAAAGGGAAATAAATGCTGGCCCAGTCAGTCATACCCACAAATCATTTATGAGTAAATGAAGATGATCACTTTCGGGGAGACAGACTGAGGGGCCATTCCTTATTTTAAACAGGGACTTGGATGTATATCTTCGTGGGCACGATATTCAGGGAGATAAAAACAGATGAAAAACTGTAATTAATTTCACATTGTATTTCCATTACACCTGATCATCAACAATCCCTTTCTTCGCTTATTGTGCTCTCGCTCTCTTTTTCTCCATTTATTCAGCTCATTACTTCTCCCCATCAAAACAAGCATCTCAGTCACCAGCATAAATCACATTATTTGCCAGATGACTTCTGTTCTGATGTCAGTTTATTGGACTCAAAATGCTAACTCTGTTTTATTTTATTGGAGCCAGCCCAACCTGCTCAGTTTTCTCAGTACATTGTTTCTTTTTATTTCAGATTTCTGACATCTTTCTTTCTTTGAGTATAGCTTTTGTTTAATTTCATGGAAGGTTGACATCATTGGCAAGGGAAGCATTTGTTAACCATCATTAATTGCCTTTGACTGTGACCATTCCAGAAGACATTATGGAACCAAAAACATTGTTCTGTGCCTCAATTCAAACTTAATCCAGACCAGGTAATAACGTTAGATTTCTTTACTGAAGAGTATCAGTGTAATGAGATTTTTTTTGACAAAATGCTGGTGGTTTTATGATTGAATTTAGTGACATTCACTTTTGTTCCAATTCTTATCATTAGAATCTAAATTCTGCCAACAACTCTTAAAGAATTTGAAACAGTATCGTTATTATAATAATCTGTGCCTCTGGATTACCTTCCCAGTGACTTTACTACTCTAACACGGTTACATAGTTACTTATGTATCATTACTATCGTTGCTTACATTCCAGACAAGAACAAGGGTGTGATCAAATTATTTATAACTTGGAAGACTGGCCAGAAGACAGCTGGAACCATAAAGTCTGAATTTTACCAAGGCATAGATCATGGTTCATTCAGCAACAGCACAGAGACAGAGGTGGATAGTGGGAATATTATGCAGCTAATATTGGATTTTGTGATGGGGCCAATCGAGAGACATAAATCTAAAAAGGCCCTCAATGTTGTGGACAAGTCTTGTTCTCAGTTGCTTGTGGAGGATGAGCCTGAGATTCATGGATAATGAAGCGATGCTTTAATTGAAACTGAGGACAATTGTTTTCATCTTTTCCAAATGTTGATAACAGAAACAGCAATAAAGTTGAATATTCTTTATGAAAGTAATCACTAGCAGAGATAGAGAAACTTACCAGGAACACCAACAATAGCGAGAATGGGATAGTAACCAGCCTGAATAATCATCAGTACACCTACTATCCGATATGGTGATGTCAGCCAAGATGCGGTCAGTCAGATTAGACCATCGGATAAACCCCTGCCCATTGTTGTAACATTCCAGTCTATTGCTCTCAGATTCTGATCCATTGTTGTAACATTCCAGTCTATTGTTCTCAGATTTTGATCTCTCCTCTGCCTCTTTCTGCAGCTACTGATCCTTGTTCGTGCTGTAGCTGATGCTTCTGCTCGTACTAAGGGAAAAAAACATTGAAATGAGCCACTTAATAATAGGGGAGGGAAAACCTCCTGTGACACAGTTAGAATCCACAGAGATTTACATCAATCACAGTCATTGAACAAACAGTTCCAGTTAACCCCTTTCAATATGGCACGTTCAGTTCACAATAACAACTGGGCTGGATTGGATGTTAACATCGTTGGCTATTGGTCTTATATCACATCACCAATTGCTCTGACAAAGTCTGTGGTGATGGAGAATGATAGATATTTTCATTTTGCCGTCTAAATGATGCTGCCTTGTCCATGCGCAATGCTGTAACCATTTGCACCAACAACCTCTCAAAAAAAAACACGACCAAAATGTTATAGCTATGCAGACTACTTCGACACAACCAAAAAAAATATGTTGCTGGGCACATTTGGCCCTGACCTCGCAGAGGGAGTGTGGATGTCTCACTGCTGTAATAAAGCAACATTGTATCTTCAGCATGCAGAGTTTCTCATTGCAGTTTTTGAGCTTTAAAGTAACAATATTTACATTTCCTGATTCAGTTTTCCAAAACCAAAGCCAAGTGTGCTGTGCACAATGATGTTGCTCATTAATGCCCATGGACTAAAGAGTCAGGGGCAGAATGAATATGACATTGGTTCGGAGTCAGAGAGGAATGGGGCAGTGGCTGTAGAGACTGGAGAGGAGGACAGTGATACCCCAATGTCACCAGTATTTAACTAGTACTTATTCTGACAGACAGAATGAAATGCAAAGCAGAGGAAGACAACAGGTTATACTTGGGAGATGGAATGCCAAACAACAATATGAACAGAGCATGATAACTTTCAATGTGATGTAGGGAATCATATCATCCATGTACACTGTTTAATCATGGGGAATGCAGATTGATAAGATTGTTCATATTTGTACAGGATATTCAGAATTAAAAGCAGGCAAGTATTTCAAAATGTTTGGAGGGAAAAAGAGATTGGTGTATAATGGTAGGGATCCAGCTCATGCCCAACTGGTGCAGAGATGATGGCCTGAGTGACCACCACCTTTGCAGTAATTATTCTGAGATTTGCATGAAAACGTTTCAGAGCCTGGGAGGACAAGCTGTGTCAGTGAAGGGCACAGACTGTGCCGCCATGAATCTATTTCTGTTGTCTCAGGAAGTGTGGCTGCCTCAAAATGTATTTTCAATTTCCTGAAATTCATGCATTTAGGAAGGTGATAGCAAGTAATTCTTCTTTGAAACTTAAAGAAGAAACACAGTCTGGAGTAATACAAGTGTAACTGACACAACAGCTCTAATGGAAACAGGAATGGAGCGTATTGTCCAAATATAGCCAGGTTCAACATCTGGACCTGTCAAGCAAAGCAAAATGTTAGAGATTATGGAAATCTGAATTACAAACAAAAAATGGTGGAGAAATGTAAAAAACGAGGCAACATCTGGAGACAGATTTAGAGTTAACAAAGCAGGTCTGGTCAGTGAGGGATGGACGTAATGGGCAGTAGGTACAGGTAGAATACTGAAAAAAAAGGGACCTTGGTACACGAGTCCTTAGATTCCTCAAAGTGTCAGCACAGATAGACAGGTTGTGAACACACCTGAACTGGGGCCATGTCCTTGTAAGGTGAATTGGAAGAGGTACATGAAAGGATTTATCCAGCCTAGCAGCGGGTGTTGGACCCTAAACAGCAGATGCTGGAACAAAAGTTCAAGACAGCAATTTAAATAGACAAGGCAGGCAAGAGCATGGCTGCAAATGAGGTAAAACTGATGAATTAAACTGTATTTATTTCCATGCAGTGGGCCTGACAAGTCAGGCAGATAAACTCAGGGCATAGATGGGGACATGGGATTGGGACAGCAAACATATTACAGAGAAAAAAGCTTCGGAGAAGAAAGGGCGAGCAGCTCAATTCTCAAGAGGACAGACGCTACGGGTAGGTTAGACGGGGAGGCAAGATAGAAAGGGAGAGTTATTTTTGAATTGGTAAAACATGACGGCAGTGTTTATGGAGAATATTCCTGGGATTTGCCCAGAAAAAAAAACTATTTTAACAGAGCTAAGACATAAGAGTGGGTGATCACTTTGAAATAATTGGACCCAGCACGCCCAACAGTAAGTGAGAAATTGAGGAGCAAATATGTTGAGAGGTCTTAGATATCTATCAGAATAATAGGGGTTTAATGGTAGGGGATTGCAATTCTCCAAACTGAGACTGATATTGAATAGTGTTAAGCACTTTAATGGAAGGAATTTGTTAAGTTTGTTAAAAAAGAAAACACTCCCTCAAAAAATATGTAGATAGCCCAACTGAAGAAGGGGCAAAACCTGATCTCCACATGTGAAACAAGGCCAGCAAGGGACTGATGTGGTATTGGGGCAGCACTTTGGCAAAGTGAACATAATTTTATTCGTTGGAAAACAGCTGTGGTAAAAGATTGGCCTGCTCCACAGCTAACGTTATAAACTGGGGTAAGAAAAATTTTGTTGATATTTGATGGAAACCTTCAAAAGTTGGCTGGGGAGGCTATTTGCAGATGAGAGCGGCATCTGGCAAGTTGAAAGCTTTCAAAAGCAAGAGTTCAAAGCTGACATGTTCTTGTTAGTGTAATGGACAATGCTGCAGAAGTAGGAAACACTGAATGACTCGTGATATAGATGCTCTGTTTAAGAAAACGGGGACACTGCTGGATCAAATGAATCCCTTGAGGCCTTTAGGAGTGTATGAATAAATTTTATGAAGGAAATCTGGATACCAAAATTGGACATGAGATAACTTTGGCCAATAAGGGTTAGGAGAATCCAAAGAGCTTTGACAAGGATATTAAGGGCAAAAGAGTGATTAGGAAGAAAATAGGGATTCGTACAGATCAATGGGGTCACCGACATGGACAACCACAGGAGGTGGGTGAGATGCTGAACAGTATTTCACATCAATACTTACTTTGGAGAAAGAGCAGTAAATCCAGGGAAATAAAGAGTGATGCCTTGAAAAGAGTACACACTACAGAAGAGTGATGTTGGGGAAGGTCTTAAAAAGCTGAATCAACTGTATCTGAGGACTTTGCTGGATCGAGGGATGAATTTGTTGGACCCTGAGCTCAAGCACAGGAGGATGTGGGGTGACCATTTATAAGGTTATGAACGCCTGAGCAGTATAACTAAGGTGAAAAGACAACATCGCACCCCCCGACCCCCCAGGGTAGGGGAGTCCAAAACTGGAGGGCATAAGTTAGAGGTGAGAGGGCAAAGATTTAAAGGAGACCTGAGAGGTAACATTTGCCATGCAGAAAATGGTGCACATAATGAACAAGCTGCCATAGGAAGCTGCAAAATTGAAAGGATAATGGGGCAGATACATAGACAGGAAAGTTTTGAAAGGATATGGGCCAAACTCAGGCAAATGTGATTAGTTCAGTTCAGGAAACCTGGGCCTTGTGGATGAGTTGGGCCACATGGTCTGTTTTCATACTGCAAAACTCCATGACTCCAACTGCTGGAGAAAGAGATGACTAAGATAAGACGTGTTGCAGAGATTGAAGCAAGTTACAGAAATGTGGATTGTAGTCAGGATTGGAGTATATTTCAAACATATGGAAGGATTGTAGAGAAGGGAGGTGGTGACAGGAATAGGAGCAGTTAGAGGAGTTGGAACGGTTGAAGACTCTGGCCCACAATGGTCCAAAGACATACAGTCATGCAGGGGGAACACAGAACAGAAAGATCAGAGGCAGCATTACCACCATATTGTGGGGGGTTTGCTCTCACTTCTGTTATGTTAATCCTCACAAAGGCAGCACAGGCCTGGAATGATAACTGCCAGCTTCCAATGCTGTCTTTGGAAGGCATAGTGCAAAGAAGCTTAAAGTAGGCCTCCCATGACAGAGTAGTGAATGAGTTTGGCTCAGTAATTAGGGAAAGAAATCTGCCATTCTCACTTAGCCAGGCCTACATGTGATGTCAGACTCACAGGAATGTGGTTGGCTCTCAGCTACCCTCTGAAATGGCACAGCAAGCCATTCAGTTCAAAGCAGTTAAGGCTGGATAATACATGCTGGCCAGGCAGAGACATTCACATCTCAGGAGTGAATAAATTATAACTGGAACCAATGTCCTGGATAATCATGTCAGTAGGTTTATGGACAGGCCTGTAAACTGACAGGCAGGATGCTGGGACTGGGTTCAGATGAAAGGTGATTTCCAGCCAAAACAAAAGCTGAAGCATTAGAGCAGCACGGTGATGTCGCTGAGGACAAGCAGAACGGGACAGGAAGCAACAGAGTTTCACTAAAACTGTACATTTGATAACCGGAATGTGTCAGGGAATTTTGATAAAATTTACCTGATACTGTTCCTTTTTGGCATAGAGGATGTATGTGCAATAAGATCATGTCATTCGTAGAGGAGCTCAGACATTGATTCTGTCAGTGTTTCTTTGAATAACATATTATGCAACAGGCTGGGGACATAACTGTCCCAGATCGGCCGTTGTCTAAAGAGGCTGAGTGAATGAGTAATGTCACACCGAGAGATCCTGAGGGAAATTAAGCAAAAGTGGAATTCAAAGGGATTATGATGTTTTGAAGTGATCACATAAATTATAAACAACAATCAGAAGCAGAAGAAAGCCTATTAGAGCACTTGAGAGGCGAACTGACCAACTTAAAACAGGATAAAGAGACTGAAATGTATGTCTGCAAATGAACAATGAAAAACGTTTGAAGGAACAGCATAAAATATTCTAAAAAAGGACATTCCATTGAAACTGACAAAACCTCAGCAAGAAAATCCTATGTGGATGTCACTCAGGGCATAAAGTATCAAATTTGATTAAGAAAGGCTTAGAAGATAACCAGAAAATACCGAACAATTCTGAAGAGAAAACATGTGTTTCAGAAAATGAAAATGGGCTCTCAAAATATAGTTGTAGGTGTTAAAGGGATCGCAAGGGGTCTCCTCACAGGAGATGCATAGTAGGAAGAAGAATCATTTCTGGGGTTCTATGAGATGATAGGAACAGGGGGAGTTGAAAGTGCTGGAGGTGTTGACAGTGTTACAGAGAGCGGTAAGGGCCTGTTGCAAAGCCAGTATGAATTGCTGAAGTATTTGCAGAGGGTGAGAAAGAAGATATACCATTTTATTTCTTGGGATAAGGGCGTCACTGAATGGATTAGAGTTCAGTGCTTATTGCTGATTGCATTGGGCAAATGCTAACGCGTATATAAGAGTCAGCCATTTTGTTCAGGGTCTGGAGTCACATGTAGACCAGGCCTGGTCAGGTGTCCTTCCCTAAACGGCATACATGAATGAGTTGATTTTTTTGTTTAAGCGATGATCAACAACGGACACATCACGACAGATTGTTTTGTTCAGTTCTCGCACGACGGGATTTAAACCTGGGACCACAGAACATTATCTGTGTCTCTGGATTAGCAGCCCAGCGGTATTATCATGAGACTGTGGCCGGCTCCATAATGGAGTTGGTTGTAGAGATATGGAGTGTTACAGAACATGAAAACCATTACAACTGAAGAGTATGTTGTGTGATCCAAACTGGCTTCCGAGATGGAAAATGTCAAAGGGGAATGAGATGCAATAGAGATCCACAGGGCAGGAGGTGATTAAACAGGTTCGATATTGTGAGGAGTTGTCACAATACGAGGATGTTAGGGCTTCTGGTCAGTTTCAGAGATTAGGAATGCTGTAGGGATTGGACAAAGACACAGTAATGAGGGAGGGTTTTGTTGTTTGAGGAAGAGAAGCCAAGACATATGCAGAACTGAACCTTCACAAAGCTCACAAAGACCACACACACAAATAACCACAATAAAGATCCTCTCCACATTCATGTCAATTGTGTGAGATGTTACTGCTCAAACCTCCACAGGACAAAAACCTGCTCTCCACACAACATTGACTATTTACAATCCATTTGACGAAAATCAACTTATCACAAACGACTGAACATTCGAAGTCCACAGGATAAATAAAATTTCCCTACAGGTCATTCACGATTTGTAATTCACAGCATATGAACCAGCAGTGCACACAGAATTATCCATTTATATTATGAGAAGGATGTGGTGGCTTCAAAGAGGGGGATAAAAGAGGTTAACGAGGAGGTTGCCTGGATGGGAGTGTCTTAGCTCAAAGAACAGGTTGGGCCAACTTAGGTCTGTTTCTGTTCGAGCGTCAGAGATTGAGGGGACATGTTGGAATATATAAAATTGAGAGGCGGGATAGAATGAATAATCAGAGTCTCTTCCCTCAGGTGGAAATGTCAAGTACAAGAGGGCATAAGTTAAAGGTGAGATGGGGTAAGTTTAAAGCACATGTAAGAGTTTTTGCACAGAGGATGGTAAGTGCCTGGAACATACTGCCAGGGGAGGTGGTTGAAGCAGAGACAATAGTAATGTTTTAGATGCATTTAGATAGATGCATCAACAGGCAGGGAACAGAGCGATATGGATCATGTGCAGCCAGGTGGCATTGGTTAGGAATAGCATCATGGTCATCACAGATATGGTGGGCTGAAGGCCCTCTTCCTGTTCTGTATTATCCTATGTCCTATCCACCAACTGGCTCAAGGTTTAAAGTTAAACAAAGAACTGAAAAATCTGAAGATCTGAAACAGAACAGAAATTGGTCGAGAAGGTAAGTCGTTTGCAGCATTTGTGCAGAAAATTGAATTCTTCAGAAACTAAAGAGACACACAGAAGCACACACACACAGAGACACGCCTAACCATTTAAAATCCGGACTAAATTCAGTTCCCCAGAGAAATAAAACCAGCTCTGCACACACAACTGATCAGAGTCCACAAGGTCAATTGCAGCTTTCAGACAGAAATGACCACAGCCCACAGAATAAAAACAAGCTCTCCACACAGAACTGACCATTTACAATCTGTAGGATTAAACAACTCCACACACCAAACTACCTGCTCACAGTCCTTAAGACAAATAGAATCTCCCCACACAGTATTGGCCATTCTCTGGCCACAGGTTGGGAACCAGCCCAACTGATCCACATGGCCATTCGAAATCCAGGAGTTATACCCAAACCACAGGCATAATTAGCCAAATACAATTTTCAGGAGTAAAACCACTCCCCACTGGTGCAGGGTTAGGGAAGAAAGAAAAGATAAATAAAGAATAAGTAAGATGAAGAGAAGAAAGGAAAAAGAGAACAGTGCGTTTAGAATCTCCTCAGTTCAGGGGAATGACTGAGAGCTGGCTGGACATAGGCAGTGTACTGTGAAGGAGTAAGTAAAGGATGACTTGGTAGGGGATTCCGGCCCCGGCGCAGTTCATTCACATGGAGTTCTTTCACACACAAAAGCAGTTTGCCACACAGGACTGGCCAAATGCAGCTCACTGGTTGGAAACAACTCCCGACACAGGCCGGACTATATGCAGTCAGCACAGAATAGTGGACATGCACTGTCCACAGAATGATACATAATAAATACTCATTCCACTCAGGAAACTGAATGTTTGCTTCCCAAATTCTTTTTAAAAAATACCATTCCACATTTGAACAACTGCTGGCAGTCCACAGATAAAAACAATCACAACTGAACATGTAGAGAGCTGACCACTCAAAATCCACAAGAAAATAAAGTACAATTCTGTATACAGAATTCTTTGAGGAAGTAATGAGCAGGGCACACCAAGGAGAGCCAATGGATGTTATATACCTGAGCTGCAAGAAGGTTTTTGATAAGGTGTCACACAGGAGGCTGTTGAGTGAGATAAAGGCCCATGGTGTTAGAGCAATGTGCTGGCATGTATAGAAGATTGGCTGTCTGGCAGAAAGCTAGAGTAGGGATAAAGGGAACTTTCCCAGGATGGTAGCCAGTGATGAGTGGTGTTCTGTAAGGGACAGTCTGGGTCCACAAATTTTCACTTTGTATTTTAATGATTTTGATGAAGGAACTGTAGGAATTCTGGCTTAGTTTACAGATGATACAAAGATAGGTGGAGGGACAGACAGTATTGAGGAGGTGGGGAGGCTGCATGAGGATTTGGACAAGTTAGGAGAGTGGATAAAGAAGTGGCAGATGGAGTACAATGTGGGAAAGTGTGAGGTCATGCACTTTGGTAAAAAGAATAAAAGCATGGACTATTTTCGAAATGGGGAGAAAATTAAGAAGTCTGAAGTGCAAAGAGACTTGGGAGTCATAGTCTAGGATTCTCTCAAGGTAAACTTGCAGATTTTCTGAAGAAGGCCGAGGCCCGAAACATCAGCCTTACTGCTCCTCTGATGCTGCTAGTCCTGCTATGTTCATCCAGCTCTATACCTTGTTATCTCAAACATGCAGGTCGAGTCTGCTGTAAGGAAGGCAAATACAATATCGGTAATTATTTTGAGAGAGTTGAATTTCTCAGCAGGGATGTACTACTGAGGCTTTATAAGGCACTGGTTAGGTCACATTTGGAGTATTGTGTGCAGTTTTGGGACCCATATCTTAGGAAGGATGCATTGGCCTGGAGCGGGTTCAGAGAAAGTTCACCAGAATGGTTCCAGGAATGGAAAGCTTAACATATGAGGAACATTTGAGGAACATTTGAGGACTCTGGGACTGTACTCATTGGAGTTTAGAAGGATGAGGGGGGATCTAATTGAATCTTTCAAAATACTGAATGTCCTGGACAAAGTGGATATTGGGAAGATGCTTCCATTGGTAGGAGGGTCGAGGGCGTGAGGGCACAGCCTTACAGTAAAGGGAAGACCTTTTAGAACGGAGATACGAAAAACTCCTTCAGCCAGAGAGTGGTGAATGTATGGAATTCAGTGTCACAGAAGCCTGTGGAGTCCAGGTCTTTGAGTACATTTAAGACTTAGATATGTTCTTGATTATGAAGGGGATCAAGGGTTGCGGGGGAAAGCAGGGAAATGGGGTTGAGGAACTTACCAGCCATGACTGAATGGCAGAGCAGCCTCAATGGGCTGAATGGCCTGTTTTCTGCTCCTATGTCTCGTGGTCTTATGGTCTTTTCTTCAGAGAATCATATCAGGACAGGACAGATGTATGGAGAGAAACTGTTTTGCTTTGGGCTATATTCACCAAAGTTTTGAAGAATGAAAGGGTATCTCAGCAAAATGGAAATAATTCTGACAATCTAAACAGGTATCGCAGAAATGTATTGCAGATGAATAGCCTGTCCAGAATCAGGGTTGCAGTCTAAAGGTCTAAGGTAAGCCATTAAAGACTGGGAGCTGGAGAAATTTATTCAGCCAGAGATTGGTGATCCTGTGAAATCTCCTCTCTCAGTATGCGGTTGAAGCAAATGCATTGAATGCTTTCAAGAAGAGTTATGTGCAGTTGTCAATGGTGAAGCGTCAACAGGAATGGGTAAAAGAGGATATTCGATATCAAGCATATTAATATCGAACAGTAGGGCAGGCTTGAAAAGCCGAATTACCTACTCCTGTTTCTGGTTTCTATGTTTCTTGTCAACCCCAGTGTATAAACATGCTACCCTGAATTTGGAAAGCAGGAATAAAGATAGAAGACAACGGAAAAAATGAGACAGAAGCAGAGTTAAATGTTCCACTCAACATCTTTTCATCAGAACTGGTAAAAGTTGGAAATACAACACATTTTTTGGCAAGTAAACAAGAAAGCTGATGGAGAATGTAACAAAAATTCTGTGAACCACCCCACTGAGACAAATATTCATCGCTGTAGAATAACAGGTCATTCTGCTCTTACACATTGTTTAGGACAGCATCTTTTATTTTGTGCTGTCCAATCCACATGAAGGCCCGTAATAATTCCCCCATTCTGTTTCACACAGCAGCATCCTCTGCGTGATGTGAAAATTTGTGAATGACAAGATCATCATTTATAATTTCCTGCACAAACGTGATTCTGCATTTTCTCCTCTTTTCCTTATCCAGTGTTTGTGAGGGAGCGGCAGAGAATTCACTGAGCTGCAACATCACCTGCCTGTGCAGGTAAATAAAATAAAATAGGATGTCCCAGATTTTATTGTCGAGTGACACTGGCAAGGGACGCAGCTACAGCTAGGACGCTATTACTGAGGGAGCTCCAGGATTTAGACCCACCAACACTGAAGGAACAGCGATATATTTCCAACTCTGAATGGTGAATGATTAGAGGGGGATTTGTGGCAGTAATTTTCTTATGTATCTGTTGTCATTGTTCTTCCAGATGGAAGCAAACCGTCACTGGAATGACTCTGGCAGATTCAGGGTGTGTGTTCTGGTTGTAATCAGGAATCCATTTTAATTTGGATACTCCACAAGAAGAGCAATAAATCTTAATTTCCTGACTGCGAATTGTGTCCCAGCCTGATTGATGCAAGATCTGAATCCCAACCACAAGAACACCAGTGATGCTGAGAGTAACCCCTTGTGGCCTGATTTGAAAACACCCTTGTGTGACTTCTTCACATCAGAACCACCTTCACCAGAAATGTTTCTCTCTCCAAACTTCGAAAGATTTCATATTGTCGTTTTGGTTTCTATGTGAAGAAAGTAGAGCTGTGATTATCTGATGGTGATCAGCAGATTTACTGCGGGAAGATTGTGAACAGGCTCATGATAATTGGGGCCTGTTCTGAGACACTGAGCTGCAGTGAAGAGACGGCACTTATAAAGATGTGGTTCAACTCGTCTGATTCCCGAGGCCGGGCTAGACATGAACAGGAGCTTCTTGCTGATTTTTTTGTTTTTATTTTTTTCAGGGCTTTGACTCAACGAGACAATAACACGAATCATGAGTGCGTTCTTCAATTGGAGTTGGTCATAGGATAGCAGAGTGACTGTGAGTAAAATGATGGAAAGTTCCAGCAGACAAAAGAGGTGACACAAAAGCAGCCTCCTAAGGGAAAATGTGTTTCCTTTACCTGAAAAATTCGCTGCTTCACAAAATGGGGCAATTGAATTGAAAAAGTGATGGTGGTTATCTTTCACTGGCTGTTCGTCTTGTGAATGCTACCTGGCCATATTATCGCCACAACCACAATGGATAATGTGTGTAACTGCCACTCGGAAAATTGCAGGTTCGGTTCCCTATCTGAGTTGAGCGCAATTCACACACTTCTTCAGACTTTCAAACTCATCTTTCTACTTGTCCTGAAGCCGTGTTGAGCTTCGAATTCCTGATCTGCAGGAACGGGGATCCTTTCAATGTCTTTCATCAGTAAATTTCACTTAAAACTTCAGAGTCAATGTCCCAGGGTCGCGAGAGGAGGGGAAGCCGAAATAATCCCATAAACTGCTCAGATGCACCTTTCAATTTCCCAAAACCACTGACCCAACCACTCCGATGTCTGGGAATGAAAAGGAAATGAAACAGAAAAGCCAGTTTCGGCTTTGTGAATCTATAGGAACTTTTGGGGAAGCAGAATCAGGTGAGATTGAAAGGCAAATTGTCCAACTGAGCAGAGTCAAGGCACCTTCCCCTTTTTAACAAGGCTGGGACATTGGCTCTGATGTTCTCAGCGATATTACCTGATCTGAGACATCGAACAGCTTCCCATCAGGTCTGCTCAGCGTTTGCTGTTGTCACTGTCAGAGACAATAAATTCTGATTTCCTCACCGGGAATCAAACCCAGGCCAATGTGCTTAAAAAAAGGAGCACCGAATCCTAACCACTGGACCACCAGGCATGACGGCAGAAATATTTGTGATAATGGGGACTGCAGATGCTGGAGAATCCAAGATAATAAAGTGTGAAGCTGGATGAACACAGCAGGCCAAGCAGTTGCTGCTTGGCTTGGCAGAAATATTTGTCTTGTTTTTAATGGCACAGACTTTGACTTTGTTTTTCAGTGCAGATTCTCCTCCAAAATGATCGACTCATCGGGTTTTGCAACACAAACGAGGCCCATCATCCCAGTTTCCAACGTTTGGTCTGTAACCTTGATGTTTCAGGTGTTCGTCTCAATGATACTTTCACTGTAATATTTTAATTTCAAATGATACAATGAATGGGATTGAAGTTTGAGATGGTCAAACTGTCTTCATACCCCCTCAGGAGCTGAACCACTTTTTCACCAACAGAGTGCAACACACGGATACATTTCCCTGAGAGTGATTGAGGCCTCAGCGAGAGGCCAACCCCCAGAAAACAAGGTTTCACCCACTTGGCTTATATTGTCCCATTTCAGACTTCAAACCCAGAGTCTATAGAGAGAAAAGGAAGGAAGCATAAGTCCGCTCCCCTGTTCCTCTCCCATTGTTTCATGGTCACTCTACAGTTTATACAGTGTCACCTCATTCTTCCTGTGAAACTAGACCATTGCTCACGTCAGCTGATTCCTGCCTTTCCAAACGGTCTTCCTCAAGTTCCTGGAAGAATAAACATGAATGTGGCATTCAAACACGCAGTGACATTTAGAGATAATATTTAAAATGTTCCTTAGGTTGGTAGATGCAACAGGTGTACAAGCACTCCAAAAGGCTTCAGTGAGAATCAAGCTCATGACCATGATGTCAAAATGCCAGCGCTCTAACCACTGGGCTATGGGCCCAGGATGGCTCGCTGTCACTGAGAAGTGACATGCATTCAAAACTGGGAGTAATCGATGATTTAGCACACTGTGTATTAATAAACCAAGACATTAAAAAAACCGAGACAGACTCGAGGGGATCATGCACAGAAGGATTGGAGAATGCACTGCTGAATCAGACAGTGTTCAGTGTGATATAAACTGAGATCCTCCCTGGTAGTCTAATGTTTAGGATTCAGTGCCCTCACTGCAAATGGCCTGTCAATGGTTCTCATTCATAGTGATAAAAATGAAATACTGACTAGCCTTCAGAAGCAGAATGGTGCTGTGTACCAGTCAGAATCACTTCAATGTCTGTGACAGTTCCACAACAACGTCAGCTACAATTGCCCGACTTGGACTGGGTTTAAATCAATAACTGAGGAGACATTCGGGAAAAGTGAGGGGCAATGGTGATTTGAGAGAGTTGACTGTAAGCCCAGTGGGGCCAGTTTTCACTATTTACCCTGATACACTGATCACTTTGGTCACCCACCTATGAAGGCTCCTTTGTGTGTTGCCCTTTACACATTTCATCTCGCTACAGCGCCCCAAGAAGACCCACACATTTTTCATTTGACAAATTTTACTCAGGTCAGGAAAGACCATACATTTTTGGAGCAGAAGAGACCGTTCTGCCCATCAAGTCTGCTCTGTTGTTCAACAGGGTCAATTCAGATCGAGTAATCTTTTGCTGCACAGTTTTGAGTTTCCATAATCCTTAATACCTTGATCAAAAATCTGTCGATCTCAGCCTTGAAACTACACAATGACACAACAGCCCTCTTCTGTAAAGGATTTCACGAAATAACACAGTCTGAGAGAATAATTTGTTCCTCATCTCTCTCTTAAATGGGTGACACACATTACGATAGTAGGCACTCTGGTCCTATACTATCCATACAGGGAACCAACATTTCTGCATCTAACCCATTAATATTCAATAAACAACGCTGTATGTTTCACTGAGGAGCAAGGTTTTTTTTTGTAGGAATAACGTGACAGAGCAGGTGAAAGCAATGGATTTCAGCATTTCTTCCTATTTGCTTTCATCTCTAATTTGAAACTCTCACTGATTCTGACAGAGGCAATTACGTTGTTTTTTTTAATGTCAGGAATTCATGTTCATTTTAACAGTTTGTTTAGGAGCAATGGATCCTCATTTCTTGACTGGAAATCAAACCCAGGAAACAACAGTGAGAGTGTTGAAGCCTACCTATTACAGCACCAAAGAAAGTGCACATGATGTTTGCAACTTTCCATCTTACTGTTTTTGACTTTATTATCAGTAGCAAAATGAGAGAGAGTCGTTGATTTTTTAACAGTACGGACAGAGGCCTGTTGGACCATGATATGAAAGCCAGTCATCAAGCATATACATTCTAAACCAATTTACAAGCAATATCGTTGTTTGCCAGAACATGAAATTTCCATGTTCCTCCTTGAAGGCAGTTATGAAAGACAAGTTTTTTTTTCTCACAGCCGTTTGCTAGTTTCCACCACAAAGCCAACAGTGTGGTTTTCAATCCAATGCCATCTGACGTTACTGCTAATGACTCTCAATTTCAACCTGTCTGCTCAACTGAGGTGTGGTGTCCCTCTGGTTAAACCACCACCAGTTCCGTCTGTCTAGTAAGAAAGCAGCCCTTTGGTCAAGGTCAAGTGTGGTGTCTTCACCATTTCATGAACAGCTCAGTGTCAGACTTTATGATATTACATTCCTGAAAGCGCAAGGGAATTCTATTCTCTATTATATATTGTACATACTAGTTACCCTTGTAGGTGATAAACTGAAAAATTGCAGGTATAGATAAAACAAATAAATTTAAGTTCCACAATAGCAACCAGTTAACTCAGAATAGCCTGCACTTGTCAAAATGCTCTTTGCACAGCCCACTTGATTGGCACTAGATCTACAAACATTCACTCCCTCGACCACAGATTGCTCAGGAGCAGCAGTGTGCACTATCTACAAGATGCACTGCAGAAATTCACCAAAGACCCTCAGATAGCACTTTCCAACCCCGTGGTCACGTCCATCTAGAAGGACAGGGGCAGCAGATTTTTTGGAACACCATCACCTCCAAATTCCTCTCCAAGTTACTCACTATCTTGACTTGGAAATATATCGCCATTCCTTCACTGTTGCTGGGTCAAAACCTTGGAATTCCCTCCCTAATCGCATTGTGGATCAACCCGCAGCATGAGGAATGTGACGGTTCAAGAAGGCAGCAAACCACCACTTTCTCAAGGGCGCCTAGGGATGGGCAAGAAATGTTGGCCAGCCAGGGACGCCCACATCCCACAAATGAATTTTACAAATTGCTTATCACCATGAATGCAGCGTGTCTTTCCCACTGACCCACAATCTAAAGCATGTGCAGTCGGAGTGATCCTGAGGAATGGCTGTTCTTTCTTTAGGCTCCAATAAAGGTAACGGTGAGGCAGAGCGGAGAGGGCGATGAACTGGGTGGTTAGACGAGACCACTTCGTAAACACTTTGTAGATGTGATAGATCCCTTATGAAGACAGCTCCAGTCCCTGTTTCACAAAACAGGACTGACCAAGGCTCCCTCTCAGTGGCAGATGCCAATACTTGGCTGCTATCTTTGCAGAGAGCAAATGGCAGTCACACACTTGTGCGATCACCTTAACCAGGGAGATATGTTATGAACATGTCTCCTGGAAGTTTATAACTCCTTGTGAAGGAAGTGAAACAACAATAACAGAAATATGTGTCTCTTCTGAAATTTTGTCTCGGACTGACTGAAATGGCTTTTGTAAACTTATTTTACAGTATGTTAGAAGCGGATTTGTAAATTGGAAAATCAGCCTGAGTAACATAAAAAAGATCAGAGTGCCCCGCCCTACTCATTATCATTCAGGACTGGATATTATTGGTTTTTGAATGTAACAATTGATTAAAATAAACTAACGTTAAATTCTTTTCTTACACTTCCCAGTAACTCTTGCCCAATATATTACATCTGCGTCCCTAATGCTTTTACTATCAGCTAACAGGAATAGCTGCTGTTTATCTACCTTTCTAAATCTATCATGAATTGAGAAACCTTTATCAAATCTCATCTCAATCTGCTTTGCTCTGTGCAGAACATCTCCACCTTCACCAAATTGACCAAACAACTGACTTCTCCCATTTCTTGAACCATTCTGATCAATCCTCATTTAATTTTCTCCAGGATCTCAGATCCTTTGTGGTGATCACTTTTTTGTACAGATTCAAACACTCCACATTCATGTGGGTGACGTGACCACATCTGGGAAATTGCTTGGAAATGTCATTCTGAATCCAGGGTATTGCTCCCCTGTGAGAGTTTCCTCTGACCCCACTGATATCTTTCAAGCTGCAAACTCCAGGGTTTGACTTATAGGTGAAAACAATGATTTTTTTTAGTAATCATTACCAGTAACTGGCATGATTCAGCTGCAGGAACTGTTCTCAGTTATCTGTGAAAGCTTGATGTAGTTCTGCATCTGGTTTGATCCGTTTGCAATGTTTCAAAATCAATGTTCATCCATTGCTTGGTTTCATCTCTGCTCCCCCTGATCAACACTCTGCCGTTGCCTAACTTCCTCTCTCTCCAATAATTGGTGTAATTGTCTCAGGTATTTCATTGTTAATCCCATTGACTCTCTAAATGAGATTTTTACTGTTGAACATCCACTGACAATTTGCTGCTGGTAGTTATCCTCCCTCAGTAGCTCCCACAATGTTGTTTGTTTTTGCCAAGTGATCATGAAGGAACTTTGATTTTGAGTCATAGAACTGTACAAGATGGAAACAGACCCTTTGGCCCAACTTGTCCATCCCCACCAATTACCCTAAATAAATCTAATCCCATTTGCCAGCATTTGGTCCATATATCTTTAAATCTTTTCTATTCACATTGCATCCAGATGCATTTTTAAATGTTTAATAGTAACAACCTCCTACATTTCCTCCGGCCTTTCATTCCAGACAAGCACCACCCTCTGTGTAAAAAGTAGTTGCTTCTTAGGTCCCTTTAAAATCTTTCCCCTCTCGCATTAGGTCTATGCCCTCTAGTTTTCGACTCTCCCATATGAGGGAAAATACCTTGTCTATTGATTTGCCTTGCCTACCCATACCATCATGATTTTAGAAAATTCCATAGTGTTACCCCTCAGCCTCTGATAGCCCAGGAAAATCAGCCCCAGCCTTTGCATCCTCTATTTCTCAAAACCTGCAACCCTGGCAACATCCTCATAAATCTTTTTTGCACTCATTCAGATTTGACAACATCCTTCCAACAACAGGGAGATGCAGAATTGCACACGATATTCCAAATGTGGCTTGACCAATGTCCTGTGCAGCCCAATATGATCACCCAACTCCTTTACTCAATGCACTGACCAATAAAAGCCAGCATACCAGGCACCTTCTTCGGTATCCTGTCTACCATGACTCCACTTTGAAGGAAGTATGAACCGGCATTCCAAGGTCTCACTTTTTTTCAGCAATGCACCTCAGGACCATACCATTACATGTATAAGCCCTACCTTGATTTGCTTTTCCATAATGTAGTACCTCGCATTTATCTAAAATAAACTCCATCTGACGCTACTCAGCCCATGTGATCAAAATTTCATTGTACTCTGGCATAACCTTCTTTACTATCCACTACACCTCTGATTTTAGTGTCAGCTGCAAACTTATTAACCATATCTCCTACTTACAAATTAATTCCAATTATATAAATGATAAAAATCAGTGGGCTAGACACCAATTCTTGTGGAACACTGCTGGTCAGAAGCCCCCAGTCTGAAAATCAACCATCCAACACCACACTTAGTCGTCTATCTCCGAGTCAGTTCTGCATACAAATGGCTAGGTCTCTTGATATTCCATGTGATCTAATCTTGCTCATCAGTGTACATTCCAAAACCTCAATCAATGTTCAAATTAATGACAATTAATTTACAGCAATTAAGTGCCTGTCACATAATATAGGAGGTTAGTTGACTGAGTGAATCTATTCCCACACACTAAGCGGGTGAATTGCCTGTAACTGGTGCCACTGCATCGATGAGTTTTCATCTTTGATGGAGAAATGAATTCATCCCCACAATTCCCACATATTTCCTCACTGTTACTGCACTCGTGGTTTATGAGGTCTGATGATTGGCGAAACTGTTCCTCAGGAGTCTTTTCAAGCAAGTTTCAATCAGTGTCACACAATAAGATATTAGAGAGGTGACAGCGTTTTATGGTCACATATGTGGCTTCCAAAGAATACTACAAAGTACAAAACTGAAGTCAGGAGAAGAAGAAGTTCAGTGAGAAGATTTCATACTTTGTAGCCATGGAGGGTGTAGGTTAATTAACCAAAATGTGGAACAATTAAAATCGAGTTTGAAATTAGAGGGCGCACAGATGTCTCGGAGGGCATTCGCGAATTCATTCCCATGATGCTGGCTTTGCTGGATGGGTTAGAATTTTGATCCATCCCTAGTTGTCCTTGAGATGACTGGAGGACATAACAGAGATAGTCTCCTCTCTATCTCTCAAGAGATTTGATCTGAAAGATGAAAAGTTTATTTTTTTTTTCTGTATGAGCATGGTGTGGTTGCTGAACATCACTTGGTGTGAATCCTCACGCAGGCAGCAAAGTTTTGGATGATTTGAGGATAATATCACTTGATGAATGACCTGTAACTCCTTCCCTCACAGCAATGTCAGAGATTGTGTAGGAAGATAAAGCTTGGCTAGGAGAATGGGCAGTGCTTAACAATATTATTCAGATAGAGGCAATGGAAGGAACAGTAAAGCACTGAACAGCTCTCAAGTACACCCATTATTACAGGAAGAGGAAGTTAGACAATTGCAGAGAGGGGAATGTGAGAGGAGAGTGGGGCATGCATTATGATAGTTCAGGTCAGAGGTAATTTAAGAAGGGACGCGAGTTTCAGCAGCAGCTGAGCAGAGACAAGGAGCCATCAGATGATGTTACTGAGTTGGAAGTTGGCAGACTTGGTGATAATAAGGATATCTGTTAAAACACATATCATGTGGTGAAGTATTTCACCAGGGTTATGACATATTTGGTTTATATTCAGACAGTTGCCAGAGAGAGGGAATGGACGCAGTGGCAAGGCAATGGAATTTGTTATGGGCAATGAAGACAAAAGTGCTGGCATTGCCATTATTTAATTGGAGGAAATGTCTTTCTATTAAGACTGGATTGTCAGACAAATCAGGATAGTGTGTGACCTTGGAAATGATGGCGGTCACATCCATCTGCTGTCCTGCTCCTTCTAGCTCTTGGAGATTGAGTGTTTGGGCTGCTCATGTCAAAGCTCCAGGCAAGTTGTAGGTGTCTAAAATCCACTCCCCGCCCCCTTCAGTCGCTATTTTCACATAGAAGCCAGAATCTCGTGAGAGATTCTCTCTCACTCTCTTGCTTGTCGTTTGACATCAATTTCACAGAATGTTAGAAGGGGAAGTTTTACAAATCAACCATCACAATATGGTCCAATTGAGTCGTCTGATTTACCACAAATGGAATATGATCAGATTTTACGTGAGGAAGGAGAAAGCGCTGCTTGCAGTGGAAATAAACTATATGCATGTTGCATGTGTGGGCAAGGCTTCAGCCAAACATTAGACCTCACAAACTACAAATGCAATCACACTGGGGAGAAACCGTGGAAATGTGGGTACAACGGGACAGAATTTATTTCCCGGTCTGAGTTGGAAACCTATTGAGTCAACGGCTAACAGGCCAATCACCTGTTCAGTGAGTGCGAAGGGATTCACTCAGTCACCGAACTTGCTGTAACACTAGCTCATCACACTGAGGAGAGACTATTTCATTGCACAGACTCTGAAAAATGCTTTAAAACTTCCAGTGACTTGATATCCCATCGACAAGCTCACATTAAAGAGAGACAGACTAAATGTCCAGACTGTGGAAAATGTTATAAAACCTCTGGGAGCGTGATGTCCCTTCAATATGCTCATACTAATGATAGACCTTGTAAATGCCCACACCATGGGATGTGCTCTAAACTTCCCAGGCGCCTGATGTCCCATCAACGTGTTCACTCTGAGGAAAGTTCGATCAGATGTTTGTGGGACTGGGTCGAGGTGATCGTCTGATCTCATGGAGCACCAGCAGGTTCTCAGCTGCTCCGAGTGTGGGAGGGGACTCACTTGGGCAGACAACCTGCTGTAACACCATCACATTCACACTGCGGAGAGATCTTTTAAAAGTCCAGCCCTCATCTCCCCTGATTGTCATCAACACATGGCGGTATTGGTCAGAGTGAGTACCAACAATGATACATGGATGGAGAGGTGATGTTGAGAAAGTGGGAGGCTGCAGAAAGACTTGTACAGGCTCAAACAGTGAGTAAACAAATGGAAGATGGAGTACAATGTGGGAACGTGCGAAATTATGCACTTTAGTAGACTGAAGAGAGACATACACTCTATTCGAAAAGACTTCACGAAATCTGAAGCACAAAAGAACTTTAGAGTCTTTGCCCTCTCTTATGGTTAATGTGCAGGTTCAGTTGGCAGTTAAGAAAGCAAATGCAATGTTAATATTCATTTCAAGAGGGTGAAAACACATGAGAGAAATGTATTACTGAGACTGTACAAAGGTACTAGTCAGACCAATTTGGAATATTGTGAGTAGTTTTTGGCACTGCATCTGGGGAAGAATGCAGTAGTGTTGGAAGATGTCCGGAATGATCCTGCGGAAGACAGCTTATTACTTGAGGAGCAGTAGAGGACTCTGTGTCTGTGCTCGATGGAGTTTCGAGGGTTGGGGGTGGGGCTTCTGACTGAACAGGACAGTATATTGAGAGGCTTGGATATAGTGAATGTTTAGAATATATTTCCACTAGTCTGAGAGACTATGATGCAAGGACACAGCCTCCGAGTGAAGGGATAACCTTTTAGAACTGACGTGAGGCGAAATTTCATCAGCCTGAGTGTGGTGAATCTGTGCAACTTTTTTTTGCCACAAAACGTTTGGGAGACCATATTATTTAATCTGAAAATAGATAGTGCCTTGATTAGCGAAGGGATCATGTGTTACAGGGAGAAAGTAGGAAAATGGAAATTTAAAACATATCAGCAATGATCAAATGGTGGAGGAGACATGATCGGCGAAATAGCTAAATATTTTCCTTGTATCTCATTTCATTATTGTCATATGGTCTATTATTCACTGCAGAATTTCTCGCCTCTGACCTACTGTTGTAGCCCTTGTATTTTTATGTATTTTTGACTTTGCATTCTGGTCAATGGTAAGCCGTATGATATAGATGAGGGAGGATTTAGAGTCCGACAGTAGTCCAGTAATGTGATGAATATAAGCAGCTGTCAGTGAGTTTCATCTGCTGGAAGCATATTGTGTCTATGATGTTTGTCATTTTCAGTCTGGTATTTTCGAAGAATCAGTCTTATGGTGACAGTGACATTGAATTCAATCCTGTAAACCAAATTTATCACAGCACTCAGCAAGAATAATCATGGAACTTTGAAGACCTTTCTAATGCATAATGATCCGAATCAGAAACACTGCGTTCTCGTTCATGTTCAAATGAGACAACTTGCCCCATCGAGACGTTGAAGTTGGAACTATTCGGTTCCAGTTCTACACTGCTCAAATGTCTTGTGTTGTTGTGTTTTTCTTTTGTGCCTTGTATTATTCAGCAATCTCATTCCTCATTACACCCTGACTGAAATATTTTCTGGTGAACCTCCCTCTGACTGCTTGAATTTCATTCAATCTATTTTGTTTGAAAAGACGTTTTGAGGCTGCTGCATATCAGAGGATAACAGGAAGAGATAATTAATTGTTGTGCATTGTGCCTTTACTGGGTCAGCTTGTGTCTCCAGCCACCTAAAGTTTTAGTCGGGAATTATAGAGCCTCACAATTACTACAGTACAGGTGGAGGTCATTCTGCCCATAATGTGTCCATGCGCTATCCATTTGCGATATTTGGAGACAGAGACAGTGAATGGAGATAAACTGAGAGAGGGAGAGAGAGAGAAACAGAGAGAACAAAGTGAAGGGAGATAAACTGAGAGAGGAGTCAAGGTCAGAGAGGAAGGAGTGTTAGCCGAGGGCTAAGCTAAATAGATCAGAGGACAGTATAATGGGGAATGGACAAGAACAGACAGAAGGCGGTAATTTGATTTAGAAATTCCCATGCACTGCAAGAACTTTGCCTGAAGCCATAATTGTGAGCACTATGCTGATACTGGCCGTCACCCCAGACCATTTATCTCCAACAATAGCTCAGAGCTGAGTTGCTGACAGTTGAACAGAATCCAATAGGCCAATAGGCCAATAGATTTGTTCAAGGAAGAAATTGGATTCACTTAAATAGGCTGGGCCAACAACAGCAGGAACCGAAAAAATACACACTGAGTATGAGATTGGGGCTGAGAATCTCAGAGAGGAGGTTCACTGACAGAAGGGAAATCAGCGTCTCAGTGGGAGATCAAATAATGATTGATAAAATTTTTACACCACTCCCAAGGCTTTGTGATCAGCACATCAATTTATATATCCCAGCATCATGAGTGCATTATTACAATCTCATCTCTTCGTACTTTCTGTCTATTATTATGAATAGAAAATCATTTTATCCCCGTATTTGGTGTTGCATAAACCCACTACATTCATATTGTCTCACCTCATTCCTCATTGTAGATGTATCCTTGAATCTGCTGTTCACATAGGTTACAAAGAATAACGTTCCATAATTGATGACTGCGGAATATTATTGTCCCTCCCCCCAGCCTGAATAGCCATGTCCCACAATTCTCTTCATTTTCTCTTTCTTCTCCAACGTCATAATCACACTTCGATGGAAGTCCAATTATTATTAAATCATCACAGTTCATTGACGTTGATAACATCAACAACATGACCCAAGTCTGCCCTCTCTGACCCTGGTGTAACAATCTGAATTGCGTTTGTCAGGTAAAATTCTCTGTTAACATATCCATGCTGTTTGTCTGTCTAAGATTATGTCATCTTAGGCAGATTTTCCATGGTAAATATGGATGATAAAAGTTCTCAGAATGATTTACTGATAGTGCAATGACTGATCATAGGTTACAGGATTTATGCCCCCTTTTAATGCATAGAGAAACATGTTTATGTTCTGCCAATCCTTTAGAATTATTCCCTATTCAAGGCAGATTGAATGACTACACACAATCGATCTACCATCTCCAACATTCCTGCCGTCAATCACGCTCACATATCCAATCCAGAATGTGTAAATTTTATTTTTTTTAGTTTTAATTTTGATTAAACAGTATTGAACTGAAAGGAGTTAACTGGAGCTATTTGTTCAGCAACTGTGAATAATGTCAATCTCTGTGGATCCTAAATGTGTCACTGCAGGGTTTGCCTCTTCTATGAATAAGGGACTGCTTTCAACGTGTTATCCCATAGTATGAGTGGCAGCATCACCTACTGCACTGATGGGGTTCAGCAGCTGCAGAGAGAGGAAGCAGAGAGACCAGAATCTGAAAGCAATAGACTGGAATGTTACAACAATGGACAGGAGTTTATCCTTGGGTCTTAGGTGGCTTTCTCAGCCTCGGGAATCGTTAACATCGCGGATTTATTATGCACTGGTGGTTATTCAAGGCAGTTACTATCCCATCCTCGCTATAGTTGGCGTTCCTGGTAAGTCTCTCTGTCTATTAAACTGGGTTGAACTGAATTGCTGCTCATGATATTTAAAATTTGGGGCGGTGGACGTCAAGGTTTTCAGTTCCAATCAAAAATTTCATTCCTTACAAATTATAACTAGTAAATTACTATGCACGGATTACTCAACAATGTGCGAGGAGGATCCAAACTGTTCTCAAACTCCATGATCATCTTTCTCCTGCACAGATCTACGGCTCCATATCCTCCCCACTCACCAATCTTGGACAGTACCACCATCATGATACCAAGTCTCCTCCTCTGCCTTAATGGAACTTCTGAATAAACAATCATTTGTGCCTTTGTTAAACCTGGATACAACTGTTTCAATTCCCTTATAACTACACTTCTGTTACAAAATAATTGCACTTGAGAAGTTTAACTTGTTCTCTCCACAGAATCTGTCAGATGGGAAGACAGTGCATGGTGCTCAAATCATTCACTCATAATCTCAAGGCGCAAAATAATATTCTGTTCATGTCTCATGAAGGAAATTTATGAAATGCAAATGAAAGCATCATCTTTTTTTTTAAAAAAAACAATGCCCATCTGCTTGCCTCCTGTCCTTTAGAGACAGTGATGTGCCATCCTTCCCTGGTCAGGTCTGTGTGTGACTGCAAACGCACAACAATGTGTTTTCCTCTTTCTTGTTTCACAGAACAGATGAACAATCCACTCAGTTCAATATAGCCATAACATGCTGGCCTGGCCAGGGCTGCACATATCCCATGAAAGAAGAACAAAAGTAAAGATAGTCCCCTTGCTCTGCCTGTTTCTCATATTCCTGCAACTCATTTCCATTCAGGTGTATGGCAATTCCCTATTTCAAGTGCATTCTCTCTCATTAAGTCTCTTCCTGAGAGTGTTGTTCATCTCCATAGGCACTCGAGCTGTCTTTATTGATGATGACATACAGATACAAGGAAATTTAAAATTCCACGTCAGTCGCAGTGCATTTTGAATGTGTGGCTTTTTTACACCACAAGAAAGAAACAGGGGATGCTAAGTGAGGAAGAACAATTGTTGTGCTCAACACTGAGAATGTTGTTGAGGCAGTATCGAGGAAATGAGTACAGATTTTCTTTCCTTATTAAGGAATGATATCCTTACCACAGAGACAGTTTTACCAGACAGATCACTGGGACAATTGTACCAGGAGGATTGAGTGAAGATTAATCTGTAGCACTGTGAGAGGATAAGAGGTGATTGCATTGAAACTTGAGGGTAATGGACAATCAATCATTATGTTCAAAACACACAGTGTTAAGTTGATAAATTCCTTGCATTTTTTAAACTAAGTATACATGATTCTGGATAGTTCAATTGCCACTCAGGGCATTCCCGGTACGCCACCCCCACTCCTCAAGTCAATTGAGAGAGAGATCAAGGCTTTGAATAAAGTCTCATCAAATAAATGTGCAGTTGGTGTATGAACCTGCACTGAATGTCGCATTATCCACAATCCCAGCTACAGCCACAGTGTATTTACACTAAAACAGTTAAGTATTACCACCAGCTTCTGACTTCCATGGAGAATATGGGTGTGTCTTTTTGGAAACTTAAGATGCCTCCTTAAGACTTGGCAAAAAAATAAATAAATTTGGCTTCCCTCCTCACTGCCAGCAACACACATTAAAGTGATACATGTTCCATAGGCAATGCGGCCACGAGGAACAAAATGAAGCAGCCTACCTGTGCAATCTCTACTTCACTGGTTTGTGATGTTGGAGCATCAATGACATCCTTATGTTCCTGTATAAGTGTCTTGGGGGACAAATGGGCTCCTCCTGGCGTCATCTGAGAAAATTTGATGAAATTTTGAGATGCATCTTGAAGATAGTATACACTGCTCTTACTGAGCATGAGTGGTGGAGAGTGAATGCTTGTGGATGCAGGGCGAGGCAAGTGGGCTGCTTTACCTTGAACAGAGTCAAGATTCAATCATGTTGTCAGGACTGCAGTTACTCAGTCAAGTGTGGAGTATTCCATCACACAGCTGACTTGTGCCTTGTAGATAGTGGACAGGCTTTGAGGAGTCAGGACGTGAGTTACTCGCTGCAGGATTCTTAGCTTCCGACCTGCTCTTGTAGCCACTGCATTTATGTGATGAGTTCAGTTGAGTTTCTGGTCAAAGATAACCCCCAAGTTGTTGACAGTGAGGAATCCCGTGATGGGCTATACCTTAGAGGGGCAGAATGGTTTCCTCCAGGCGGTTTGTAATGATCCTGGCCAGCTGAACGAAGTGGTCCTGTACATTGTAACAGCCATAAGGGGTGATTTGAGAGAACAATGCATGTGTTAGGGGCAGCAGTTGATCACCCATGGCTGATCCAATTGTGTCTGACCATCTGAAAGTGTCTGATCATCCCGTTCCTATTGCCTTCAGTAGTGGGAGTGTTAAGAGTTTTAGCCTTATTTGGTGATATAATGTGAACTTTGTTCGCAGTTAGGTGCTATAACAGGTATGGAATGAGTGTGAAAGAGCAGAAAGAATACAGAGGCACTTAGCTTTGCAGAAATGGAAAGCTGACTGATACTCATCCTGTATTTCTGGATGTTTCTTCAGATCATCTCATCATCAAGGTAAGCCTCACCGAATGTCTTGTCCAAGTCCATTACTCATAACGCCACAGGCCACGTCCCTCTGATTCCACTGAATCAGTTTGGGTGGAGCTTACAAATAGCACGAAGAAGCAAACATTATTATGTTATGTATCTAAACCAAAACTGTAACACTAATTTTGTGAATATTATACATTGAAATTAGATATGTAAGTATTTTGGAATCTGCCGTAGTAATGAAAGACCTCAAATTGCATCTAAACTGTTAACGAAGTGACTGCTAATGCTGTGAAAAATAAAATCCATTCATGTATATGAGATAGCTTGAAGAGTATGTTGTGAACCAAACCAGAGGCCAGGTAATGTCGACTTTGGTGTTATGTGATCAGAAGATCTAATTAATATCTTTGCTCTGAATCAGCTTTTGAGAAATAGTGAGAAAAAATATATTGCATATTACATGCCGTCTGCATAAACGCCATATGTTTAAACATAACTGCCAAACATCATGGAATCTATGAGGTGAGATTGTCAAGTTAGGTGTAATGAATTGGAAATGTTCAATATAAAATTTAGTGGCAGACAAGCAATGGTTGTTATTTAAAGAAATACTGCAAAGTCTGAAAAATAGATACATTTCTTTAAGGTACAATTGGCAAAGAAAGGGAAGGTGACTCAACAATGATTCACATACATAATTGAAGATTGTATTAAATCAAAGGAAGTGGTTTCAGAGGAATTCCAAATATTATGGAAACCTGAGAACTCTGAGAAATTTATCACACAGAAAAGGAGGGCCATGAAACTGATGAGGAAATCAAAAAGAGAACTTGAATACAAAAGAACAGGAAACACAAAGTCTGCCTAAATTTATAATCTATTCATTAAGGAAAACAATATAAAAGCAAGGTTAAATATGGAAGATTAGTACTGGGGGCTGGAGACTTCATTGTGGAGAACATGGAAATAGCAGCGAAGCTGTCTTCATGAAGGAAGATCCAGAAATTCTCCCAGAAACACTAAATGATATTATGGTATTTTTGGAACTAATGACGTAAAGTTAATTCATGTCAATGACAAGGTAATATTTGGAAATGCAGTTGGATTGAGCATTGCAAAATCTAATGAACCAGATGTACTTCATGCCAAAATGTCAGGAAAAGGAAGCAGCAATAGAATTATTAATCGGACTGTTGATAACTGTGTTGTATTTTCCTGTACATTCTGCAAAGAATGGATGCCATTTAGATAACTGGAAGGTAGTAAACATTATCTAACAATTTACAAAGGGGAGAAGGGATAGTGCCGAGAACTGCAGACCAATTATTTTGATATTGGTAAGGAAACTGTTGGAATCTATGATGCAAGATGTGACACGGGATATTTAGAAATTAGAAGCAACATTGGAGAAAATCAGTATATATTTCTGAAAGAGAAATCATGCTTGACAAACATCAGATTTTTTGAAGTTTTTTTTTCTTGTGGCTGAGATAACAGAGAACCAGCAGAAGTGATACATTTGGATTTTCAGAAGGCTTTCTGCAAGAACTCACATCGTGAGTTCAGAAATATAATTAGTATTAGTTCAAAGTGTACTTGGTGGAATGCGTGTCAAAAGTTCGGCTGGCCATCACTTATGGGAATTGGAATATAGAAGTAAAGACATCCTGCAGCAGTTGCATTGATTGTCGTGAAACTGTACCTTGAGTATAGTGTACAGTTTTGGTGTTCCAATCTAACATACGATCTCCTTAGCCCACAGGAAGTGCAATAAATATTCTCCAAATTGATCCCTCAGATGGCGAGATGGTCTGATCAGGAATCTCGGCCTGTGTTCTCTACAGTTTCAAAGAATAAGAGGTGATCACAGTGAAATGCAGAATATTCACAAAGCATATGACAAGTTGGAAATAAACAAAACATTCCCCTGAGTGTCTACTCCACATTGAAGGTAAATAATGACTGGATAAGGGGCAGGCCATTTAAGACTGCAACAAGGAGCAAATCCTTCACTTAGGGGAGAGAGATGCGCACAGGGGCATGGGAAGCTGCTGGCAGGCAAATTGAAGGAGAATTCCCAGATATTCTACGAGCAGGTCAAGCAGAACAGAATAATTAGGGAGCCCCTTACTGACTTGCGAAGTTTGATCCATAATCGACTTAGTGTCAGGAGACAGAGGATGGTAGTAGATTGTTGACTGTGTGACTGGTAACCAGTGCCCAATAGTGTACCATAGGGATCAGTGTTGTGTCCCTTATTATTTGTGGAATTCATAAATGATGTAGACCTGAATGTGGAGCAGGTATAGGGGGATATGTGTTACATAAATTGGGTTTGGCTAGATGTTTTGTAGGTAAGGGGAAGGTCTTACATTGCAGGAAGTTAGTGACAGAAAGGTCAGACAGGCGGATCGCTGGCAGGTGGAATGTAACACTAATAAATATGAAGTGTTACACTTCGGAAAAATGAACCAGACAAGGGGAGTCCTCAATGAATGGCAGCACTCTTGGAAGCTCAAAGGGCACTTCCCTGATATGACTGGACAAGTTATTAGGCTAGTTGACAAGGCTGAGGGGGCTGCAGGGATAGCCTTTATTCATCAAGGCACAGATTATCAGAGTATACAAGAAATTGGTTAGGCCAAGATAGAGTACTGTGTGCAGTCCTTGTTGTCACGTTACAGGAAGGATGAGGTTGCACTGAAAGGAACACAAAGGAAATTCACCAGGATGTTCTCTGGGATGGAGCACATCAGCTCTGAAGAGAGGCTGTTTAATCTCGGGTTGTTTGACTTTGAGCAGTGAAAGTTGAGCGAGTAAGTAATTCAGGTATACAAGATTGAGAGGTATGAACAGGGTCAATAGAAAGCAGCTGCTCCTTTTAGTAAACGGGCCAAGAAAAAGGACGACACTTTTCAAGTGAGGGGTTTGAGAGTTAAAGAAAATATAAGGATTGTTTTCACCCAGAGAGTGCTAGGGTCGAGAATGCGCTTTCTGAGCGAGTTGTCATGGGTGACCTCACAACCCATTGAACAGTATTTGGATGAGGGCTTGAAGTCTCATAATATTAAAGTCTACACGCCTCATGTAGGAAAGTGGGATTTAATGGATGTTGCACTGTATTTCTGACGTGACACAGACTATACTTCTGTGATTGCTTGGTTGTGGATGTTCAATCATTGAGCAGAATAGGGCAGGAATTGTTGGGTTTCTGGAGACTATAATAACAAGAGCAATAAGAATGAATTGTAATTGCTTCTGAACAGATCTCAGGAGGGAACGTATGAAAAAAAAAGCCTGAATCTAGAGAAAGGAGAATGAATGACAAGGAAATGGTAGAAGTCTGACATAACTCCTTCATTTCTGTATTCACGGAAGAAAACACAAAATAAAAACTGAGCAATAATAGGAAACCTAAGTATGGTGGGGAATGGAAATAGAATGAAATTAGTGAATAAACTAATTTAGAGAAATTATTGTGACGGGATTTAATGGGCATAGACAAAGTCAACGTCGGTTTAAAATCTGGGAATCGTATTTGAGAAACCAAACTGAAGATAAACTATGGAAAAGGAATGGATTTACTGCATTTGGATATTTGGAAAGATTTTTGATTCAGTCCCAAGCCTACTGTGTAAACTAAAAACACATGGGATTGGGCCAAATATATGGACATGGTGCCATAATGGGAGAACTGACAGGAAACAGTGAGCAGGAATAAATGGATGGTTTTTTTGGATTGAAAGTTTCATGGTGTAAATCAGGGACTCAAGATCACATCAAAAGTTTGGTTGAGGGAATCAAATGCAATGTGTCCAAGTCTGCTGACAGTACGAAACTGGGATTGAGAGTGGTGAGGAGAATGTAAAGATGCTCCAAGGCAATTGAGACAAGTGGAATGACTGGGAAAATATATTGCAGATGAAGCGCAATGAGGATGCATGTTACGTTGTGCACTTTGGTGGGAAGTAATAGAAGAGCAGCATAATATTTGAAAAGGGATTGTTTGAAAAATATTAAACTATAAAGGGACTGGTGCCCCGTGTATTTTGTGTTCTTCTGTGCAGACCTCTGAGAACGATGCAGGGCAGTAAATTCTGAAGCCAGAAGCCAAATACTGTGAATGGCATTGGTACGCTGGTCAGTGCATACAGACCCACCAAGTGGGCACTCACATTGCTGAAAAGGATCTGGATGTGTATGTACATCAGTCATGGAAAGGAACAATGCAGGATAAATGGTGGATTGATATTCATTTCAAAAATCATCACGTAGAGGAGTAAGGCTGTAATAATGTGGCTGTACAGGTGAGGTCTCTATTGTAAATATTCTGGAGTAACGTGTGCAACTTTGGCCTCCTAACCTACTAAAGGACACACTTGCTCCAGAGGAATATAACAAAGGATGACCAGGCTGATCCTTGTGATGACAATTTGTTGTGTGAATGGAGTTTGAATTGACTGGGCCTGTATTCGATGAGGATTCCAAAAATGAGTGGGGATCTCAGCAAAACATATAAAACTCTGTCAGAGCAAACCAGAATGGAAACAGGGATGGTGATTTCCTGGCTGGATTGTCTGAACGAAGGGGTTATAGTCTGAGATACACGCAGATCAATCTGCATTGGAATGAGAATAAATGTGTTCACTCAGAGGCTGGTGAACATAGGAAATGTAGTTCCACAGAAAGCTGTGGAAGTCAAGGCACTGAATGTCAATTCGAATCAAGTGGATGGATTTAACGAAACAAAAGGGATGCAGATAGAGCAGGAGTATAGTGTGGGTATAAAGGATCCGCTATCATTATATTGACTGGGGGAGCCAGTTTGATGGATCAAGAAGGGACATTGTTTGAAATATTTCAGCATTCTCTGTATTCCACAAATGTTCCAACAAAACTGAAAAAAACCTCTATCGTGATGTTGGTTGTGTAATGAGTACAGGAATTGGGACTTGATGTCACGGCTGGACAGGACAATGGTGAGGCCACTTTTGGAATATTGCGTATAATTCTGGACACCCTGCGACATGAAAGATGTTGTTGAATTTGGAAAGTATTCAAAAATTATTTACAAGGATGATGGGAAGATTGGTGTTATATTGGATATTATAGAAAGACAGTGAATAGGCTGGGCTTCTTTTTATCCCCCTGGAGAATCAAACGCTGAGGGTAACCACACAGAGATTTATAAGAAAAATACATTTGGGGCATGGATATGATGAATAGCCTCGGAAGTTTGCCCAGGGTAGCAGAATCGAAAACTAGATACCATAGGTTTAAAATGAAACATGCAAGATATAAAAAGGGCGCGAGAGGTTAGTTTTTCACACAGAGTGTGGTGCATGTATGGAATGAGCTGCCGGTAGAAGACATTGAGGCTGGTTAAATTACATTTTACATCTGGATGGTTATGTGAATAGCAAGGGTTTAGAGTGATCTGCACCAAATGCTTGTAAATGGGACAAGATCAGATTGAGATATCTGGTCAGAGGAGTTGCACTGAAGGGTCTGTTTCTGTATTGTCGGACTCTATGCACAATAATGCATGGCTTCAAGAAGAGAGGGAGGCAGAAAGCAAGAGCTGATAGCCTGGTTAACTGAACGTTCATCATTGGGAATCTGCTTGACTCCATTATTAAGGAAAGGACTGCAGGCCATTTGAGAACACCTTCCTGCAATTGGAGTCAACATGGTTTTGTGAAAGGGAACGGATGTTCTGCCATGTAAAATCATGCAAAATTTTACTGTAGTTCCCTGATAAAAAAAACAATGTCAAATACAAGGGGCAATAGAAATTTTGCTGACAATGAAGAAGCTGCAGTCAGATATCAGTCAAGATAATGGCTGACGACAAAATAAATGTCTGCATGAAGTTACACTTTGTAATGAGATTTGTTGAAATGGTGTCATTGGCCGAGCACAACAAGGTGACCAAGCAAGATAATTAGAATTACTGTCTGTGATTGGATATTGATAACCATAAAATAAGTGTATATTTTTTCCGTGGTCTGTATAAAGTGGGCTGATGATTATGTGCAAGTATAAAGCTGATGTAATATATTGTTTGGAGAGTCCATCCTCATGAGAAATGGCTCTCGAACACGTGCTTACGAAAACCTGTTGTAAGAAGAGTCTATGAGTCATCTGCTCAGGACAGAAAGTTGGGGAGTTGAATGACTGAAAGTTCCTGTAAGATGAAGCTCAGGACACAATCTGGTCTGCAACGTGCTCCATGCTGAACAGATATTTCATCTGGGCTAACAGTGGTGGCCAAGTGTATTATTGCGAGTTTCTAAATCTGAAAACACACGTAATGCGTTGAGGCCATGAGTTCAAATCTGCCAAGTGACATTTTGGAATTTGAATTCAATAACAATCTGGAATTTAAAGTTGAATGATGAAGATGAAACCATTGGCAATTGCCAGGAAAACCCATCTGATTCAGTCACATCTTGTAGGGAAAGAAATTGCCATCTACCCTCCCCACCCCTGCTGTGGCCTACATGTGACGCCAAACACCCAATAATGTCACAGGCTGTAACTGCTCTCTGGGCAATGAGGGATGGGAGTGAATGTTGGCCCAGCCAGTGAAACCCACACCCTGTGAGTGAGTAAAAAGAGGTGTCCAGGCTGGTTCTGGGAGGTGAACAGATAATGAGATATAACTAACCATTTCAGCTCATCTGAAAATACCTTCATTTAATATTTTCATTATTGTGATTGAGCCCTCCAAACTCTCACTCTATTAATGTTGCAGTGTGACCATACACAGTACATCATGTTTCTGAAGGCCCACTATCCTGGCAACATCCACAGCCTCATCATTCAGAAGCAGGCAGCAATTCCAGTATTCTGCATGCCTCCATGTAAAAAGAAAGGATGGTATGGTAGATGAAGGCCGCTCCCTTTATTCACTGTCCTAAACACCCTCCCCCTCACCACTCCCCAGTGCCAACCAACCACATCAAAATATCCGGTGTGTACTGAGAATAATGAGACAACTTGGAACATCGGGGAGTAGTCCGTCAGGATGGTAGAGCAACGCTTCCAATATCTGAAAATTTCAGAGCGAACCCTCTAGTACACACTGTATCACTAAGCCCCATAATCTCCCTCCATTTATGTAATTTATAGTCTTTTGTTCTTCCTGAAAATATCACAGGTTCACAGTTAGAAATGTTATATTTCATCTGCCAAATTGCTTATCCATTTACATCCCCTCTATCTCCTCCTGATTACGTAATTTCCTGCTAATCTTAGCATCACTGGCAAATTTAGTTCAAATACATTTTGTTGCATTTATCTAAACCATTGATACAGACCATGCCCAGATGCAATAGTTCACTTCCTGCCTTGCGCTCTCACCACTCCTTCTGCTCAAATCAAGTAGTCCACCAATTCACAAGGTAAATTTTTAAAAGCAGAAGCTTGCCTTCCCGGCTGCCCCCTTGCGCTGTCACCACTCCCTCCAAAGTCTTAACCATACAACCATGCAGCTCGTTGTCGAGTTTTCATGTGCTCTGCAATTCCCTGTTAGGGACATTTGTTGTCAGATAATCAGGTAGAGGTTATACTGTCAATGATACTGATTCTTGAGCGATTAACAGTCAAGCACAGAATATAGATGGACACTTGAGTAGGACACTGCACAGTCAAAAATGCTGTCTTTCAGATGCAGCAATAAATCGTGTCTGCCCTCTCAATACAGCCCTCAATTTTCCCCGGACATGTATTCAGCAGGAGGAGAAATTTCCTGTTAGCCTGGTTTAATTTTGTCCATTTAATAGCACACCAACACAGATAATCTTCATAATTATTTTCATTTTTGGCTGTGGCTTCTGTGTTGAAAAATTGCTGCAGTCTCCACACAACAAAATAAACAATTGTCATTGAGGGGTGACCTTCTCAAGGTTTACAAAATCGTGGTAAATCGGGGAAAGAGTGAAGGTCTTTTCCCCGGGCTGGGGAGTCCGAAACGAGAGGGCATAGGTTAAGATGAGAGGGGAATGATTTAAAAGCGATTGAAAGGGCAACATTTTCATGCAGAAAGTGGTGCTTGTATGGAATGAGCCGCCGGATGAAGTGTTGGAGGCCGATAGAGTTACCACATTTAAAAGGCATCTGGATGGCTAGATGACTAGGGAGGGTTGAGAGAGATATGGACCTAAATGCTGGCAAATGGATCGAGATTTACTCAGGATATCTGAGTAGCATGGATGAGTTGGACCAAATAGTCTGTTTCCATGCTGCATACCTCCATGAATCTATGATTGAATATTTCATCCTATTCCTACGTAACTCAGTCGAAGGGCAGAATGGCCTCCTCCTATCTGTCGTAATCCTGGCTGGCTGAATGGGTCTTCCTTTACTGGTATAACAGCTTCGAGAGATGGGGTGAGATAAAAACACATCGGATAGGGCCTGCAGTTGGCCATTTGGACACTCAAGCCTGCTGCTCAATTTAGAAAGATCATAGCTGATCTGTTTATGGCTGAACACCCCTTTCCTGTTTATTCCTAATAAATATTGACTCTGCTGATCATCAAAGGTCAGTTGAGGTCAGCATTAAATATCTTTAGTAACCGAGTCTTCAACGTTCCCTGGGGATGATAACACCACAGACAGCACAATATTGTCGAGAAAACAAAATCCTTATTTCAATCAGGATTAGGAGACACCTTAAAGAGTCTTAACCTCATAGCACGTCACCTCCTCTTTGAAGAGCACAACAAATGGGAGCAGATGTGACATTTCAGCCCCTTAAACCTATCCCACATTCCCACTGGCTCTGTTCCATAAAGTATTTATCAATCTCAGCCTCTACTGCTTTCATAGGAAAATATTCCTGATTCCCTAAGACCAGAGAGCAGAAGAAATTGGGGCAGTCTGCTCTGCTGTTCGATCATGCCTGACATGTTTCTCAACACAATTCTACTGTCTTCTGAATGTAACCCTTGATCCCCTTAAGAATCAAAACCTATCTACCCCGTCTCGAAGACACAACTGTGCTTGTATCCCGATATGCCTGCATGTGTATATTTCTGTGTATTTCTGCTTAATAGGAGGAGACAGTGTGGCCATGAAGGGTTGTTTCTGAGACTGGAAGCTGATTACCAGCGATGATCCACAGGTATCGCTGCTGGCTCTACATTTGTTTGTCATTTATGAAAATGATTTAGGTGTGAATTATTCAAGGCACAACAAGCAAGTTTGTGGATGGTACCAAGATAACAAAGTGTGATGCTGGATGAACACAGCAGGCCAAGCAGCATCTCAGGAGCACAAAAGCTGACGTTAGGGCCTCAGCCCTTCATCAGAAAGGGGGATGGGGAGATGGTTCTGAAATAAATAGGGAGAGAGGGGGAGGCGGACCGAAGATGGATAGAGGAGAAGATAGGTGGAGACGAGACTATTGGTGTGGATGTGGGGAGGGGGTAGGTCAGTCCGGGAAGGACGGACAGGTCAAGGAGGCGGGATGAGGTTGGTAGGTGGGAAAGGGAGGTGTGGCTTGAGGTGGGAGGAGGGGATAGGTGAGAGGAAGAAGAGATTAGGGAGGCGGAGACGAGCTGGGCTGGTTTTGTGATGCAGTGGGGGGAGGGGGCGAAATGGGTTGGTTTTGGGATGCAGTGGGGGAAGGAGAGATTTTGAAGCCTGTGAAGCCCACATTGATACGATTGGGCTGCAGGGCTCCAAAGCGGAATATGAGTTGCTGTTCCTGCAACCTTCGGGTGGCATCATTGTGGCACTGCAGGAGGCCCATGATGTCCATGAGGAATGGGAGTGGGAGTTAAAATGGTTCGCGACTGGGAGGTGCAGTTGGTTATTGAGAAGCGAGCGGATGTGTTCTGCAAAGCGGTCCCCAAGCCTCCGCTTGGTTTCCCCAACCAGGCACAGTGGATACAGTGTACAACATTGGCAGATGTGCAGGTGAACATCTGTTTAATATGGAAAGTCCTTTTGGGGCCTGGGATGGGGGTGAGGGAGGAGGTGTGGGGGCAAGTGTTGCACTTCCTGCAGTTGCAGGGGAAGGTGCCAGGTGTGGTGGAGTTGGAGGGGAGTGTGGGGCCAACAAGGGAATCACGGAGAGAGTGGTCTCTCTGGAAGTCAGACAAGGGTCGGGATGGAAAAATGTCTTGGATGGTGGGGTCGGATTGTAGATGGCGGAAGTGTCGGAGGATGATGCGTTGTATTCGGAGGTTTGTGGGGTGTTAGGTGAGGACGAGGGGGATACTCTTAGGGCGGCTATTGCAGGGGCGGTGTGTGAGGGATGTGTTGTGGGAAATACGGGAGACATGGTCAAGGGCGTTCTCGACCACTGCGGGGTGGGGGGGAAGTTGTGATCCTTGAAGAACATGGACATCTGGGATGTGCGGGAGTGGAAGACCTCATCTTCAGAGCAGATGCGGCGGAGGCGAAGGAATTGGGAATAGGGGATGGAGTTTTTGAGGGGGTTGGGTGGGAGGAAGTGTATTCTAGGTAGCTGTGGGAGTCGGTGGGCTTGAAGTGGACATCAGTTTCCAGCTGGTTGCCTGAGATGGAGACAGAAAGGTCCGGGGAGGTGAGGGATGTGCTGGACATGGCCCAGGTGAAATGAGTTTGGGATGGAGGGTGTTGGTAAGGTGGATGAACTGTTCGAGCTCCTCTTGGGAGCAAGAGGCAGCGCCGACACAGTCATCAATGTAGCGGAGGAAGAGGTGGGGTTTGGGGCCTGTGTAGGGGCGGAAGAGCGACTGTTCCACTTAACCTACAAAGAGGCAGGCATAGCTTGGGCCCATGCGGGTGCCCATGGCCACCCCCTTTTTTCTGTAGGAAGTGGGATCCCCACCTCCCCACCTAGACTCTCCTCTCCACCTATCTTCGGTCCGTCTCCCCCTCTCTCAAAATTTGTTCCAGAACCCTGTCTCCATTCCCCTCTCTGAGGAAGGGCCAAGGCCCAAAACGTCAGCTTTTGTGCTCCTGAGATGCTCCTTGGCCTGCTGTGTTCATCCAGCTCCACACTTTGTTATCTTTGATTCTCCAGCATCTGCAGTTCCCATTATCTCTGTGGATGACACCAAGATTGATTTTACAGTGGATAGGGAAGAATGTTATCTAAGATTACACAGAGATCTGGATAAATTGGATGAGTGAATCAAAAAGATGCACAGCATGGGAACAAACCATTTAGTCCAACTTGTCCATGCTGACCAGATATCCGAAATTAATCTAGTCCCTTTTGCGAGCTTTTGACCCGTATCCCTCGAAACCCTTCCTGTTTATATATCCTGCCCGATGCCTTTTAAATGTTGCTTTTACCAGCCTCCACAACTCCCTCTGGCACTTCGTTCCATACACAAATCATCCTCTACTTGAAAAAGTTGCCACTTGTGTCCTTTTTAAGATGTTCCCTATTCACACTAAACTTTCTAATTTTGGACTCTTGGAAAAAGATCTTGACTATTCACCATGTCCATGCCTTTGTGATTGTACAAACATCTAAACAGTACAATTTTTACTCCAATCAACACGAATGGTCATGCTTCCTCTCAAGCCTGAAATTCAAAACTGAAGCCTCTTCCTCCTTTATCAAGTCACAATTCTAAAATAATTTTAATCAACTTGTTTAAATATGTTATGAAGCACCTCTGCGGATTTCAATCCAGACCTTTGGGCCCACAGATGGAGACACGACCACCACACTGCAACAGCCCCTGAATCTGCAACATTATTGTCCTGTGTGTTTCCTCATTAACCTATCCTGACATGCTGTGACACACCTCTGAAACAGGCAGGACTTGAATCCAGAACTTCTGGTCCAGAGCTGGGGACATCACTACAGGTTCAGGTGTGGAAATTAAATCCAGAACTCTGCCTCAGTGGCATGGACGCTACCCGATGCATAAGACCAAAACCATGCCCAGATTTTGGGCCATTCTTTCAGTGCCAGTTTTCAGCTTAGCTTGGATTTCTTAAATCCTGTCAATATTATTGATTTGCTGTGGGAGTGCATTCATATCAGGAACAAAATCAAAGTTGCTGTAAAAGCTCAGCAGTTCTGGCAGCATCTGTGGAGGAGCCAGCAGAGTTAACGTTTCGCGTTTGGTGACCCTTCCTCGGACCATTCTGTGACAGTCATTATTTGTGAACAGTTGGATGTCAGTTAATTGATCAAAATATTAGACCCTGAGGGAAAATATCCTGTTCCAGGGAGAAGGAGACACTGTTTCAAAATCCCGTCAGGCAGTTAAAGGGGTGAATACATTTTCCCTGTGTTCATGTTTCTTCACAACTGTAAATTGACCACAATTTAAGCTAAAAGACAGAAATCTCCAACCTACGCCTGTCTTCAAGAAACTGGGAGACAATCCTTCAGGATGGGCACGTCTTCAGCGTCTATAGCAGGAACTGTATAGAAGTGACCTGTGCCTGCTCTCGAGTGAGACAGTTTGAGGGAATGTTCTGAAAACCATCTATTCTTATGGATGTGCATTCGTGTTTTCAGGGAGGGACTGTTTCTTGTGTTTTACGTTACATTTCTTGTTAAAATTTTGAGACATTACCATTTGTTATTTAATCTTCTTTTTTTTCGCAATAAATCAGTGATACATTTGAAAATGTCACTGGGTCCTCAAATAAAACTGGTAACTTTGCCTCCAGGCTGATGTATAATTTGTTTGTTTTCCTTCCTCACAGTTAACGTAGTGACAATCTACGTCCTGCTTTATAAAGAGTGTGGATTGACTCCATGTGTCAGACGTTACTTGGGGGCCATGGCAGTGGCGGATCCACTGGTCATTATCCTCGACCTGATATTGAGACACATTCCCATTGTTTATCGGGAGCAGTGTTATTTCCTGGCGTCCATCCCCGTGTGTAATATCCATGCCGTCCTGCTTTATGGAGCCACTGACTGTTCTGTCTGGTTCACCGTCACTTTCACCTTTGATCGATTTGTGGCCATTTGCTGCCAGAAGCTGAAAAGTAAATATTGCAGTGAGAAAACGGCGGCTGTGGTTCTGGGAACAGTGACTGTGCTGAGCTGTTTAAAGAACATTTTCTGGTATTTTATGTTCACAGGTTGGTATTGGCTGAGAAACCGCCCCTGGTTTTGTTTTGTAACAGCTGATGTTTATGGCTCTCGTGTCTGGACCACAATTGAGTTCCTCCACCACATTCTAACCCCGACTCTCCCATTTTTCCTGATTCTGCTGCTCAATGTTTTCACCGTCAGACACATTTTAGTGACCAGCAGAGCCCGCAGGAGACTCCAGGCTCACACCAATGGGGACGGTCAGTGTGACACAGAAATGAGAAATCGAAAAAAATCCATCATTTTACTGTTTGTGATCTCAGCCAATTTCATCCTGTTATGGTCAATGTTAACTGTGTTTTCTATATGGCTCCGGATGTTTAATTTGGGATATGACTCTGTGTATCTAGATGGCTTTGTGCAGGAATTGGGCTTCATGCTGCAGCTCCTCAGTTGCTGCACAAACACCGCGATTTATGCCGTGACCCAGACTAAGTTCAGGCAGCAGCTGAAGAATGTGCTGAAATATCCCTTTACCCAAATTCATCAATCAATCAAATTCACTCATTAATCAATCCATCCAGGATTTTCTCATTTCAGTTCAATGTTTCAGCAATGAAGCAGCCTGTCGCTATGGTAACAGACTGAGGGTAGTGCTGGTTTATCCAACCTTATCCCACAGGGGGTTACAGGGAAACATGTCAATGTTTCTCTCAACTCACAGGCCAAAGAGAAAAGGCACCATTCCACTGACTGCATCCATAACTTCAATATGTAATTAACGTTCATTAAAAAGTGCCAAGCAGCACAGCAAACTATGTTGTTGTTTGTCTCTGTGTTGAAGAAGCTCAGCTGGAGAGAGACAGACTTGGCCCCAAGGGAATGGGAGAATTTTGGGACTGAGCTCAGGAGTTGGTATAAGTCACTCTGTCCTTGCATTCACATTTGGTATGTCTCTGTCTCTTTCTCTCTCTCTCCTGTCCCTCCTTACTCGCTCTCTCCCTCTCTGACCCACATTTCTCTGTGCTCCCCATCTCTCTCTCCACTCCCTTCCTTCTCCCTTTCCACCCACCCTCTCCAAATCACTTCCTCTCTCTCTCCCTGCGTCCTGTCTCTCTGTCCCTCCACTTCGAACATCTGCACCGGTTTTCTCTCACCCTCTGCCTGTGTGAACCCCATCTCCCCCTCTGACCCCATCTCTCCCAAATCCAGAATCACACTCTTTGCCTCTCTCCGTCCCCTTCCCTTCTCTATCTCTCTCCCCATCCCCCACTGTACCATTTGGTTCTCTCCATCCACCTCGCTCTCACTCTGCATCTGTTGCGTTGTCTCACCCTCTCTATCTCTGACCCACTTTCTCTCTCTCTCTCTCTCTCTCTCTCTGCCCCCTCCTCCTTGTCCTCCTCTCTAACTTCGAGTCCCTCACTTATCTCTGTAACCCGCTGGTTTCCTTGGCTCCGGCCCTGTATCTGGCTCCTTGGGCCCTGTTCCCCTTTCCCCTATCCCCTACCCCTGTCTTCTCTCTGTCTCACTCCCTGCCCCTCTATCTCTCTCCCTCCCTTCCTCCCTATCACTCACTCCATCGCTCCATCCCCGTTGCTCCTTCACCGTTCCTTGCTCCCAATCCAAACCTCCCTGTCCCTCGCTCCCTTGACGTCCCTCGCACCCTCACCCTCCCTTACTCCCTCCTGCCCTTTGTTATTCCTCACCTGTCCTTCGCCCCCATCCTCCCTACCCGTCCATCGATCCCTTGCTCTGACCCTCATTCTCCCGCTCCATTACTCGCTTCCTCACATCTTCTCTTTCCCTCACTCCCTCCCCATCCCTCCCTCCCTCCCTGTCCTTCGTTACCTCCTGACCTGTCCCTTGTTCCCTCCCTCTCTCCCTGGCCATCCTTTGTTCCCTCGCTCTGTCCCTTCCTCTCCTTCTCTTGCTCCCTTGCTCCGTCACTCGCTCACTCGATCCCAACCCATCAGTAGCTCTCTCCCACCCGTCCCTCAATCCCTTCCCCCCTCCCTCCCCACCCCCCACTCCCTCCCAGTCCCTCGCTCCATCCCTCACTCTCTTCCTGGGTCTCGTTCGATCCCCATCCCTCTCTCCCTCCCCATCCCTTGCTCTGGTCCCTAGCTCCTTCCCCATCCCTCGCTCCTGTCCCTTGCTCCAGTCCCTCACTCCCTCGTTCCCTCTCTGTCCCTTGCGCCTCCGCTCAATTCCTCGAGTCCAGCTCGAGCGTACCTCGAGCATCATAGCCTTCCATTTCTTTGTGCAGCCGAACCTCGGAGCAGAGGTTTCCGGGAAGGGAGGGACCATTTTTATCATCCCTCAGCACTTTAAGTGATCATTGTGTAAACCTGAGACCCTGCCCTTGTAGGGCCTCCCACCCATCCACCACCTCTAACTTTATACACCAGGGACAAATCAAGGTAAGCTTCTTTTTTTAAACTTTCTGTTTCGGGGATTAGCAGGGATGGCAGTGCAGGTAGAGGAATGTTCCTCGTGCATGATGTATGAGGTGAGGGACACCATTAGTGTCCCATCCAAATACATCTGCAGGAAGTGCACCCTACTCTTGCTCCTCCAAAACCGCGTTAGGGAACTGGAGCGGGAGCTGGATGAGCTTCGGATCATTTGGTAGGCAGAGTCAGTGACAGACAAGAGTTTCAGGGAAGTAGTTACTCCTAAGCGTGAAGAAAGCTGGGTAACTGTTAGAAGGGGGAGAAAGCAGTCAGTGCAGGGATCCCCTGTGGTCGTTCCCCTGAAAAACAAGTATACTGTTTTGGATACCGTTGGGGGGGAGGACTTACCAGGGGCATGCAGTAGGGTGCAGTTCTCTGGCACAGAGTCTGTCCCTCTTGCACAGAAGGGAAGTGGGGGGTAGGAAGAGAGTGATAGTCATTGGGGACTCAATAGTTAGAGGAACTGATAGAAGGTTTGCCGGGAACGAAAGAGACTCACAGTTGGTGTGTTGCCTCCCAGGTGCCAGGGTCCGTGATGTCTCAGTTCATGTCTTTGGGGTCCTGAGGGGAGAGGGTGACGAGCCCCAAGTCGTGGTCCGCAGAGGCACCAACGATATAGGTAGAAAGAGGGATAGGGATGTCAGGCAGGATTTCAGGGAGTTAGGGTGGAAGCTGAGAGATAGAACAAACAGAGTGGTCATCACTGGTTTGTCACCCGTACCACCTGATAGCGAGGCAAAGAACAGGGAGAGATTTCAGCTGAACACGTGGCTGCAGGGATGGTGCAGGAGGGAGGGCTTCAGGTACATGGACAATTGGGGCTCATTCTGGGGAAGGTGGGACCTCTACAAAGAGGATGATCTCCACTTGAACCAGAGGGGCACTAATATGCTGGGTGGGAAATTCGCTAGTGCTATTCAGGTGGGTTTAAACTAGCTCAGAAGGGGAATGGCAAACTAAGGTGTCGTTCTAGTACACAGGAGGATGAGCGTAGGGAGGACATGGTCAGGACCTCACTGTCAAAGGAGTGTGCTGGCAGACACCATGCTGGGTTGAGGTGTGTGTACTTTAATGCCAGGAGTATCCAGAATAAGGTAGGTGAGCTTGCAGCTTGGTTAGGTAGCTGGAACTTCGATGTCGTGGTCATTCGGAGACATGGATAGAACAGGGTCAGTAATGAATGTTACAGGTTCCAGGGTTTAGATCTTTCAGTAAGGTCAGGGAAGGTGGAAAAAAGAGGGGGAGGTGTGGCTTTGTTGGTCACAGTAGTTGTTATGGGTGACTTCAGCTTCCCCAATATTGATTGGAACCTCCGTCGTGCAGATGGTTTGGATGGAGCTGTTTTTTCAGATGTGCTCAGGAGGGTTTCCTTATTCAGTATGTGGACAGGCCAACGAGGGGGGAGGCCATTTTGGATTTGGTGCTCAGCAATGAGCCAGGACAGGTGTCAGATGTCGTGGTGGGAGAACACTTTGGCGACAGTGACCACAACAGCCTTGCATTTACCATAGCCTTGGAAAGGGAAAGGAGCAGTTGCCAGGGGAAGATATCTAACCGGGGTAAAGGAAACTATGACGCTATCAGGCAGGAGTTGGGAAGTACAGATTGGGAGCAATTGTTCCACAGAAAGGGCACAACAGAGATGTGGAGACTGTTTCAGGAGCAGTTGTTGCGAGTGATGTATAAATTTGTTCCTCAGAGGCAGGTAAGAAGGGGTAAGATTAAGGAGTCTTGGAAGATGGGAACAGAGGTGCTTCTGATATAAAGAAAAAGTCAGCTTATGTAAGGTGGAGGAAGCAAGGGTCTGGCACAGCTTTAGAGGATTACAGGCTTGCTCGTAAGGAGCTCAAAAGTGGACTGAGGAGGGCCAGAAGGGGGCACGAACAAGGCTTGGCAGGCAGGATTAGGGAGAACCCGAAGGCATTTTACTCATACGTGAGGAATAAGAGAATGATCAGGGAGAAGGAAGGGCTGATCAGGGATAGTGTAGGAAACTTGAGCGTGGAGTCTGAGCAGATAGGGGAAGCCCTAAATGAGTTTTTTGCTCCTTTTTCATTAAGGAAAGGGACCTTGTTTTGAATGAGAACTTTGAAGAGCAGGAAAACAGGCTTGAATAGATCGAGATTGAGAAAGTTGATGTGCTGCAAATTTTGGCAAACATTAACATTGATAAGTCCCCAGGGCCAGACCAGATTTATCCTAGGTTGCTCTGGGAAGCAAGAAAGGAGGTTGCTAAGCCGCTGGCGAAGATCTTTGCTTCCTCACTCTCCATGGGAGTCGTACTGGAAGATTGGAGGGAGGCAAATGTTGTTCCTCTTTTCAAGAAAGGGAATAGGGAAATCCCTGGAAATTACAGACAAGTCAGTCTTACGTCTGTGGTCAGCAAGGTTTTGGAAAGAATTCTGAGGGATAGGATTTATGAAAATTTGGAAAAGCATAGCGTGATTAAAGGGAGTCAGCATGGCTTTGTGAGCGGCAGATCATGCCTTACAAATCTTATTGAGTTCTTTGAGGAGGTCACGAGACAGGTTGTCGAGGGTCGAGCAGTGGATGTGGTGTACATGGACTTCAGCAAGGCATTTGATAAGGTTCCCCATGGCAGGCTCATTCATAAAGTCAGGAGGTATGGGATACAGGGTGATTTGGCTGCCTGGATTCGGAATTGGCTTGCCGGCAGGAGGCAGAGAGTGGTTGTAGATGGTAAGTATTCTGCCTGGAGGTCAGTGCTGAGTGGTGTCCACAGGACTCTGTTCCTGGGCCTCTGCTCTTTGTAGTTTTTATAAATGACGTGGATGAGGAGGTTGAGGGGTGGTTTAGTATGTTTGCTGATGACACAAAGGTTTGAGGTGCCATTGCTAGTATCGAGGGCTATTGCAGGTTTCAGCGAGACATTGGCAGAATGCAGAGCTGTGCTGAGAAATGGCAGATGGAGTTCAACGTAGATAAATGTGAAGTGATGCATTTTGGAAGGTCGAACTCAAATGCTGAATATCGGATTAAAGGCAGGATTCTCGGCAGTGTGGAGGAACAGTGGGATCTTAGTGTTCATGTGCATAGCTCCCTCAATGTTGCTACCCAAGTGGATAAGGTTGATAAGAAAGCATATGGTGTTTTGTCTTTCATTAACAGGAGGATCGAGTTTAAGAGCCGCGAGGTTATGCTGCATCTCTGCAAAACCCTGCAGAGACCACACTTGGAATATTGTGTCCCGTTCTGGTCACCCTATTATAGGAAAGATGTGAAGGCTTTGGAGCGGGTGCAAAGGATGTTTACTAGAATTCTGCCTGGACTGGAAGGCTTCTCTTACGAGGAGAGGTTGACTGAGCTCGGACTTTTCTCTCTGGAGAGTTGGAGGAAGAGAGGTGACCTGATTGAGGTGAACAAGGTAATGAGAGGCATGGATAGAGTCGATAGCCAGAGACTTTTCCCCAGGGCAGGATTGACTGCCACGAGGGTTCATACTTTTAAGGTATTAGGAGGAAGGTATAGAGGAGACGTCAGAGGGAGGTTCTTCACTCAGAGAGTTGTGAGCACATGGAATACTTTGCCACTAGTAGTCGTGGAAGCAGAGTCATTAGTGGCATTTAAGCCACTGCTGGACATGTACATGGACAGCAGTGAGTTGAGGGGAATGTAGGTTAGGTTATTTTATGTTTGGATTAGGATTATTCCACGGCACAACATCGTGGGCTGAATGGCCTGTACTGTGCTGTACTTTTCTATGTTCTATGTTCTATATCTTATAGATAATATCCCAGAGTCACCAACTCCATCCATGGATATGTCCTGTTCCACCTTCATGACAGACTCAGCATAGTTGGCAGCACAATGTGACATACTGGAGGAAATTAACTTGGAGTTCTCAACATGGCATCCTGATCCCATTCAATCTCAGGACATCCAGTTTAACATGGACAAGGAAACTGCCTGTCGATTCCCGCCGACTGTTCTCTCTCGGCTGATGAATCAGGAGCCCTCTATGTTGTACAGCACTTGGATGGAATATTGGGGTGGGTAATGATGAACTCTGCATTGGCGATTTCAATGTCCATCACAAAGAGTGGCTCGGCAGCAGCTGTTCAGGTCCCAAATCAGAGTTGTTCGATTGGTCCTGCAGCTGGTGCGAGCCAAGAAGAGGGAAAACATGCTTGATCTGATCCTCACCAATCTTTCCTCAGCAGACAGATCTGTCCATGACAGTAACGGCAGGAGGTGACCAAAATATAATTCTTGAGGGGACGATGTCTCGCCTTCACATTGTGCATGCCACCCATTGCGTTACATGGCACTGTCACCACGCTAAATGAGACAGACTGCAAAGAGATCTAGAACTCAGAGTAGGCAAAATGTGGAGGTGTGGACGATCAAAAGCAGCAGAATGGGACTTCAAAGAAGACACAGTTGTTGCGTGTCACTGGTAGAAGATAATTGGAGCACGGGTTTAGAATATTTATCGACATGTGCATGTGGTTTTGATTGCAGCTGAGAGCTCTGTAATTTGCTCACAAGTTATGTATAGGTGTACGTTCGCTTACTTTTTCTCATGCTGAGTTTGCAAGACTATTGTTATCAGAATCCTGGACCTGAATGTTCTGGATATCCACAAAATGTTCAACGATTGGGAATATTTTCTCTAGGCTAATTGATGGGGCGGAAATGTGTGACCAGGCAACAGTGGAAATTTCAACTCATTAGATACATTGGTTAACAACTGTAAAAACAAAAGCTCGGCAGCTCTGGCAGCAACTGTGAAGGGAAAAAAAAACAGAATTAACGTTCTTTGTCCAGTACCCTTCCTCAGAACATTTCTGAGACCCAAAACATTAATTCTGTTTTTGTTCCTGATTTACAGCATCCGCAGTTGTTTCTGTTTCTTTTTGGTTTACAGCTGAACATGCTGATTAAATGCAATACAGAGACTGATGGGAAACAATCTGTAAGTTCCAGGAAACCAGGTGTCGGCCAGTTCAGACTTCATATTGCAACTACCAAAATGACAATTTTCTTCTGTCAGTTTTACTGTTCCAAAGCAAAGGGTGGGACATTCATCACGGAGACATTTGCTGCGATCGGGCTGTGATTTCATGTGGAATTTCTTTGCTTTAGGTATTGGTCAGGTGATCAAACAATGAGATTATAATTCAAAGCAGGGGCGGGGCTGTTCTATTTTAATGGTTTTGACATCACGTCAGATGATTTCGGACTTTAATCTACTGCCCACAGTCATCATTATCTAACTTGACGGGTGCTGAACTTTAAAAGAGAAGAAAGGAGGGTGCCTCGAACTTGTTTAATTTGTAGATTTTGTATCGCATTAAATGATTTCGGTTGGCCATCCAAATGGTTCCTGATGAGAATCTGAAACTTGTATACAGGCACAAGAGGGCTTCTCAGTGCGAGTTAGCAACAAAGTGGCTTCTAGCCTGGGAACTGTAAATTCTGCTAGAGCTGCTCTTTTCGCCTAGGAACTGTGAGTTCTGCGATAGCTACATAAATAATGCAGGAATGATAAGATAACGCAGTACTAACCATTCTAGCTGACCTTCAGTTGCAAATGTTGTGGCGCTATCTGGTGAGATAAAAAGTAACCTATGTGTTGTGATGTAAGTTGTTTACCAGTTAATGTTATAGAATTATGTAACTGTTAATGAAGCAATATCATGTATTGATTGTTTGAATACACTGTGCAATCACACCATGTACCCTGCTTTAAGAAAAGTATAGGAATGTCTTTGTATTAGCCTGTGGGTTGCAGCTCCTCCGAGGAATACGGAAGTCCTCAACTTCTGTGTTTTCTGGATGATCTGTACCCGGCCGACTGAAGAAATTAAGAGATCATGGGAACTGAAGATGCTGGAGAATCCAAGATAATAAAATGTGAGGCTGGATGAACACAGCAGGCCCAGCAGCATCTCAGGAGCACAAAAGCTGACGTTTCGGGCCTAGACCCTTCATCAGAGAGGGGGATGGGGTGAGGGTTCTGGAATAAATAGGGACAGAGGGGGAGGTGGACCGAAGATGGAGAGAAAAGAAGATAGGTGGAGAGAGTATAGGTGGGGAGGTAGGGAGGGGATAGGTCAGTACAGGGAAGACGGACAGGTCAAGGAGGTGGGATGAGGTTAGTAGGTAGATGGGGGTGCGGCTTGAGGTAGGAGGAAGGGATGGGTCAGAGGAAGAACAGGGTAGGGAGGCAGAGACAGGTTGGACTGGTTTTGGGATGCAGTGGGTGGAGGGGAAGAGCTGGGCTGGTTGTGTGGTGCAGTGGGGGGAGGGGACGAACTGGGCTGGTTAAGGGATGCAGTTGGGGAAGGGGAGATTTTGAAACTGGTAAAGTCCACATTGATACCATTAGGCTGCAGGGTTCCCAGGCAGCATATGAGTTGCTGTTCCTGCAACCTTCGGGTGGCATCATTGTGGCACTGCAGGAGGCCCATGATGGACATGTCATCTAAAGAATGGGAGGGGGAGTGGAAATGGTTTGTGACTGGGAGGTGCAGTTGTTTGTTGCGAACTGAGCGGAGGTGTTCTGCAAAGCGGTCTCCAAGCCTCTGCTTGGTTTCCCCAATGTAGAGGAAGCCACACCGGGTACAGTGGATGCAATATACCACATTGGCAGATGTGCAGGTGAACCTCTGCTTAATGTGGAATGTCATCTTGGGGCCTGGGATAGGGGTGAGTGAGGAGGTGTGGGGGCAAGTGTAGCATTTCCTGCGGTTGCAGGGGAAGGTGCCGGGTGTGGTAGGGTTGGAGGGCAGTGTGGAACGTACAAGGGAGTCACGGAGAGAGTGGTCTCTCCGGAAAGCAGACAGGGGTGGGGATGGAAAAATGTCTTGGGTGGTGGGGTCGGATTGTAGATGGCGGAAGTGTCGGAGGATGATGCGTTGTATCCGGAGGTTGGTGGGGTGGTGTGTGAGAACGAGGGGGATCCTCTTTGGGCGGTTGTGGCGGGGGCGGGGTGTGAGGGACGTGTTGCGGGAAATACGGGAGACGCGGTCAAGGGCGTTCTCGATCACAGTGGGGGGAAAGTTGCGGTCCTTGAAGAACTTGGACATCTGGGATGTCCGGGAGTGGAATGTCTTGTTGTGGGAGCAGATGCGGCGGAGGCGGAGGAATTGGGAATAGGGGATGGAATTTTTACAGGAGGGTGGGTGGGAGGAGGTGTATTCTAGGTAGCTGTGGGAGTGGGTGGGCGGCTTGAAATGGACATCAGTTACAAGCTGGTTGCCTGAGATGGAGACTGAGAGGTCCAGGAAGGTGAGGGATGTGCTGGAGATGGCCCAGGTGAACTGAAGGTTGGAGTGGAAGGTGTTGGTGAAGTGGATGAACTGTTCGAGCTCCTCTGGGGAGAGTCAAGTCTTAAACAGCCAGACCAACTGCGCGTGTTCATTGACTGAGCGCGGAATCAAGAGACCCCACTGGGAATCCAGATTTACATCTGGTGCTGTGACTCAGATTCGGTACGGATGGTTTGTGGACAGCAGCGTAAGAGCCTTGAGTCCTCCACTATTGTGTGTAGAGGAATCGGCCTGCCAGACGTGAGTATTTTCTCCATCTGGTTTTCCTCTCATTCAGGGAGTGGTAGACTCGACCCTTCGCTGTCTTCAGTCCAAATCCAGCCCAAAAAACGCACTGGTCTGGCTGTAGTGGGACAGAGAATTAGGACTAGTGGAATCCGTATAAAGAATAAGGGATAGTCGACCCCACACAGAGAATAAGGGGTAGTGTACCTCACAAAGAGGATAAGGGGTAGTTGACCCCGCACAAAAGTCGGATTGGGGATCCGAGACACGTTAGTATAGGGAAAACAAGGAGTAGTGGACTCCGCTTAAAAGTCGGATTGGGGATCCAACACAAGCTAAACAAAACCAAGGAGTAGAGACACAAGGAAGTGAAAGATAAAATAGTCGGGACGGGGACTTAAACCAGGTTAGATGGGCATTATTTGCAGTTATTTTAAATTAGTCTATGAAAAAAACGACTCTAGGGAGTATTGTGATACATTATAACGAGGCTGATAGGGCTTTAGAATGTTGGCAAGGTTTGTGGGACTTGATAGTTGTCGTTTGATAATATACAGCTGACGTTGTGAAAAGTCTTGAAGTCAAGGTTAAAGGGGGGAGGTTGGTTAGGATGGGTAATAGTATAAATAAGACGGACAATTAGTCTTCTACACTGGTGAAAATGTGTGAAGAGTATCCGGATAAATCTTGGGCCCAGTGCACACTTTCTGGCGCTCGAAATAAAAGATTAGGCGATGAACAGTGGCCAATAGGTGGCCCCAAAAATAATTAGGTGGTTAAATCAGCCCAGCAATTGACTTGGCGACAAAACATGGGCTCAAAAAAAGAAAGAATTGGTTGGACTGTGGCGAAAATTTTGTGATGAAAGCCACAAACAATCGGTTTTAAATTCATGGCAGGATTCTGCCAACAAATTAGGAATTGAACTGACCAATAATGGTAGCTTAAAATTAAATGAGGTCGTCAAAGACAAATGTGCGAGAGTCAAATGTCAACGGAAACAAACAGAAAAGTCACCGGTGATGATTGGGGTTCCTATCTGCGCCTCGCACCCCTAAACAAGAAGTTGCGTTTAAAAGACCGGGAGGTTTGAGTCCTCCAGTGGCAGGAAAAGTAAAATCCTGGAGGTTTGCAGGTATTAAATGAAATTAAGTCTGGAAGGAGTTAGTATAAGACTGGTAAAGTAGAATGAGTATTCGGCGATAAGGAGAGGATAAGTGCAGTGTTTGTCTGTTTCAAACACCCTGCCTTATACCGGTTGTGAAGAGGGGAAATCCCCCATGCGAAGGTCAGGACCCTGAAGTCGGTGTGGAGACCAAGGACACTGGTGTAGTATATAGAAATAAGGAAAAAAAAACTAAAAGTGCTAAAAATGGGTTAAACCTTGAAGAACTTTAATATCCACGTGGAGAAAAACTGCTGAGGAAATAACAAACAAATCTAAACTAGTGAGCTGGGAGAATAATACACGTTGAAGAGGGATTTGAGGATGTGATCATGAGGGAAACTTTAAGTCGTGGGAGGTGTTGACGCAGCAGTGTGAGGATCATGATTTGAGTAAAGCAGAACAGGAAAGATTGAGAAAGGAAATGCAAAATGAAGAATTAGGAGTGAAAGGCCAGGCTGAATTACCACATGGAAATAAAAAGGAGGTACCCCCTGACATATCTGGCTTGCCGGTGTTCTTCCAAAGTAATGACATAAATGAGTAAGACAAGGAGGACTGGAAAAGGAAGTAGGCAACTTAAAATCAAATGTTACATGCAACACAGATTATATGAAACAGCAGAACATTCCGATCCCTAAAAAAATTCTACTGTTATCCAAGATCATGAGAGCATTGCAGTCATATCTGTATGAAATTCAGTTTCAGTTTCAATTTGTTAATTTGGCCTTCCCTGCCCAATTTACATTTCTGCAGAAAGATCTAAAATATAAAGTAACATGTGGCTCCAAATAAGGATGTGATTTTAAATCTTCTGGCAAACCTTACTCGAAAAACATTTACAAATTATCAAATCTTTCAGAGATTCTACCAATACTGAGTTGCAGATCTGATGAATTGGTTCAAACTCCCTGTTAACAATGCAAAGATTTAGCTGGGTTAGATGTGCCTTATAATACAGCATCAAGGGGCTACTTCCTAGCAGAAGTTATAGTAAAAGAATGCAGTAACCTGCCTTTCGTTACCCACATTGGGATACTAGAGGAATATAATTCCTTCTTGTAGTCATTTTCAGATTAAACATCAGTAATGCACTTGTGCTGTTGCCTAGCACACCACATTTTAGGTACAAGCCACAAGATAAAGAATACAAACCCACGGCTTATACAGACCCTATCTCGTGTCGGACTAGTTCTAAAACTAAACAGAGAAACAGGAAACAGAATACGGAGCAGGCTGCTAGTGGACCAAAGCAGGCAGGTCAAGATTCTTTTAAAACTCACAGGGGAGGCCTGAAAAAAAAAACTCCTCAGGTACACCCATCCAGAATTCCCTGTATGTTAAAACCCTTCTCCAGGCAATCCTCCCGAAACAATTGGCTAATATCAAATGCACTGCCCATGTTTCCGATGATTCTGTAGTTATTTAGGGTAACACTGGGGTTGATCAGGCTGCCGCAGATCAAAATATTATTGTACGTTCTATGAGCAAGCAGGTAATACATGGCTTGCTTCCCTCGGACAGAGCCCCTGTGAGCATCCTCCATTGTGTGGACGAAAACTGCAACAGGAGCTGTCCATTCCAGGTGTGAGAGCAACGGGGTACATGTGAGAGGCTTGATATTCAGTGTTGTTGTTTCACCATTCTCATCATCATGACAGCAAGGTTTAAGAGATATTTAAACAGACACGTGAACAGGAAGGTAATAGAGAAATACACAACCATGGGCAGGCAGGTGGGATCAGTTTAGTTCAGAATAGCGTTCAGCATAGACCTATGTTGCACTTTTTCTTTTGTTCCACACTATTGTTGACAATTCTCTGCCTGAAACAACACCGAAAGATGGAAACATAGGAACAGGAAAATGCCATTCAACCCATCTCCACTGTCTTGCCATTCTTTAAAATCAAAGCTGATATGAAACTTCAATGGTTTTTCCTATCCCATCCTCACAACCCACTTTGAGAATCTGGATTTATAGATCTCTAAATATATTCAAAGTGACAAATCAAATTTATAACTGGAATGTTATGTTGGATTTCCCTGTCAACTATGCAGGTTTGTGGACGAGCATTCATCTCTGGTCGAACGATTCTCTCAAAACTTGTGTGTGCTGGTGACGACCGTCTGCTGGTCAGCAGCAGGGACTGGAATTCCGGATGATGGGAAGTGCTGATGAAGCAGTTTCCACAGAAAACCATTGATTAATTTGGAACCTGAAATGAAAGTCGTCTCTGGAAGGTTTTTGAACCCACACGACCTGCAAATCGCAAATGTTTAGCGCCCTGCCCATTGTGACAAGAGCCACCGTTATGTTGCCCTTGGCTTGTTGTGTTTGCGTCTTTCATCAAGCATCTGTCTCACGGTCGGTTTAGGAAGGACTGTTTGAAATATCAGTCAGAACTTTGTGTTAGTTTAAAATACACATCAACAATCCCACTGTATAAACCTGTGCTTCCGCTATTTTGTCACTTTTTTTTACCAGTTTCCCTTTCATTCGATGGAAATTCATTGGAGCACAACTTGGGAGGAATAATGGGAGGGAAAATCATGTTCCTTATAATTGTTGGAATTCAACCTGCATTTGATTAGATGTTAGACAACAAGTTCCAACTCTTTATTTCACCTTTACAATAAAATCGACTGATCAAGAATCTCCAGCCAGATAAACGGACACAATTGGATTCAAACTTCACTTCATTTGAAACTCATGATACAGAACGAAAATCAGCAGCAGTGAAATAAGTGGGAAAAGCGACGAGAGTGGGATTCGAACCCACGCGTGCAGAGCACAATGGATTAGCAGTCCATCGCCTTAACCTCTCGGCCATCTCGTCACCTACTTAAAGAGTGTGACATGTCATCTCAACAAAACCTCATGTTTCTCTCACTTAAACTGTGCAGAGCAGCAAGTATTTCTCCCTCGTGTTTTTGAAATGATATGCAGCGGGGTATGATTTCCAGAGCATGGTATGACCTGTGGGTCACTCCTATTGTGACACATTGCTCTCATGAGCTGAACACAAATGAAGAAATTAGTCAATGACAAGATTAAGTGGGTTCTGGAGAATGGGTCTGGGTGACATGCTGTGAGGGTCAGTGAGGACTGGATGTGCCCAAGGGCCTGTTTTCACACTGTAGGGATTCTATGATCTATTGAATTGAATTCAACGAAGAATAGGAGCCGATGAAATGAAAAGCCTGGTGACAGCTGGGATGTGACATTGTCTGTGAGGAATTGTTTTTCACACTTGAGGAGAGTACATTCTGCTGTTCCCAGAAGTCAGTACTGGGACCAGCTCTCTACTCAACAGATATTAATGGCTCGTAATTGTTCATGGAGCGGACAATTTCAAATTGCTAAATGAGGCAAACCTAACAAATGAGCTGGACAATGCAGAAACTGGTCTTTGGAAATGACACCTGTTGCACTGAACATCGCTGTCTTGTTATTTTCCTGCGTCGGACCCTTCAAGCGCCATTGGTCTATGCTAATAAGAGCTGCTCTGGGTGATGTTCACTGTCACAACATCAGCAGTGAACACACCTCCATGAGCATGCTTTCTGGAATTTATATTGATCCCTCATTGTCTTCCTTTCACACATGTTATGGGGAAATTGAGTACCACAGTTAATGCCGTGTCCGGATTCGAACAAGAGCTGCTGCAGCCACATCATACAGTAAGGACCTCTATATGGTCACAGCACTGTACAATGAGGCCTCAGGGAACAGGAAATAAGCGCAGTGCTATAGGGTGTGACAGGAGCAGCACTCGGCACACAACAGGAGTACTTGCCAAACAGCTAAATGAGGCATACACATAATAGGGAGAATATTTGGAATTCTGAGTCCGGAAAGTCGTGAATACTAAGTACTGAGTTTGTAAAAGGCTGCCATTGATAGATTTCAACAGGTTTTTAAGAAGTCAAGATCTCAGCGAGTAGTGTAGAAAAAATGGTTTTGAAGTCGGAGGCCGTCCAAGATTTCGAAGTTGGCTGGAAGTGCTGAGTGTCCGCATCATACTCTGATTTCGTACAGCTTAAAATGAAGACTTTCTGTCTTATATTCACTTGGTGAATGTGATTCATTTTCATGTGGAAATGTTATTTTTTTGTTGGAGTGCAATATTGGGTGTAGTTTCAATGAGTTTTTGAGTTTTTCAACAGTTATACCGGCAGTTTCCTCAGACAAGGAAGTGGCTAATGCTGCAGACGACCATATAATGCCAGTTCCCAGGCCTGGAATCAGAGAAACTCAATGCCCCACTGTTCTATATTTTCGCGTAAATCTGATTCTGACCCTAAATCCCGAACCCTGCATATGCCTGATAAATGCTAAACCACTTGTTTCACAGAATCATTGTAAATCTCCCTTAAAAATATTCATGGACACTGCAGGAGATATCCTGACATTTTCCCAAGACTGGATAAAATGGAACAGAATGCTTGATTAGGGTGGGTTTGTTCTCCTTGGAACAAAGGAGCCTAGGGATTGGGAGATTTATAACCACACAATAACATTTAGAAACATCCAATATTCTTTGGGACCTTGAAAGAGTAGATATGGGCATGTGGTTTGCTTTACTGTGAGAGTTGAGGGCCAAAGGACACAATTTCAGATCAAGGCATTGCCAATTTAATTCTGAAACGAGGAGGAATTGTGTTGCTCAGGACCCAGTAATTGTTTGGAATTCTCTCTCTGAATTGTTGATTATTTTCAAGCTGAGCTAGGCAGATGTTTAATCAGTAAGCAGACCAAGGGTTCTTCACGTGGGGCAGGAGATTGGAGTTGAAGATTATCAGAGCAGCCATGACAACATTGAATAGTGGAGCAGACTCGATGAGCCGACTGGCTTACTTCTGTTTCTGCATCAATTGGCCGATGGTCCCAATGATCGAAAAGTTTAAAATTGTGAGGGAATTGGATAAAATGGTTGAAAAGGTCTATGTATTTGATCAGATAGATCAGTAACGAGCTTCATTAGCCGATGAAGAACAAATGTGCTGTGATGTGGATACAACAAATAGCACTCTACACACTACAGATTGAAGAAATAACAGGAGGGAAAAAGGTGTTCCTTTTTGCTATTCCAGTTTAATCTGCAATTTGAACATTTTGTAATTCTCTACGTCTCTTAGTGTTTTAAACACCAACCTCACATTTACGCGCTACAAGTGCTGATCAATTGCACTAAGGAAGCTTGTGAACAGCTGATTTGCACAATCTCTTAAAGCAGGCTCTTATTTAATTGCTCTGAACAAACGATCGAGGCAGGAACCCTTTCAGTTAACTATACAGAGGCTACAGCCTCTCCCATTGAAAGCATGGACTGTTCGCAACCCCTGATCAGTGCTCTCTTTCTTCCCATTGGGGTATGAGTCTTCTGTAGGTCCTGATCAGATGATAGGTTCCCATCCCTGATTAACACTTGAATTAGTTGGTGATTTAATGGTAAGATGGCAGCGTTTACAGGCTCTGTACCCCTGTGCCAGCCCCAGGCATTACCAGATCGTTCACCTTGCTTTCGCAAGCTGTCTTTCTTTTTGAGCTACCTTATGCTCCTTTTTTTGTTTCCAGTCAATTCCACATTGTTTTGGAATTTGAGGATGTGCACTCGAGGGACAGGATCTGACAGAATTGCTTCATTTTCATGTAAGTTGAATATCAACAGATTCTGATGATGGAAGGTGGATGCACCATTCACAGTGACGAGAAACTGTGCACAGGTTCAGTCTGTGGACGAAGGTTTCAGGGGATCAACTGACTTTTTTGAAACTAAAGGAATGCCGCACTGACAAGGAAGTGTTGATCTGTGAGGACTGTGGGAGGAGTTACATTTCCCCATCCAAGCTGCAAACACACCAGGAAGAAACTGTTCACCTGCTTTGTGTGTGAGAAGGCATTCACCGCAGTTTCACACTGGAAAGGGGCTGTTTCCCTGTGGTGAGTGTGGCAAGGAATTCACTCAGCCATCCCACCTGCTGACACGCCAATGGGTCCACACTGGGGAGAGACCATTCACCTGCTCCAGGTGTGGGAAGGATTTCTCCCAGTCATCCAGACTGTTGAAACCCCAACAGGCTCTTTCTGAAGAGAGACCCTTTTAAATGTGCTGATTGATGAAGTGCTATAAAAGCTCAAGGGGACTGATGTACCATCAACGTGTTCACACTGAAGGGAGACCGTTCATATGCTCTCACTGTGGGGCTGGGTTCAGGACATCATCAACGCTCACTGTACACCAGCAAATACACACTGGGGAGAGGGCATTCACCTACTCTGTGTCTGAGAAAAAAAATCACTCAGTCATTTAGCCTGATAAAACACCAGTGGGATCACAAGTAACTGCAGTAATTGGATATTTCTTTTGCTTGTTCATGGGATCATGGCATCAGAAGCTCAGCAAGCTTTGTATCATCCGTTCTAACTGCCCAGAGGATGGTTCAGAATCAAACTAATTGTTATAGCATGGACTCACATGGAGGTCAGAATAACAATGGCTCCCAGAACCACTGGCAGTGAGTTGATTTTCTGGTCTCTTGTCCTGTTTCTGAAACAAAAGTGAATTAATTGTTACAGTTGATTTAAAAGTGAAAAAACAAAATGGGTTTTATTCTGATTCAGCATGGCCTGCTGTTTTCTCAGTTGTTATTGCCAGTCTCATGGTCCTCACACCATCACCTGTTCCAGAGGGTGTTACAGGAAAGGGGGGGATGGTCAACTGTATCTCGTCACTCAAAGGGTCACTGGACCCGAAAGGTTAACTTGGATTTCTTTCATAGATGCTGCCAGGCCTACTGAATTTTTCCATCAATTTCTGTTTTTGTTTCTGATTTCCCTTCATTTGCAGATTTGTTTTATGTTTTTTCAATATTCACCTTGTCTGTTTCAGGGATGCCTCATTGATAGGTTTGGTAGGTTTTGGAAAGTGAAAGTTAGGCCACAGATCAGGCAATGATCTCATTGAATGACAGAACAGGCTTGAGGGGCTGATTGGTCTACTCCTGATCCAATAAAAGTTCTCCATCTGCAGCTTGTGGCAATATTTCCCCCCATGACTCACTTCACATCCGTGACTGTTACACTACATACTATTACTGGCTGAACAAATCTCCTCTGTTTGAACTAGGCCTGTTACTATTCAGTGCTCCATCTTCGCCTGCCCGGGTTTGACTCTTGTCAGAGAATGTTGTCTCTACTGCAGAAATTCACCAAAGATCCTCAGGCAGCACCTTCCAAACCCATGACCACTTCCATCTGGAAGAATGAGGGCATCAGATATATAGGAAGATCACCACCTCCACATTCCCCTCCAAGTCACTCACCATCCTGGCTTGGAAATGTATCACCGTTCCTTCACTGTCACTGGGTCAAAGCCGTGGAATTCCCTCCCTAATAGCATTGCGGGCCACCACACATCAGGAGGACTGCAGCAGTTCAGGAAGGCAGCTCACCACCACCATCCCAAGGGCAAATACAGATGGGCAAGAAATGCTGGCCCAGCCAGGGACACCCGCACCCCTCACATTAATAACAAAAGTACCATGTGAACAGTCACAACTGAATGATCCTGGAGTAAAATCCTGGATCCAGGATTCCCTGGAACAAAAACAATGTTGCTGGAAAAGCTCAGCAGATCTGGAAGCATCTGTGACCCTTCCTCACTCCCCTGGGATCTATCAAATCTCTATTATTTGAGTGAGGAACTTCCTCTTTCATTCTGACTCTTTAATTTATCAATTTCAGTCCACTCGCCTTTTGAGCTCTTCAACAACCCCATTTGGGCAATTGAAAGGTGGCTGTAAGTAACAGAGGGAACTGGGAAGTGGGTGGAAATATGAGGAGAGGCCACATCAAACAAAGCTCCCATTCCAACAACAGAGCTTCTCAAAACACAAAGGCAGCATGAAAGCTTGAGCTGAATGAACATGGTGATGTGTGGGCTGTCATGAGGAAAATGTGACCATGATCACAAATGGTTAAGTTCACAGGATCCCGACAGTGCAGAAAGAGGTCATTCAGTGCATCTAGTCTTCATTAGCTCTCTATCCCACCCGACTCCCATGAACCCCACATTTTACCACAGCTAACCCAACCATGTAAGCTGTACACTCAGGAACAATTTAGTGTGACCAATCCACCTAACTTGCATTTTTAGACTGCGGGAGGATCACAGCTTAGCTCTGAAGTGGAGAATTTGTGGATTAACTCTCAAAAAAACCTCAACTCTGGAACAATTTCATGGTTTTTGTTTCCAAAATTAAAATCTGGAGAAAACTGCAGCCACAACGATTTCAGTTACTCTCTGGAGAAAGAGAATTTAAAACTCTGACCCGGGGGCGCTGTGAGCTGACAGAGGACAGTGACCAGAAATGTAACATTTCTGTACAAGGTGGGGGTGAGACAAGGGCAAAAAGGCAGATGTCACGGGGGGAAGGCAGGAGAGATTAAATTGGAGAAATGTCATTCGTCCTTCAAGGCTGCAGGGAATGGAGTTAGGGCTGGAAAAGAAACAGATAAACAAAAGATGTTCCTGGAGCCAGGTGTGCAGTGGACCCAGACACAAATTGAAACAAGAAATGTAAACAAATTGGGGCAGAGTTCACAGTCTGAAATTGTTGATCTCAATGATGAGGCCAGAAAGCTGTAAAACCTGGGTAGCTCTATTTCAGCCAACACACACATGATGGGCCAAGGGTGAATACTGCTGGCCAGCCAACAATACGCACATCACACAAATGAATTAAAAAAGGCCTTGCTCTGCGCTGTAATTTTCTGTTCCTTTAGTTCTGACATTTGCAGTTTGTTTCTGATGATGGCTATAAACCTAAAATTAAACTACAGTTTAGTATCCGGGAGAAATGTAAAATAAGTCAGCTTTGCTTCAAGCACATCACTGTGGATTGTTGTGTTTGTCCTGAGGGTTGAACAACACCTGCAGCTCAGAAAGGACAGTTTCGGGGTGGGACGGGGAGGGAACACAGTGCTGGGCGAGAGATGGGGGATTGTGGGAAATCATATGGCAGCAACAGAGCTTCAGTCGGGACATATCCTTCAGGGTCATGCTGAGGGGGTCAGATGGTACTTTACTCCTTCACGTCTCTCTTCATTGACAGCCAAGCCACGGTGTGGGTTAATCCTGCTGTGTGTCAGAAATGTGTCCCAGCTACTGTCTTCCATGGCTCACTGCGCCGAGACATGAAACAGAATCTTGTTTCCATCTGGGTTTAGAGTCAGAGGAAGAACAACGGAGAATGCTGGAAATGTGTTTCAGATCAGGTATTAGTGCACATCAAAGATCTGTTCCTGACTGGAAGTGAACCGTCAGGTTCAGGTTTAGGTTTCTTCTACATTGATAAAGATAAAGCAGTATTTGGGAAACGTACAACACTGAGACCCAGAGCAGTGGGAGCAGGGGTATGAGCATCCTGTCCCTGCCTCTGCTGTAACCGCACAAAATGCGCCAGGGTGAGGTGAGAGAAGAGTCTGGGTTAGAAAGTATATTTCACCAACAATGATGACGTGGGGAGAGTTGATAAAATGTTAATTTTCATTTTCAATAACAACACATATGTTGTTATATAATATATGTACATGACCATGCATATATTGTCAGGAAAGGGTGAAGAGGGGCTAGTGCTGGCAGTGGGAAGAAGTTTTTTTCTGAAGTTGTCTTGTCTTATCACTTGTAATGATGCCTCCAAGACACGTCTTGCACTTGTTTGATCCAGAGGTAATTGTCAAAAACAAATATTTCATTTTGTAAACAGTTTCATATGACTTTTTTTTGTTTCAAAAGACTTACATCAGGTTTAATACAATCGACAACAAAACAGCCCTCTTGATTTGTACCCAAACTACATCCGCGTACTCCCTTTACCACTGATGCAAAGTGGGAGCAGTCTGTACCAGCTCCAAGATGCACTGCAGTGACTCAGCAAGGCTCCTCCAACAGCGCCTTCTGAATCTGCAGTCTTTACCATCCAGAAGGACAGCGGCAGCAGTCACATGGGAACGCTACCACCTGCAAGATCCCCTCTAGGCCACATACCGTGCTGACCTGGAAATATGACGTGGAGATGCTGGTGTTGGATTGGGGTGGACAAAGTCAGAAGTCAGATGACATCAGGTCAAAGATCAACAGGTTTATTTGAAATCACAAGATTTCTGGATGCTGCAACTGACTTTATCACTTTCTTATGATGTGTAATAAAGTAGCGCTTCACTTGACAAAGGTGGAACACCCTGAAAGCTTATGGTTTCAAATAAACCTGTTGAACTTGAACCTGGTGTTGTGTGACTTCTGACTTCAACCTGGGAATATAACATGTTCCTTCTGTGTCGCTTGGTCAAATTCCTGGAAGAATCCCTTAATGGCACTGTGGATCTACCGACAATACATTGGCTATAGCTGGCCTCATCCTCTCCAGGGCGGTTAGCGATGGGCAACAAATCTAGTCCTACCCTCTGACACCAATGACTCATAAGCAAATAAATAGTTATTTCCGAGCCAGGACGAAATAGATTTACTTCATCAGATTTTGGGGATCAATTCCTTGGGAATCTGCAGTCCCAGGCTCAACGAGAATCAGCTTCGCAGAAAGTAAAGTGGTGAGAGCGGCCAGTCCAGCAGAAAGAAACCCTCTGACCCTTCCACTTTACTCACTGTCAGAATGAACATGGCTCAGTCTTCGATGTGATTTTCCCTCATTTTCCATTCAATTCATGGGATATAGTATCACTGTCTAGGTCAGGACTTATTGCCCATCCCAGCTGTCTTCCTTGAGAAGTTGGTGGTTTCTGGGACTGCAGTCTTTGAGGTGTAGGGTCACCCACAGTGTTGTTTGGGAGAAGTTCCTGGATTTTGAATCATTGAGAGTAAAGGAACAGCCAATACAGAAGATTACAACATTCAAGTCTGTTATTTCAGTGACTCCATTAGATCTTCATGTGATGGTCATTTTGAGATTTCTGTCTGCAAATCTTCCCTTTCTAACATCCTGTTAATGAGAATGGTGTGCAGTATGGAGAAGAGCATGCAGGTGCTAACTGTCCCATGTAACTGCTTCACTTTTTCTTCTGGACAATAGATGCTGTGTGTTTGGAATGTGCTGTCTAGCCGCATATGTAATGCAGATTAACAGCAGATCCAACTCCTAGGATAATTTCTGAGCTTTCTGATACTTTGACAGACTGAATGATTGAATGAATCTATTACCTCACTCAGAACATGTGAATGGCTTCTCCCAAGTATGGTCTCGCTGGTGTACCTGTCGGCCCAGATCAATCTCTGAACCACTTCCCACACTTGGAGCATTTGAATGGCCTCTCCCTTGTGTGGACGTGCTGTTGTCTTCCTAGGGCAGATGACTGAGTGAATTCTTTCCCACAACCAGATCATGTAAATGGTCTCTCCCCAGTGTGAACTCTTTGATGCATGTGCAGGCTGGATAACTGAGTGAATACTTTACTATACTCCAAACAAGTCGACGGCTTCTTCCCTGCTGGAACTCACTGGTGTTTCATCAGGATGAATTATTTGCAGAATGTATTGCCACTGGGGGAGGCGATGGCCTGTGGTATTAGACTGTTAACCCAGAGACCCAGATTAACACTCTGGGGACCCAGGTTCAAATCCCACCACGGCAGATGGTTGAATTCGAATTCAGTAAATATCTGGAATTAAGAATCTAATGATGACTTTGAATCCTTTGTCGATTGTTGGAAAAACCCATCTGGTTCACTAATGTCCTTTAGGGAAGGAAACTGCCATCCTTCCCTGGTTTGCACCACGTGTGACTCTCGAACTGCACCAATATGGTTGATTTTGAACTGCCCTCTGGGCAATTAGAGATGGGCAATAAATGCTGCGTAGGCAGCAATGCCCTCACCCTATGAATGAATAAAAACAAGTTCAGAGCAGGTGAATAGCCTCTATCCTTTGCCAGCACAATGGTGTTTTCACAGAGCAAATGAATCAGGGAATCCCTTCCCACATTCAGAGCAGGTGAATGGTCTCTGCTTCGTATGACTGCATTGATGAAACTCCAGCACTGACAAGGAATGGAATCCTTTCTCACAGTCCTCACATTCCCATGGTTTCTCCAAATTATAGGAGGCCTTGTGTCTCTGTACGTTCCTACTGTGAATGGTATGATGTTTCCTGCAGCTGTGAGATGAGGTGAAGGTACATCAGTTCACTGGAAGACTATCACTTGGATGTATGCGTCTCAGTACTTTTCCAGGCAAACTGTTGTTTCAAATCTGGATGTGAGTTTGCTCGCTGAGCTGGACGGTTAGTTTTCAGACGTTTTGTCACCATTCTCGGTAACATCATCAGTGAGCCTTGGGTGAAGTGCTGGTGTTATGTCCCGCTTTCTATTTATCTGGTTAGGTTTCCTTGGGTTGGTGATGTCATGGGACTTCCCATGGGTGTTCCGTTGGTTTGCCTGTAGGTTTTGTTCTTGAAAGTGAAGTGGGTGGTAAGGCATAGGTCCAATAGCTTGAAGATGTTGTCCTTGCTGATGAGGTTGATGGTGTTGACCTGGAGCTCATCGACCACCCTCTGAGAAAAAGAACAGGAAATGACATCAACACAGGAAATGTCATCACCAACCCAAAGAAACCGAAACACATAATTAGGAAGTGCGACATAACACCAGCGCTTCACTGGAGGCTCACTGTTGATATTACCTAGAATGGTGACGAAACATCTGAAAACGAACGTTCAAGCCCAGCGAGCAAACTTACATCCAGAACCTGAACCTGAGCTACAAATCTTCTCAAAACTTGCTGTTGTTTCAAATCTTTTGAAACAGATCGACATTTCTTGATCTATGGTTTCAAGCCACTGATATTCAAGTGTGACTTATTTAAGTGACTCCATTGGATCTTTACGTGATGGTTATTTTGAAATTTCTGTCTGAAACTCTTCCCTTTCTAACATCCTGCAAAAAGATTATTATTATTATTATTAATAATAATAATAATAATAATTATAATAATAATACTAATAATGTTTTTGCAGGATGTTAGATAAAAGATCTCGCCCCAGTGTGACCTGACTGTGTGACATTAGAATCGATGAAGATGTGAATCCCCTCCTACACGCAGAGCAGATATCAGTCTCTCTCCAGTGTGAACTCGAGTGTGTGACATTGGGCTGGACCATGAATTCTATCACTTCCCAGACACAGAGCAGATGAAGCTTCCTTCCCCGTGAAGACTTTTGTGTGACAATAGGCTGGATCTCCAAGTGAATTCCTTCCCACATGCAGAACAGCTGAACGAATTCTCCCCTGTGTGAACAGGTCGATATTGAATTGGACCTTTAGAGTTCCTAAAGCTTTTCTCACAGTCAGAGCATTTAAAAGGTCTCTTGTCAGTGTGAACCCACTGGTGTGATGACTGAGCAAATCCCTTCCCACACATTAGGCAGGTAAATGGTCTCTCCCTTGAGTGACGACGATGGTGAGCTTCCAGCTGGCCTGAGTATTTATATCAAAAGCAAAGTTGCTGGAAAAGATCAGCAGGTTTGGCAGCATCTGTGGAGGAAGAAAACAGAGTTAATGTTTCAGCTCTGGTGACACTTTAGGGTCACTGAACCCAACGCTGTTTTCTCCTCTACAGGTGCTGCCAGACCTGCTGAGTCAGATGGTGGGAGGGATGGGTATGGAGTGAGGAGGCGAGGGACAAGGAGGGAGTGATGGAACAAGGAAGCAAGGGATGGGGAAGGAAAGAGAGACGGAGAGAGCGACAAGGACCAGGGATGGGGAGGGAGTGAGGGAGAGAGATGGAGCGAATGAGAGAGAGACAAGGTGGGAGGGAGAAAGGGATGGTGAGGGAGGCAGTGAGGGATGGAGAGGGATAGAGTGAGAGACAGACAGGGATGGAGTGAATGAGGGACGTATGGGTAGCGATTGAGTGAGGGAGGGAATGAGGAAGAGAGGGAGGGAGGGTTCAAGGGATAGAGACAGAGCTAGGGAGGGAATGAGGGGTGGAGAGGGAGGGAGCAATGGAATTAGAGGGAGCGAGGGAGAGAGCAAGGGATGGGGAGGCAGGTAGCTCAGTACGGGGAGGGACTGAGGGAGGGTGTGAGGAACTGAGTGAGCATGAGGGAGGGAGGCAGCGGGGAGGGAGCGAGGGTGAGTGAGGGAGGGAAGGTAGTGAGTGAAGGACTGCGAGCGAGCAAGGGATGGGGAAGGAGCCAGGAATTGAGGGTTGGGGAGGGAGGGAGAAATGGACAGGGAGGGAGGTAGTGAAGGACATAGATGGAGGGAGTGAGGTAGGGAGAGTCAGGGAGGAAGGGAATGATGGAAGGAGAGGAGGGGAGCAATGGGCAGAAAGGGTGCAGAGGGAGTGAGGGACAGTGAAGCAGTGAGTGAGCGAGGGACAGAGCAAGTGAGTGAGAAAGGGAACGAGGGAGCGAGGTATGGGGATGGAGCGAGGGAGTTAGGTACAATGAGGGAGTGAGGGACGGGGAGAGAGCGAGGGACAGTTTGGGAGCTTGTGAGCAAGGGATGTAGCAAAGGAACGACGTGTGGGGAGGGAGGGATGGAGTAAGTGGTGGTTAGGGAGTGGAGACCGAGGGAGCAAGGGAGGAAAGGAGGGATGGGAGGGAGTGAAGGACCAAGGGAATGACGGGGAGGTAGGAGGGATGGAGGGAAAGGGAGGGAGTGAGCGAGGGACAGGGAGGGAGGGAGGGAGCGATGGACTGGGAGGGACCTACGGAGTGAGGGATTGGGAGGAGGGATGGCAGAGAGCAAGTGAGGGAGGGAGTGAGGGACAGGGAGGGCGTGAGGGATTTAGAGATGGTGAGGGACGGGGAGGGAGCGACGGAGTTTGAGATGGTGAGGGAGCAAGGAAGAGAGTGAGCGAGGGATGGAGCGAGGAAATAAGGAACACAGGGAGGGATCTAGGAACAGGAGGGAGGGATGGACTGAGGAATGTGGAGGGCAGGAAATAAGGTACCAGGAGGGAGGCAGCAAAGGACGATGAGGGAATGACGGATGGGGAAGGAGCGAGGGAGACAGGGACAGGGAAGGAGCAATGAAGTGAGTGAGCAAGGGACAGAGCAAGGGTGCGAGAGACATGGAGGGAGTGAGGGATCAAGGGACAGGGAGGGCAGGAGGAAGCGAGAGATGGGGATGGAGGGAGACAGGGATAAGGAGGGAACAAGGGATGGGGAAGGAGCGAGGGGCAGAGTGACAGTGAGGGAATGAGCGAGTTAGGAGCCGCGATTGAGCGAGGGACTGGGAGAGAGCAAGGGACGGCGATGGAGTGAGAAATGGGGAGTGATCGAGGGATAGGGATGGATAGGGTGAGACAGTGAGGGATTGGGGTGAGAGGAAGCAAGGGATGGTACGGGAGCGAGGGGTGGGGAGGGAGCGAGCGAGGCAGTGGGGAATGGGGAAGGAGTGCGTACAGGGACGGAATGAGAAATGGGAAACGAACAAGGGACGGAGAATGATGGAGGGAGGGACCGGGAGGAGGGGAGCGAGGGATCGTGAGACAGCGAGGGACGAGGGAGGGTGTGAGGGAGAGAGAGGGAGTGGGAGACAGTGAGGGCGCACTGGACGCAGAGTGAGCGAGGGGGGAGGGAGCGAAGGATGGGGAGGGACTGGGTGAGTGAGGGATGGAGCAAGGGAGCAAAGGACGGGGAGTGAGGGAGGTAGTGAGGGGCGGGGAGCAGAGAGAAAAGGATGGGGTGGAAGAGAGTGAGGGATGGAGAGGGAGGGAGAAAGGGATGGGGACAGACGGAGGGATGGGGACGGAACAAGGGACAGGGAGGGAGGCAGGGGTAGGAAGGCGGGAGCAAGGGCCAGTGAGGAAGGGAGCGAGGACAGGGAGGGATTGAGAGACAGTGAAGGATTGAGGGACCGGGAAGGGGTGAGCAAGGTAGCGAGGGGAGGGTGCAATGGACGGGGAGAGAGCGATGGAGCAGGGGACCGAGGGACGGAGAGGGAGTGAGTGAGGGACAGGGAGGGAACGAGTGATGGGTAGAGAGCTAGTGAATGAGAGATGGAGCGAGGGATGGAGCAAGGGAGTGAGAGACAGGAATGTAGCGAGGGATGGAGAGGGAGCGAGTAAAATAGGGATGGCAAGGGTGAGAGGGACTGGGAGGGAGCGATGGAACAGGGGACTGAGGGACGGAGAGGGAGTGAGTGAGGGACAGGGAGGGAACGAGTGATGGGTGGGGAGCTAGTGAATGAGGGATGGAGCAAGGGATGGAGCAAGGGTGTGAGAGAAAGGAATGGAGCGAGGGATGGAGAGGGAGCGAGTGAGATAGGGATGGCAAGGGTGCGAGGGGCTGGGAGGGAGTGAGGGAACGAGGGTCGGGGAGGGAGCGAGTGGGAAAGGGACAGAGTGAGGGAGCAATAGACAGGGAGGGAGGGAGAGAGTGACGGATGGAGAGGGAGTGAGTTTGGGACGGTGAAGGAGCGGGGAAGAGAGTGAGTGACGGATGGAGAGAGGGAGTGAGGAACGGAGAAAGGGAGCGAGGGACAGGGAGGGAGCGAGCAAACAAGCGAAGGAGAGGGATGGAGCGAGGGACAGGAGTTAGGGAAGGAGGGAACAAGAGACAGGTTGGTTGGAAGCAAGGGAAGGGGAGGGAGCGAGGGTTAGTGATGGAATGAGGGAGAGAGGTAATGAAGCATGGGGAGCAAGGGAGTGATCGATGGTGAGGGATTGAGGAATGGGGAGTGAGTGAGGAAGTTAGTGAACAAGGGATGAGGCAATGGAGCGAGGGAACAATGCAAGAGAGCAAGGGACGGTGCAAGGGAGCGAGGGACGGGGAGGGCGCATGAGATGGGGCAGGAGTGAGGGACGGAGGGAGGGAGTGAGGCACAGGGAGGGAGCGAGGGATGGAGAGAGAGGGAGAGAGGTAATGAGGCCTAGGGAGCAAGGGAGTGAGGGATGGTAAGGAGTGAGGGAAAGGGAGGGAGTGAGGGATGGGCAGGGCGTGAGTGACACTTTGTGAGTGAGGTGGTGGGAGCGAGGGAAAGGAAGGGAGAAATGCGAAACGAGGGACCGAGGGACTGGGAGCGAGGGACAGAGTGAGGGGGGGTAAGCAAGGAATGGGGAGGATGCGAGAGATGGGGCGAGGGGTGGGCTGGGAGAGAGCAAGGGATGGGGAGGGAGCGAGGGTCGGGCAGGAGTGAGGAAGTAAGTGATGGAGAGGGGGTGAGGGATGCGGAGCAAGTGAGAAAGGGACATGGAGCGAGGGAGTGAATGAGGAACAGGGAGGGAGGGAGTGAGGGATAGGGAGGGACCAAGTTAGTGAGGGACGGAGTGAAGGAGCAAAGGATGGGGAGTGAAGGAGGTAGCGAGCGATGAGGAGGGAGGGAGAAAAGGACGGGGTGGAAGGGAGTGAGGGGTGAAGAGGGAGGGAGAAAGGGATGGGGACAGAGGGAGGGATGGGGAGGGAGCTAGTGATAGGCGGGGTGGGATTGAGGGATGGGGAGGGATTGAGGGAGCGAGTGAGCGAGGGATGGACCGAGTGAGAGAGGGAGCGAGGGACAGTGTGAGGGAAGGGGAGGGAGTGAGGGACGGTTAGGGAGGGATTGTGAGGGAGCAAGATTCAGAGGGAGGGAACGAGGGTGTGGAACGGAGGAAGTGAGAGATGGAGAGGGAGTGGGGACAGGGTGGGAGTGAGGGACGAGGAGGAAGTGAGGTACAGCGAGGAACTGAGGGGCAGACTGAGAGACTGAGGGTCAGAGTGAGGGAGCAAGGGATGGGGAAGGAGTGGGGACTCAGGGCTGGGGAAGGTGGGAGCAAGGGACAGCGAGAGAGGGACAGGGAGGGAGCGATGGGCTGTGAAGGAGTGAGTGATGAGGAGGGAGTGATGGAGCGAAGGGCTGAGCGATTGAGCAAGAGACAGGGAGGTAGAGAGGGAACAAGGGTCGGAGAGGCGGAGAGTGAGCGAGGGAGCATGGGATGGAGCGAGGGTGCGAGGGACAGGAAGTGAGCAAGGGATGGGTAGGGAGTGAGTGAGTTAATGGCAGCTAGGGAGGGAGGGACAGGGAGGAAGCGAGGTTATGAGGGTCAGGGAGGCAGCAAGAGTGAGGGGCGGAGCAAGGGAGCAAGGGAGGGGAGAGAGAGGGAACGAGGGCCAGGGAGGGAGGGAGGGAGTGAGTGACGGCAAGGGAGTGAGGCACGTGGAGGGGCTGAGGGGCGGGGAAGGAGTGATAGATGAAAGTGAGCAAGGGGCAGAGAGGGCACGATGGATGGTGAGGGAGCGAGGGATGGTGAGGGAGTGAGAGATGTGGAGGGATCTAAGGGAGAGGGACGGAGCAAATGAGCAAGGGACAGAGTGGGAGGGAGAAAGGGATGGTGAAGGAGGGACAGTGAGGGACAGAGACAGAGGGAGCGGGGGACGGGCAGGGTGGGAGTGAGGGAGGGACAGTGAGGGAAGGTTAGGGAGCGAGCAAGGGATGGAGATGGAGGGACCCAAAGACATAGCGAGGAAGCCAGGGACGGAGTGAAGGTGAGAGGGACTGGGAGGGGGGAAGCGAGGGACAGAGAGGGAGGGAGGAAGGGTCAGGGTTGGAGGGAGTGACAGATAGTGAGGGAGCAATTGACAGAGAGGGAGTGAGCGAGGGCAGCACGAGATGGGAAGGGAACGCGGTTCAGAGAGGCAGCGAGTGAGTGAGGGAAGGAGAGAGGGAGAAAGAGACAGGAAGGGAGGGAGGAAGCAATGGACGGGGAGTGAGGGACAGCGAGGGAGTAAGGGTTGGGGAGTGAGCATGTGAGGTAGCGAGGCATAGGGTGGGAGAGAGTGACGGATGGTGACAAAGCGAGGGACTGGGAGTGAGGGAGTGAGGGATGCGGAGGGTTTGAGGGAATGAGGTTTGGGGAGGCAGCGAGTGAGCAAGGGATGAAGCGAGGGAGCAAGGGATGGGGAGAGAGTGAGGGAGTGATGGATGCGGAGGGAGTGAGGGATGTGGAGGGATTGAGGGAACAAGGTTTGGGAAAACAGCAAGGGAGCAAGGGATGTGGAGAGAGGGAGGGAGTGAGTAAGAGGGAGGGAGGAAATGATCAATTGACAGGGTATGAGGAGGAAAGGGCTGGTAAGAGAGGGACAGAGGGACAAAGAGGGAAGGAGGGAGAGATGGTGATGGAGGGATCAAGGGATAGAGATGGATTGAATGAGAGAAGTTGCGCGGAGGTGACCGATGGAGCTAGGGTGTCAGGGACTGGGAAGGAGTGAGGGAGTGAGGGTTGGGTAGGGAGTGAGTGAGAAAGGGACAGAATGAGTGAGCGAGATTTGGAGCAAGGAGGCGAGTGACGAGGAAGGAGCAGGGGAAGGGGAGGGAGTGATTGAGCGAGGGACGGAGCAAGTGAGCCAGAGACCTGGAGGGAGTGAGGGAGCAAGGGTCGGAGTTTCAGCAAGTGAGCGAGGGACCAAGGGATGTGGAGGAAGGGAGCGACAGATGGTGAGGGACAGAGTGTTGGGGAGGGACCAAGCAAGGTAGAGAGGGAGTGAGCGAGCTAGGGAGGGCACGGAAGTGAGGGACTAGGAGGGACTGAGGGATCTGCGTGGAAGGAAGTGAGTGATGGTGAGGGAGCGAGGGGTGGAGGGGGGGCGAGCGAGGCAGTGAGGGACGTGGAGAGACCAAGGACAGGGACAGAGCGAGGGTCAGGGAGAGAGGCAGGGATCGAGGGGCTGGATGGGTGGGAGCGAGGGACAGGGAGGGAGGGAGGCAGCAGGGGACAGGATGGATGGGGAGGGTGGGAGGAATGGATGGCAAGGGAGTGAGGGATGGGGAGGGACCAAGTGAGGCAGCATGGGATGGGGATTGTGCGGAAGAAAGGGAGAGAGTGATGGACATGAAGGAATGAGGGATGGGGACCGAGCGAAGGGTGCAGTTAGGGACAGCAATGCAGCGAGGGACTGGGAGGGAACCAGGGATCGGGGTGGGAGGGAGTGAGAGAGGCTGACAGAACGAGGGGTGGGGAGGGAGTGAGTGAGGTAGCGAGGGACGGGGTGGGAGTGAGGGTTGGGGTGGGAATAACGGACATAAGGAAGTGAGGTACGGGGAGGGAGTCATTGATGGTGAGGGAGCAAGAGATGAGAAGGGAGTGAGGGAGCCAGAGAAGGAGGGAGCAAAAGAGCAATGGATAGGTTGGGAGGGTGTGAGGGATGGGAGGGAGGGAGCAAAGCATGGAGAGGTAGGGAGGCAGGGAGGGAGTGAGCGAGGGACGGGGAGGGAAGGAGGGCAGGACGGGGAGGGAGGGATAAAGGGACAGCAAGGGAGTGAGAGATGGGGAGGAAGCGAGTGAGGTAGCATGGGATGGGGAGGGTGCGGAGAAAGGGGAAAGAGTGACTGACGCAAAGGAGGGAGGGAGCGATGGATGGTGAGGGAGTGAGGGATGGTGAGGCAGTGAGGGATGGGGAGGGAGCGAGGGAGAGGGAGAGAGCGAATGAGTAAGAGACCACATGGAGGGAGAAAGGGATGGGGAGGGAGGAAGTGAGGGACGGAGAGGGACGGAGAGGGAGGGAGTGAGTGTGGGATGGATGGGTAAGGATCGAGTGAGCCAGGGATGGAGCGATTCAGCGAGAGATGGAGCGAGGGAGTGAGGGATGGTGCGAGGGAATGAGGGACGGGGAGGTAGTGATGGAAAAGGAGGGAGCGAGGGAGTTAGGGATGGTGAGGGAATGAGGGTCGGGGAGGCAGCAAGTGAGCGAGGTACGGGCCGAGGGATCAAGGGATGGAGAGGGCGGGAGCTAGAGACAGGGACGGAGGGAGCAAGAGACTGCGAGGTGGGGAGAGATGGGTAGAGAGCGAGCGGCGTGGCAAGGAATGAGGAGGAAATGATGGAGTGAGGGATGGGGAGGGACGAAAGATGGGGCAAGGCTGTGAGTGACGGAGCAAGTGAGCGAGGGGCGGGGATGGAGTGAGTGAGGGAACAAGGGACTGGGAGTGAGGGATCGAGGTATGTGGTGGGGGCAGGGGGCGAGGGACAGGAGGGGAGGGAGAAAGGGACAGAGAAGGAGACAGAAAGGGACAGCGAGGGAGCAGCGGATATAAGGGAATGAGGGACATGGAGGGAGTGAGGGACGAGGAGGGAGTGAGGGATGAGGAGGGTACAAGGTACAGGGAGTGAGTGAAGGGGCGAGGGACAGAGTGAGGGAGCAACAGACTAGGAGGGAGGGAGAAAGGAACAGGGAGTGAGGGAGAAAGGGACAGTGATGGAGGGAGAGGTAGGGAGTGAGGGACAGTCAGGGAGGGAGTGAGTGAGTTATGGGTATGGAAGGAGGGCAGGACGGGGAGGGCGGGAGCAAGGGATGGCAAGGGAGTGAGGGATGGGGAGGGAGCAAGTGAGGCAGCATGGGGTGGGAAGTGTGTGGAGGAAAGGGAGAGAGTGATGGACATGAAGGAGTGAGGGACGTGGAGCGAGCGATGGATGGTGAGGGAGCGAGGGATAGTGAGGGAGCAAGCGATGGGGAGGGAGTGAGGAAGAGATATGGAGCGAATGAGTGAGAGACCAGGTGGGAGGGAGAAAGGGATGGTGAGGGAGGCATTGAGGGATGGAGAGGGATAGAGTGAGGGACAGATAGGGATGCAGTGAGTGAGGGAAGGATTGGTAACGATTGAGTGAGCGAGGGAGGGAACGAGGAAGAGAGGGAGGGAGGGATCAAGGGATAGAGACAGAGCTAGGGAGGGAATGAGAGATGGAAAGGGAGGGAGCAACGGAAATAGAGGGAGCGAGGGAGAGAGCAAAGGATGGGGAGGCAGGTAGCTAGGTACGGGGAGGGACCGAGGGAGGGAGCGAGGAACTGAGTGGGAATGAGGGAGGGCGGCAGCAGGGAGGGAGCAAGGGTGAGTGAGTGAGGGAAGGTAGCGAGTGAAGGACTGCGAGCGAGCAGGGGATGGGGAAGGAGCCAGGAAGTGAGGGTTGGGGAGGGAGGGAGAAACAGACAGTGAGGGAGGTACTGAAGGACTTAGATGGATGGAGCAAGGTAGGGAGAGTCAGGGAGGAAGGGAATGATGGAAGGAGAGAAAGGGAGCAATGGACAGTGAGGGTGCAGAGGGAGTGAGGGACAGTGAAGCAGTGAGTGAGCGAGGGACGGAGCAAGTGAGTGAGAAAGGGAATGAGGGAGCGAGGGATGGGGATGGAGCGAGGGAGTTAGGTACAATGAGGGGGTGAGGGATGGGGAGGGAGCGAGGGACAGGTTGGGAGCGTGTGAGCAAGGGATGGAGCAAAAGAGCGACGGATGGGGAGGGAGGGATGGAGTGAGGGGCGGTTAGGGAGTGGAGAGGGAGGGAGTGATGGATGGAGATGGAGGGAGCAAGGCATGGCGAGGGAAAGGAGGAGGAAATGAGGGTCATGGAGGGAGGTAACAAGAGACGGGGAGGGAGTGAGGGATGGGGAGATAGGGAGTGAAGTACAGGGAGGGAGTGAGGGAGAGGGAGGGGGTGATGGACGGGGATGCAGTGAGGTATCGAGGGACAAGGAGGGGCGATGGAGCGAGGCAGCAAGGGAGCAAGCAATGGGGAGGGAGGGACCGAGGGACAGGAAGGGAGGGAGAAAAGGACAGGGAGGGACTGAGCGAGGGATGGGGTGGGAGCAACTAACGTTAGGGGTAGGGGAGGCGGTGGGAGCAAGGGAAGGGGAGGGTGCGAGGGACGGGCAGGGAGCAAGTGAGCAAGATACGGAGCAAGGGAGCAAAGGATGGGGAGGGACTGAGGGACGGGGGGAGAGGGTGAAAGGCACAGGGAGGGAGGGGCAGTGAGGGAGGGTGAAAAGGCCGGGGAGGGAGGGAGGGACGGTGATGGAAGTATCAAGCAATGGGCAGTGAAGGAGTGAGGGATGGGGAGGAACAGACAAACAGGGAGGGAGCAAAGTAACAAGGGATGGGGAGGCAGGGATTGAGAGGGAAGGAGGGAGCAAGGGACTGTGAGGGATAAGGAGGTAGTGAGCAAGGGAGTGAGGGACAGGGAGGGAAGCCGGAGTGAGGGATGGGGTGGGAGTGAGGGAGACTGTGAGTGAGGAACGGAGCGAGTGAGCGAAAGACAGAGCGAATGAGTGAGAGATGGAGCGAGGGAGTGAGGGACGGCTTGAGTGAGCAAGGGACAGAGAGGAAACGAGTGAAAGGGAGGGAACAATGGAGCGAAGGAACAACTGATGGCGAGCGATTGAGAGAGGGATAGGAAGGGAGGGAGAAAGGGAAGAGGAGGGATGAGGAGGCAGCAACGGACGTAACGGAGTGAGGAGCACGGAGGCAGCGAGGGATGGGGAAGGTTCGAGGGATGGGGAAGGAGCGAGTGATCAAAGGACAGGGAGGGGCTTAGTGAGCGAGAGATGGGGAGAGAGAGAGAAAGGGATGGAGAGGGAGGGAGTGAGGGACGGAGAGGGAGGGTGAAAAGGATGGGGAGGGATGGAGCGATGGACGGTGAGGGAGGGAGCAAGGGACAGGAAGTGAGGGACCAAGGGATGCCAAAGGAGCAGGAATGGAGACAGAGTGAGTGAGGGAGTGAGGGAAGGGGAGGGAATGAGTTTCGGGGAGGAAGCAAGGGATTGAGAGATGGGGAGAGAGTGAGGAAGTGAATGAGGGAGAGATGTGGTGGGAGGGGCGAAACAAGGAATGGTGAGGGAGGGAGTGAGGGACGGGGAAGGACTAAGGGATGGTGAGTAAGCAAGGCGGGGGGGAGGGAGCGACAGATAGGAAGGTAGCGAGGTACCAGGAGGAACCAAGCGAGTGAGGGATGGAGCAAGTGAGCAAAGGATGCGGAGGGAGGGAGTGAGGGATGTAGATGGAGGGAGGGAGCGAGGGATGGAGAGTGAGGAACAGAGGTAATAAGGAATGGAGATCGAGGGAGCAATGGACAGAGTGTGAGGGAGGGGACGAGAGAAGGGGAGGGAGGGACTGAGGGATGGTGAGGGAACAATGCATGGGGAGGGGACAAGGGATGGCGAGACAGTGAGGGAAGGGGAGGGAGGGAGGGATAGGGAGCGAGAGAAACGTAGTGACCAACGGGGAGGGACTGAGGAAGCGAGGGACGGGGAGGGAGAGAGGGACAGCGAGGGAGCGAGGAATGGGGAGGGGGGAGGTGGGAGCAAGGGACTGGGAAGGAGAGAGGGGGAGGGAGTGATGGAGTGAGGGACAGGCAGGGAAAGAGCGACAGGGAGGAAGGGAATGAGAGAGCAACAAGAATGGAGGGAGAGAGAGAGAGTGATAGGGGCAGGGCCTGGGGTACAGGGGGCGGTGTTCAGGGATCCAGATACAGTGCTGGGGGCTAGGGGGACAGGGAGCCAGGGGATTACAAAGGCAAGTGAGGGACTCGAAGGGAGAAGGGAGGACAAGGAAGGGGTGGGGGAGAGTGAGAGAGAGAGTGGGTCAGAGATAGAGAGTAGACACAAGGTTGGAGAAACAGAGTGAGAGAGCGATGCGGGAGGAGAGAAACAAAGGATACAGAGGGGAATGGGGACAGAGAGGGGGACGGAGAGAAAGAGGGAAAGAGTGTGAAAGGGTATTAGGGAGAGTTGGGCTCAGAGGGAAAAATACAGAGTGGGAGATGGGGCTCACACAGGCAGAGGGTGAGAGAAATGGGTGCGGATATTCGAGGAGGAGGGAGAGAGAGACAGGGTGCAGAGAGAGAGGGAGGCAGTGGTTTGGGGAGGGTGGGTGGAAAGAGAGTAAGAAGGGAATTGAGAGAGGGATGGGGTGCGGGGGTTACAGAGAAATGTGGGTCAGAGAGGGAGAGAGCAAGCGAGAAGGGACAGGAGAGAGAGAAAGAGACAGAGACATCCCACAGGTGAATGCAAGGACAGAGTGACTTGAACCCAACTCCTGAGCTCAGTCCCAAAATCCTCCCATTCCCTTGGGGCCGGGTCTGTCCCTCTCCAACTGAGCTTCTTCAACACAGAGACAAACAACAATATAGTTTGCTGTGCTGCTTGGCACTTTTTAATGAACGTTAATTTCATATTGAAGTTATGGATGCAGTCAGTGGAATGGGGCCTTTTCTCGTTAGCCTGTGAGTTGAAAGAAACATTGACATGTTTCCCTGTAACCCCCTGTGGGATAAGGTTGGATAAACCAGCACTACCCTCAGTCTGTTACCATAGCGACAGGCTGCTTCATTGCTGAAACATTGAACTGAAATGAGAAAATCCTGGAAAGAATTGATTAATGAGTGAATTTGATTGATTGATGAATTTGGGTAAAGGGATATTTCAGCACATTCTTCAGCTGCTGCCTGAACTTAGTCTGGGTCACGGCATAAATCGCGGTGTTTGTGCAGCAACTGAGGAGCTGCAGCATGAAGCCCAGTTCCTGCACGAAGTGATGTAGATACATCGAGTTATACCTCAAATTAAACATCCGGTACCATATAGAATACACCATTAACGTTGACCAGAACAGGATGAAATTGGCTGAGATCACAAACAGTAAAATGATGGATTTTCTTCGATTTTGCATTTCTGTGTCACACTGACCGTCTCCATTGGTGTGAGCCCGGAGTCTCCTGCGGGCTCTGCTGGTCACTAAAATGTGTCTGACGGTGAAAACATTGAGCAGCAGAATCAGGAGAAATGAGAGTCCTGGGGTTAGAATGTCGTGGAGGAACTCGATTCTGGCCCAGACAGGAGAGCCATAAACATCGGCTGTTACAAAACAAAACCAGGGGTGGTTTCTCAGCCAATACCAACCTGTGAGCATAAAATACCAGAAAATGTTCTTCAAACAGCTCATCACAGTCATTGTTCCCAGAACCACAGCCGCCGTTTTCTCACTGCAATATTTACTTTTCAGCTTCTGGCAACAAATGGCCACAAATCGATCAAAGGTGAAAGTGACGGTGAACCAGACAGAACAGTCAGTGGCTACATAAAGCAGGACGGCGTGAATATGACACACAGGGATGTGCACCAGGAAATAAAACTGTTCCCGATAAGCAATTGGAATTTTTCTCAATATCAGGTCGAGGATAATGGCCAATAGATCTGCCACTGCCATGGCCCCCAGGTAACGTCTGACACATGGAGACAATCCACAATCTTTATAAAGCAGGACGTAAATTGTCACTAGATCAACTGTGCGGAAGGAAAACAAACAAATTATACAACACCCTGGAGGCAAAGTTACCAGTTTGTTTGAGGACCCAGTGACATTTTCAAATGTATCACTGATTTATTGAAAAAAAAAATGAAAATGAAATAACAAATCGTCATGTCTCAATCTTTTCAAAGGAAATGTAACGTAAAACACAAGAAGCACTCCCTGCCTAAATACATGAATGAACATCTATAAGAACGGATGGTTTCTAGAGCATTCCCACACACTCGATCACTTGAGAGCAGGCACAGGTCACTTCTTTACAGTTCGTGATACAGAGGGTGAAAATGTTGCCTTCCTGAAGGATTCTCTCCCAGTTCCTTGAAGACAAACAGAGGTTGGACATTTTTGTTTCTTTTTTGTCTAAATTGTGGTCAATTTTCAGTTGTGAAGAAACATGAACACAGGGAAAATGTATTCACCCAATTTATCTACCTGAGGGGATTTTGAAACAGTGTCCCCTTCTCCCTGGAACGGGTTCTTTTCCCTTGGGATCTCATCTTTTGTTCAATTAACTGACATCCAACTGTTCTCAAATAACGTCTGTTACAGAATGTTACGGGGAAGTGTCACCGGGCGCAAAATGTTAACTCTGTTTTCTCCTCCACAGATGCTGCCAGACCTGCTGAGCTTTTCCAGCAACTTTGATTTTGCTCCTGCTATGAATGGACTCCCACAGTAAATCAATAATATTGACCAGAATTTAAGAAATCCAAACTTAGCTGAAAACTGTCACTTAAAAAGTGGCCCAATTTCTGGGCATGGTTTAGGTCTTGTCTACTGCGTAGCGCCCATACCACTGAGGCAGAGCACTGGGTTAGATTTCCTCCCCTGAACCTGTGTTAATGTCCCCAGCTCTGGAACAGAAGTTCTTGATTCAAGTCCTTCCTGTGTCACAGCATGTCAGAACAGGTTGAGGGGCAAACACACAGGAGAATAATGTTGCAAATTCGGGGGCTATTGCAGTGTGGTGGTCGTGTCTCCATCAGTGGGCCCAAAGGTCGAGATTCAAAAACCCCAGAGGTGCTTCATAAAATATCTTAACAAGTTGACTAAAATTATTTTCGAATTGTGACTTGATCGAGGAGGGAGAGGTATCAGTTTTGAATTTCAGGATTTAGTCACAGAATGCATATGACAGAAAACATAGCCATTCCTGTTGATTGGAGTAAAATTGGCACGTTATAGACGTTGTAAAATCATGAAGCCATGGACAGGCTAAACAGTCAAGATCTTTTTTTCCCAGAGTAGGGGAGTCCAAAATTAGAAGGTTTAATGTGCGAGGGGAAAGTCGTGAAAAGGACCCAAGAGGCAACATTTTCATGCAGAGGATGATTTATGTACAGAACAAGTGCCAGAGGAAGTAGTTGAGGCTGGGGAAAACAACATTTACACGGCATCGGGATGGGGATATGAACAGGAAGTGTTTAGAGGGACATGGGGCAAATGCTGACAAATGGGACTCGTTTAATTTCGGATATCTGGTCGGCATGGAAAAGTTGGACTAAATGGTTTGTTCCCATGCTGTGCACCTTTTTGATTCACTCATCCAATTTATCCAGATCTCTGAGTAATCTTAGATGAAATTCTTCCCTGTCCACTGTAAAACCAATCTTCGTGTCATCCACAAACTTGCTGGTTGTGCCTTCTATAATTCACATCTAAACCATTTTCATAAATCACAAACAAATGTAGAGCCAGCACTGATCTCTGTGGATCACTGCTGGTCATAAGCTTACAGCCCAAGAAACAACCCTCCATGACCAACCTGTCTCTTACCATTAAACAGAAATACACAGAAACACACACACACAGGCATATCAAGACACTCAGAAAGCAGTGGAATTGTGTTGAGAAACACGTCAGGCATGATCGAACAGCAGAGCTGACTGCTCCCGTGTCTTAGGCTCTATACTCTTCAGGTATCAGGAATATTTTCCCATGACAGCAGTGGAGGCTGAGATTGATAAATAGTTTATGGAGCAGAGTCATTGGGGATGCGGATTAAGTTTGAGGGGCTGAATGGTCTCATCTGCTCCTTTTCTGTGCTCATTAAAGTGGATGTGACTTGCTATGAGGTTAACACACTTTAAGGAGTCTCTTAATTCAGGTTGAGATAAGGATTTTGCTTTCTCTATAACATTGCGCTGTCTGCAGTGTTGTCATCCCCAGGGAACATTGAAGACTCAGTTATTAAAGATATTCAATGCAGACCTCTACCGACCTTTGATGATCAGCAGAGTCATTAATTAATGGGAATAAACAAGAAAGAGGTGTTCAGCCATAAACAGATCAGCTATGGTCTTTTTAAATTGAGCAGCAGGCTCGAGTGCCCGAATGGCCAACTGCAGGACCTTTCTGATGTGTTTTATCTCCCTCTAACGCTCGAGGTTGTGACAGAGATAAAGGAAGATCCATTCAGCAAGCCAGGATGATGACAGATCGGAGGAGGCCATTCTGCCCTTCAAAGGAGTTGTATAGAAATGGAATGAAATATTCAGTCATAGAGCCATCGAGATATATAGCATGGAAACAGGCCATTTGGTCCAACTCATCCATGCTATTCAGATATCCTGAATAAACCTCGTCACATTTGCCAGTAGTTGGTTGATACCCCTCTCAAACCTACGTATTCTTGTACCCATCCAGATGCCTTTTAAATGTTGTAACTCTATCAACCTCCACTTCCTCTGGCAGCTCATTCCATACATGCACCACCCTCTGCATGAAAATGTTGCCCTTTCGGTCGCTTTTAAATCTTTCACCTCCCATCTTAACCTGTGCCCTCTTGTTTTGTACTCTCCACCCCAGGGAAAAGACCTTCACGCTTTACCCTGATTTATCATGATTTCGTAAACCTCTGCAAGGTCACCCCTCAATGACAGTTGTGTATTTTATTGTGTGGAGACTGCAGCAATTTTTCAACACAGCACCCACAGCCAAAAATGTCATTAATCATTAAGATTATCAGTATTGGTAATGTTGATAAAGGGACAAAAGTAATCCAGGCTAACAGGAAATTTCCACTCCTCCTCAATACGTGTCTGGGGAAAATTGAACACTGCATTGAGAGGCAAGATTTATATCTGCATCTGAAAGACAGCATTTTTGACCGTGCAGCATACTACTCAAGTGTTCGTCTATATTCTGTGCTTGTTTTTTAATTGGTCAAGAATCAGAATCATTGACAGTACAACCTCTACCTGATGATCTGACAACAAATAGCTCTAATGGTGGATTGCTGAGCTCAGAAAATCTTGACAACCAGCTACACACCACAGGACGAGGCCCTACAACCTTTCTAGGCGGCTACACAGTAGCAGGGGCCCTGGCTCGCTAAAATTAAATACAGAGCAGAAATAATTACTTACTTTTACATTAGAAAGCTGTATCTAATGGAATTCCTCAGGGTCCAATGTGAAGTCATCAATAATTTACAATCTAGTTTAACGATTTTGGGGGGAGTAGTGAGAGCGCGAGACAAGGGCCAGCCGGGAAAGCAATCTTCTGCTTTTAAAAATTTACCTCATGAATCGGCGGCCCACTTGATTTGAGCAGCAGGAGTGGTGAGAGCGCAAGATAGGAAGTGATCTATTATTGGCATTGTCTGTATCAATGGTTTACATAAATGCAACAAAATGTATTCAAACTAAATTTGTCAGTGATGCTATGATAAGCAGGAAATTAAGCTATCATGAGGAGGTAGAGAGAATGTAAATTGAGAAGCAATTTGGCAGATGAAATATAACGATGGTAACTGTGAACCTGTGAGATTTTCAGGAAGAACAAAAGGTCATATATTACATAAATGTCTGGAGATTATGGGGCTTAGTGATACAGTGTGTACTGCAGCATTCACTCTGAAACCTTCAGACATTGGTAGCGGTGCTCTATCATCCTGATGGACTACTCCCTGATGTTCCAAGTTGCCTCGTTATTCTCAGTACGCACGGGATATTTTGATGTGATTGGTTGACGCTAGGGAGTGGTGAGTGGGAGGGTGTTTTGGACTATGTGTCAAGGGACCGGCCTTTATCTACGATACCATCCTTTCTTTTTACGCGGAGGCACGAAGATAATGGGAATGGCTGCCTGCTTCTGAATGAAGAGGCTGTGGCTGCTGCCAGGACAGTGGGTATTCACCAACATTATGTAATGTGTATGGTCACACTGCAATGTTAATGGAGTACGAGCTTCGACGGTTCAATCACAAGAATGAAAATATTAAATGAAGGTATTTTCAGATTAGCTGAAATTGTTAGTTATATCAGATTCTTAATTCACCTCCCAGAACCAGCCTGGACACCTTTTTAAATTCACTCACAGGGTGTGGGTTTCACTGGCTGGGACAACATTCATTCCCATCCCTCATTGTCCAGAGGAAGTTACAGCCAGTGTCATTGTTGGAAGTTTGGGGCACATGGAGGCCAGAGCAGGGGAGGAATGGCAGTTTCCTTCCTGACAAGACATGAGTGAATCAGATGGGTTTTCCTCACAGTTGCCAATGGTTTCATCTTCATCATTCAAATGTTAATTCCAGATTTTTATTGAATTGAAATTCCAACAGCTCACTTGGTCGGATTTGAACTCGGGGCCTCAGAGCATTATGTGTGATTTTAGATTAAGAACCTAGCAATAATACCCTCTGCCATCACTGTAAAACCAGAAGAAATATCAATTCAGCATGGAGCACTTTGCAGACCAGATTGTGTCCTTAGTGCCATAGAACATAGAACATTACAGCACAGTACAGGCCCTTCGGCCCTCGATGTTGTGCCAACCTGTCATACCGAGCCCAAGCCCATCTAACCTACACTATTCCATGTACGTCCATATGCTTACCCAATGCCGACTTAAGTGTACCTAAAGTTGGCGAATCTACCACCGTTGCAGGCAAAGAGTTCCATTCCCTTACTACTCTCTGAGTAAAGAAATTACCTCTGACAGCTGTCCTATATCTTTCCTCCCTCAATTTAAAGCTATGCCTCATCGTGCTCGCCGTCACCATTCTAGGAAAAAGGCTCTCCCTGTCCACCCTACCTAACCCTCTGATTATTTTATATGTTTCAATTAAGTCACCTCTCAACCTTCTTCTCTCGAATGAAAACAGCCTCATGTCCCTCAGCCTTTCCTCGTAAGACCTTCTATCCATACCAGGCAACATCCTAGTAAATTCCCTCTGCACCCTTTCCAAAGCTTCCACATCCTTCTTATAATGTGGTGACCGGAACTGTACACAATACTCCAAGTGCGGCTGCACCAGAGTTTTGTACAGCTTCACCATAACCTCTTGGTTCTGGAACACGATCCCTCTATTAACCAAAGCTAAAACACTGTATGCCTTCTTAACAGCCCTGTCAACCAGGGTGGCGACTTTCAAGGATCTGTGCACATGGACACCGAGATCTCTATGCTCATCTACACTACTAAGAATCTTACCACTAGCCCTGTACTTTGCCTTCTGGTTACTGCGACCAAAGTGCATCACCTCACACTTGTCTGCATTAAATTCCATTTGCCACCTCTCAGTCCAGCTCTACAGCTTATCTATGTCTCTCTGCAACCTATAGCATCTTTCGTCACTATCCACAACTCCAGCGACCCTCTACTTCCTCATCCAGGTCATTTATAAAAATGACAAACAGCAGTGGGCCCAACACCGACCCTTGCGGTACATCACTAGTAACTGCTCTCCAGGATGAACATTTCCCATCAACTACCATCCTCTGTCTTCTTTCAGCAAGTCAATTTCCGATCCAAACTGCTATGTCCCGCACAATTCCATTCCTCCGCATTTTGTACAATAGCCTTGCTGAAATCCATATACACCACATCAATCGGTTTACTCTCATCTACCTGTTTGGTCACCTTCTCAAAGAACTCAATAAGGTTTGTGAGGCACAACCTTCCCTCCACAAAACCGTGCTGACTATCCCTAATCAATTTATTCTTTTCTAGATGATTATAAATCCTATCCCTTATACCTTTTCCAACACTTTAACAACAACTGAGGTAAGGCTCACTGGTCTATAATTAGGGTTGTCTCTACTCCCCCTCTTGAACAGGGGAACCACATTTGCTATCCTCCAGTCTTCTGGCACTATTCCTGTGGACAATGACGAGTTAAAGATCAATGCCAAAGGCTCGGCAATCTCCTCCCTGGCATCCCAGAGGATCCGAGGATAAATCCCAGCTGGCCCAGGGGACTTATCTATCCTCACCCTCTGTAGGATTTCTAATACCTCTTACCTGTGAACCTCAATCCCACCTAGTCTAGTAGCCTGTATTCTCATCGACAACATTGTCGTTTTCTAGAGTGAATACTGTTGAAAAATATTCATTTAGCGCTTCCCCTATCTTATCTGACTCCACACACAAATTACCACTACTATCCTTCATTGGCCCTAATCTTACTTTTGTCATTCTGTTATTCCTTAAATACCTATAGAAAGCCTTAGGATTTACCCTGATCCTATCCGCCATCAACTTCTCATGTCTTTTCCTGGCGCTTCTGAGCTCTCTCTTTAGGTCTTTCCTGGCTAACTCGCAGCCCTCAAGTGCCCTAACTGAGCCTTCACATCTCATCCTAACATAAACCTTCTTCTTCGTCTTGACCAGAGATTCCACCTCCTTCGTAAATCACAGCTCCCACACTCTACAGTCTCCTCCCTGCCTGACAGGTACATACTTATCTAGGACACACAGGAGCTTTTCCTTGAATAAGCTCCACGTTTCTGATGTGCCCATCCCCTGCAGTTTCCTTCCCCATCCTAAGCTCCCTAAATCTTGCCTAATCTCATCGTAATTGCCTTTCCCCCAGCTATAACTCTTGCCCAGTGGTATACACCTATCCCTTTCCATCACTAAAGTAAACATAACAGAATTGTGATCGCTATCATCAAAGTGCTCACCTACTTCCAAATCTAACACCTGGCCGGGCTCATTACCCAGTCCCAAATCTAATGTGGCTTCGCCCCTTGTTGACCTATCTACATTCTGTGTCAGGAAGCCCTCCTGCACACACTGGACAAAAACTGACCCAACTAAAGTACTCGAACTATAGTGTTCCCAGTCAATATTTGGAAAGTTGAAGTACCCCATGACAACTACCCTGTCTCTCTCACTCCTATCGAGAATCATCTTTGCTATCCTCTCCTCTACATCTCTGGAACTATTCGGAGGCTTACAGAAAACTCCCAGCAGGGTGACCTCTCCTTTCCTATTTCTAACCTCAGCCCATACTACCTCAGTTGACAAGTCCCCAAACATCCTTTCTTATAACTGTAATACTGTCCGTGACAAACAATGCCACACCTCCGCCCCTTTTACCATCTTCTCTGTTCTTACAGAAACATCTAAATCCGGGAACATGCAACAACCATTCCTGTCCCTGCTCTATCCATGTCTCTGAAATGGCCACAACATCGAAGTCCCAGGTACTAACCCATGCTGCAAGTTCACCCACCTTATTCCGGACGCTCCTGGCATTGAAGTAGACACACTTCAAACCAACTTCTTGCTTGCCGGTGCCATCTTGCTTCATCTTACAAGAATTTTCAGTCATTCAACTCCCCAAGTTCCTGTCACTGACCAAATGATTCTCAGACACTTTCTGACACCAGTTTTCTTCAAACACGTGTTCGAAAGCCATTTCTCATGAGGATGGACTCACCAAACAATATATTACATCAGCTTTATAGTTGCACGTAATCATAAGCACACTTTATACAGACCATTGAAAAATATACACTTATATAATGGTTATCAATATTCAATCACAATTAGTAATTTTAATTTTTTTGCTTGGTCGCCGTATTGTGTTCAGCCAATAACACCATCCTAACAGATCTCATTACAATGTATAACTTCATGCAGGCATTTATTTTGTCCTCAGCCATTATCTTGACCAGTATCTAACTTGTTGCTTCTTCATTGTCATCAAAGTTTCTACTGTCCCTTATATTTGACATTGTTATTTTATCAGGGATCTCCAGTAAAATTTTGCATGGTTTTACATGGCAGAGCGTCAGTTTCCTTTCACAAAACCATGTTGACTCCGATTGCATGGAAGTTCTCGAAATGTTCTGCAGTCCTTTCCTTAATAATGGAGTCTAGCAGATTCCCAATGTTAGGCTAATTAGCCTATCAGCTCCTGCTTTCTGTCTCCCTCTCTCCTTGAAGCCACGTGTTATTGGGTCATAGAGTTATACAATCCAGAAACAGACTCTTCAGTGCAACTCATTTGCAATGATCAGATACCTCAATCTGATCTCGTTCCATTTACCAGGAAATGGTACATATCCCTCTAAACCCTTCCTATTCACATAACCATCTCGGTGCCTTAAAAAACTGATTTAACCAGCCTCCATCACTTCTACAGGCAGCTCATTCCATACATGTGCCACACTCTGTGTGGAAAAAGTCACTCCTCAGGTCCTTTTTATATCTTTATTGTTTCATTTTAAAACTATGCCATCCAGTTTTCGATTCCACAGCCACAGCCTTATGTGGAAGTAAATTTCCCAGGTTCACCAGTCTCTGAGTGAACACATTTATTCTCATCTCAATGCAGAGTGTTCTCCTTGTATCTAAGACTGCAACCCCCTTCTTTCAAACAATGCAGCCAGGAAATCATCACCCTTGCTTTCATTCTGCTTCACCCTGACAGAGTTTTATATGTTTTACTGAGATCACCACTCATTTTTGTAATCTTCATCGAATACAGGCCCTGTCAACTCAAACTCCGCTCATACAACAACCTATCATCACAAGGATCAGTCTGGTCATCCTTTGTTACATTCCCCTGGAGAAAGTATGTCTTTTTGTAGGTAAGGAGACTAAAACTGCACACGTTACTCCAGAATATTCTCGATGGGATCTCACCTGTACAGCCACAGTAAGACCGTCTTACTCCTCTACACTATTCTCTTTGAAATGAATATCAAGCCATTATTTATCCTGCATTGTTACTTTCCATCACTGATGTACAAGGACATTCAGATTCTTCGCAGCATTATGAGTGCCCACTTGGTGGGTCTGTGTGCACTGACCAGGGTACCAATGCCATTCACATTATTTGACTTCTGCCTTCAGAAGTTACTGCCCTGCACCGATCTCAAATGTCTGCACAAAAAAACACACAAATGACAGGGAGCACAAGTAACTTTATAGGTCAATATTTTTCAAACAATCCCTCTTCAAATATTATGCTGCTGTCCTATTACTTCCCGCCAAAGTGCAGAACGTCACATACATCTGCATTGCTCTTCATCCACCATATATTTTCCCAGTCATTCCACTTGTCTAAATCGCCTTGGACCATCTTTACAGTCTCCTTGCCACTCACCATCCCAGATTTGTACAGTCAGCAAACTTGGACACATTTCATTTAATTCCCTCAACCAAACTTTTGATATGCTTTGTAAATATCTTGAGTCCCTGATTTACACCATGAAACTTTCAATCCAAAAAAAGCATCCATTTATTCCTGCTCACTGTTTCCTGTCAACTTCCCCATTGTTACACCAGGTCCATATATTTGGCCCAATCACACGTGTTTTTAGTTTGCACACCAGCCTTGGAACTCCATCATTTTTTTCCCCCAAAATCCAAATGCAGTGTATTCATTCCTTCTCCGTAATTTATCTCCCGGTTGGTTTCTCAAATATGATTCCCAGATCATAAACCGAAATTGACTTTGTCTATGTCCATTAAATCCTGTCGCAATAATTTCTCCAAATTACTTTATCCACTAATTTCATTATATTTCCATTTCTCACCACACTGATGTTTCCTATTATTACTCAGAAGGTTTTCTTTTACATTTTCTCCTGTGAATACAGGAATGAAGGACTTCTGCCATAGTTCTATCATTTCCTTGTTATTCATTCACAACTGTCTCGTTTTAGACTATTTTCTCATATGTTCCCTATCGGGATCCTTTTAGAAGTAATTGCAGTTCATTCTTATAGCCCTTGTTATTATGGTCTTCAGAAACCCAACAATTCCTGCCTTATGCTGCTCAATGGTTGAATTTCCACGACCATACAATACAGAAGCATAGTCTGTGTACCATCGGAAATACAGTGCAACATCCATTAGTCCCACTTTTCTGCACAAGGCCCGAAACCCTGAATATTATGGCACTTCAAGTGCTCATCCAAATACTGTTCAATGGTTTGTGGTGTTACCCATGACAACTCCCTCTCAGAGAGTCTATTCTAGACCCATATGGATATAAACAATCCTGAACTTTTCTTTAACTCTCAAACCCTTCACTTGAAAAGTGTGCTCCTTTTTCTTGGCCTTGTTACTAAAAGGAGCAGCTGCTTTCTATTGACCCTGTTCATACCTCTCTATCGTGCATTCCTGAATTACTTACGCGCTCAACTTTCACTGGTCCAAGGCAAACAACCCAAGATTAAACAACTTCTCGTCAGAGCTGATGTGCTCCATCACAGAGAACATCCTGGTGAATTTCCTCTGCACTCCTTCCAGTGAAACCTCATCTTTCCTATAATGTGGCATCAACTGCACACAGAACTCCATCTTGGCCTAAATGATGTCCTGTATACTCTTATAATCTATGCCTTGATGAATAAAGGCTATTCCTACAGTCCCCTTTGCCTTGTTAACCAACCTAATAACTTGTCCAATCACATCAGGAATCTGCGGAGAAGTGCCCTCTGAGCTTCCTAATGTGCTGTCATTCATTGAGTGCTCCCCTTGTCTGGTTCATTCTTACAAAGTGTATCACCTCATAGTTATCAGTGTAACATTCCATCTGCCATTAATCTGTCTATCTGACCTTTCTCTCACTATCTTCCTGTAACGTAAGACCTTCCTCCTTACCATGAAACATCTAGCCAATCCTTGTGTCAAACACAAATTTACTTATCACACATCCTCCTCCACCTGCTCCACATTCACATCTATATTATTTATGAATTCCACAAATAATAAGGGACACAGAACTGATCCTGGTGGTACACCATTGGACACTGGTTTCCAGTCACACAGACAGCCATCTGCCATCATCCTCTGTCTCCTGACATTAAGTTGATTGTAGATCAAACTTCGCAAGTCAGTAAGGGACTTCCGGATTATTCTGTTCCTTTTGACATGCTTGCAGAATATCTAGGGATTCTCCGTCAATTTGCCTGCCAGGTGTTTTCCATGCCCCTGTGCTATTCTATCCCCTCCGAGTGAAGAATTTGCTCCCTGTTACAGTCTTAAATGACCTGCCCCTGATCCAGCCATTATTTACCTTCAACGTGCAGTCGACAATCAGGGAAACCTTGTGTTTATTTCCAACTTGTTGTATGTTTTGTGAATTTTCTACATTTCACTGCGATCACTTCTTATTCTTTGAAATTGTAAAGAACACAGGACGAGATTCCTCACCAAACCATCTTACCATCTGAGGGATAAAGGTGGAGAATGTTTAATGCACTTCCTCTGGGATAAATATATTATTTCTCAGATTGAAACACCAAAACTGTACACAATACTCAATGTACAGTTTCACTAACACTCTATGCAACTGCTGCAGGATGTCTTTACTTCTACATTCCAATTCCCTTAAATGATGGCCAACCTACCATTTCACAAGAAGTCCTCCCAATTCCCTTTTAATTATTTTTATTTATGAACTCAGGATGTAAGATCTTGCGGAAAGCCTTCTGAAAATCCAAATATACCACTTCCACTGGTCCTCTACTGTCTGTGCTGAAGAATCAGCTTCAAAAATTATGATGTTTATTAAGCATGATTTCTCGTTCAGAAATGCATGGTGATTCTCTTCGATGTTGTTTCTACTTGCTAAATATCCAATACCACATCTTGTATTAGAGATGCCAAAAGTTTCCTTCCCGATATCAAGATAACTGGATTGTGGTTCACTGCACTATCTCTTCTTCCCTTTGTAAATTGTTGGATAATGTTGTCTAACTTCCAGTTATCTACAATGGCTTCCACTCTTTGCAGAATGTACAGGAAAATAAAACACAGTTATCAGCATTGCAATTAATAATTCCATTGGTGCTTTCTTTTCCTGACATTTTGATATGAAGTACATCTGGTCCATCAGATTTGTCAATGCTCAATCCAACTGCATTTCCAAATACTACCCTGTCATTGACATGAATTGACTTTACGTCACTAGTTCCAAAAGTGCCATAACAGCACTTCGTGTTTCTGGGAGATTTTCTGGATCTTCCTTCATGAAGACAGATGCAAAGTAATTGGTTAGTTTATCCGCTATTTCCCTGTTCTCCATAATGGAGTCTCCTGTTTCCATTCTAGTCTTCCACATTTAAGAGATAATGGGAACTGCAGATGCTGGAGAATTCCAAGATAATAAAATGTGAGGCTGGATGAACACAGCAGGCCAAGCAGCATCTCAGGAGCACAAAAGCTGACGTTTCGGGCCTAGACCCTTCATCGGAGAGGGGGATGGGGAGAGGGAACTGGAATAAACAGGGAGAGAGGGGGAGGCGGACCGAAGATGGAGCAATGGGAGAGAGATTCCCTGAGGTTGGTCCGGAGGGAGGAGGGTAACTTCTTCAGGTTAGGCATCCCTGGAAGAGGCTTCGCAGTGAAGTTAAAATAGTATCAGAGATAATGGGAACTGCAGGTGCTGGAGAATTCCAAGATAATAAAATGTGAGGCTGGATGAACACAGCAGGCCAAGCAGCATCTCAGGAGCACAAAAGCTGACGGTTCGGGCCTAGACCCTTCCTCATTTAACTTTGATTTTACATTTTTTTATAAGAATAGATATTAAATTTAGGCCGACTTTGTGTTTCATATTCTTTTGTATTCAAGTTCTCTTTTTGATTTCCTTATCAGCTTCGGGGCCCTGCTTTTCTTGGTCATCAATTTCCCAGGATTCTCAGGTTTCCACAATATCTGGAATTCCTCTGAAACCACTTCCTTTGACTTAATGCAAACCTTAGTATTTTATGTTGACCACCGTTGAGTCATCTTCTCCTTCTTTGTTGTTTGTACCTTAGAGAAATATATGTACTTTTCAGACGTTGCACTATTTTGAGAAATAACAAACATTGCCTGTCGGCCACTAAGTTTTATATTGAACTTTCCCAATTCATTATATGTAACCTGACAATCCAGCCTCATGGATTCCATGATATTTCAGTGTAACATTTAAAAATTTAATGCTTATGCAGATGCCATGTAATATGCAATATATTGTTGTCACTATTTCTCAAAAGCTGCTTCAGACCAAAGTTATTCATTAGCTCTTCTGGCCGCACAACACCAAAGTCAAAATGACTTGGTCTCTGGTTTGGTTCATAACATACTCTTCAACCTCCCTCATATACACGTGTGGATTTTATTTTTCATAGCATTAGCAGTCACTTACTTAACGGAGTTTAAATGCAACTTGAGATAATCATTGTTACTCCAGAGTCCACAATACTTGCGTATCTAATCTTCAAAGCATAAGATGCACAAAATTTGTGCTACAGTTTTCGTTTCAATATATAACATGCTAATACTTGCTTCTTGCTATTTGTCAGCTCGACACAAACTGATTCAGTGGAATCTGAGGGACGTGGCCTGTGGCATTATTAGTGATGGGCTTGGAAAAGATATTCGGTGAGGCTCACCTCGATGCTGAGATGATCAAAAGAAACATCTAGATATATCGAGCAAGTATCAGTCACCGTTTCATTACTGCCAGGATAAGTGGACTGTGTTCTTTCTGCTTCTTCACACTTATTCTATATCTGTTGTAGCACCTAACTCCAAACAAGGTTCACACTCGATCACCAAGTAAGGCTCAAACTCTTACCACTCCCACTACTGAATACAATACCTTCCTTGCCTCACACTCTCTGTCACCTAGGCAATATTCCAACAAAAATAATACTGCATGGAGTCAACATTGTGGACTGACTCACTCTGGACACCTCGTCATTTCACCTAACCTACACCAGCTCTTACAGCAGTGCCATTCTTCACTACTATCCCTTCTATCATTTGGAGAGAAACAGCGCAATAGGACAGAAAGAGACAAACCATACGGTACAGTGCCTGACATCCATTCCCTTACTCCACCTCCCCCGCCCAACCCCCATTGTTGAGCAGACCCCGGCACCAGCTGAAGATGACCAGAGCGACTTGTGTGGCGATTCTGAAAGATCGACACTCCACCAACAAAGGAGTGTTGTTCATTGAAAGGCAATTCTCACATTAAACCCACTATCATTTCCGACATCAGTTGTCTCACCTCCAAAACGGACACCACATCGCATAGACATGCAGGCTCAGAAATACGCGGAAACTTCGGTAAACACCCCAATATATTAACACATGAAATACATATGCGGAGATACAGACACACACACAAACACACATACACAGAGAGCGAGAGAGAGAGAGAGAGAGAGAGAGAGAGAGAGCGATACAATCACGTGCAAATAGACATAAACACACATAGAAACACACAGGCTGATACACACACAGACAGCCATAGACACAAATACACAGACACATACACACATGGGCAAAGAGACACATGTACACGAACAGACACAGAGACACAGACACTAGTGTCTTTAAGACAGAGATAGACACATTTTTCAGTAATAAGGGGATCAAGGGTTACGTGGGAAGGCAGGAGAATGATGTTGAGAAATATGAAAGACATTATTGAACAGCATAACAGATCCAATTGGCCAAACAGCCTAATTCTGCTCCTTTTTTATGTTCCCATGGTGTTATGCTATCTGATATCGTCTTTACAAGAAAACAATGAAGGCCGAGTTTGATGCATATTTGATTGGAAAGAGTCAGTGGTAATGTGAGTCGTGGTTTGAGAGCCAAATAGTTCAAGTTTATTCCAATTATTGTGTCCTGATGTCTCAAAAGTGTTGGCGATTTGATGTTAGGTGAACACATTTTTAACGTGACAGGCCCTCCCCCCCGCCATTGAAATAAGGATGTCCCTTCCTCTTTATTGTTGTGCTATCTGTGGTACCCTCATCCACAGGGAGCAGGGAAGCCTCGGTTATTGAAGATATTCATGGTTGATCTCGGATGATTTTTGCTGGACTGGACAGTCAATGTTTATTGGGAAAAATAGGAGAGGGACGGTCAGACACATTCAGATGGTCAGACACAATCTGGTCAGCCGTGAGCCAACAACTGCTGCCCCTAACTGATGCATTGTTCTCTCAAATCACCCCTCACGGCTGTTACAGAGTACAGGACCACTCCATTGAGCCGGTCAGGATCGTAACATACGATCCGTGTTCTCCATAGAGATCAGAAGCTGGTGGGAATCGTTAACTGATTTAGAACGAAGGTATTGTGGCTATTGCTGGGATTGCAGATAACGTAGCACTCACTGCAGGGTCACACACCAACTGCACATTAATGTGATGGTGCAACTTTATTCAAAGCCTTTCTCTCTCTCTCTCTCCCTCCCCCAATTGACTCACGGAGTGGGGCTAGGATGGGAGAAACATCCTCGGGGCAATTAAGCTATACAGAATCATCCATCCTGAGTAAATAAAAAAGTAAGTCATGGAATTTATCACCTTGTCAGTGTCTGTTTAGAACATAATGATAGTCCAAAACTCTCAAGCTTCAATTCAATCACCTTTTATTTCCTCACAGTGCTACAGATTAATCTTCACTCACTACTCATGGTACCATCATAACAGAGATTAGCCTGATGAAGCTCCTTTGCATTCTCTCTGTGGCAAGGACATAATTCCTTATAAAAGAGAGAAAATCTGTCCAAAATTCCCAAAATACTGCCTCAATAACACTTCCAGGTTGACCACAATAGTTTGTTGTCCTTACTTATCCATCTATAAGATAGATAACGACAGAAGGACACAGTACAAGCCAAACATACTGGCTACACTGCCCTACATCAAGAGCATATCAGAATTGACAACATGCCTCCTCAAACCACGAGGAATCATGGTAGTCCACAAACCCAAAGCCAAGCGACAACAAACGCTAAAGACCCTATTCCCACAACATGCAGAATGAACGTGGTTTACAAAATACCAGGCAATGAATGCCACAAGTATTGCTTCGGACAGACAGGAAGAAAACTAGCCATCAGACTATGTGAACATCAGCTAGCAGCAAAATGGCACAACAAACTCTCCTTAATATCTGTACATTCAGACAATGAAGGATATCGATTTAATTGGGGCAATGTAACCATGGGAGTTCAAGCCAGACATAGACACGCATGGGAGTTCTGAGAGATACAGTTTCTCCACCCATACTTCAATCAACAAGCGTATAGAGTTGGACCTCATATACAAATTCCCCATGCAGATCAAAACCGAAAATGACAGCACTCACCATAACGGAATGGAAAGTATAAATTCCAAGTCGACTTGAATAATATTGTTTCACTGGAGGCTCCATGGAGGATGTTACCTCACATAGTGACGAAACACCAGAACAAAAACAAGCCAGCTTGGCGAGCAAGTCAACAACCTCATCCACAAATCAAACTGCAGATCTTTGCAAAAACTTAGGCCTCGCTGTTTATTTCCTGTGGTGGCTAAGGCCATTCCTTCTCTATGCATTGGGAGTGACATAGAATGTAGAAGTTCCTCACACTGGTACCTCAGCATCGATAAAGCCAGCACCAGAGGTCCCTATGGAGATGAGCATCACTCTCAAGGAGAGACTCAATAAGAGAGAATGCACTTGAAATAGGGAATTGCCCCATACCTGAATGAAAATGAGTTGTAGGAATATGGTAAACAGGCAGAGGAAGGAAGCTACCTTTACTTTTGTTCTACTGTCATGTGATGTTTGCAGCCCTGGTCATGCCAGCATGTTATACCGATCCTGAACTGAGTGGCTGGTTCAGCTGTTCCACATAACAAGAAAGGATAAAACAGTTTGCTGTGGGTGTGGGAAGCCACATTACCAGGGAAGGATGACACATTGCCTTCTCTAAAGGGCATCTGCTTGGGGTTTCTTTAAATAACAAAGATGATGGTTTTATTTAAATGTCACCAATTTCCTTAATGAGATACCAACAGACTTTTATTCTGTGCCTCGAGATTATGAATCAATGATATGAGGAAAAGGCACTGTCTTCCAGTCTGACAGATTCTGTGGAGAGAACAAGTTAAACTTCTCAGGTGTAATTATTTTGTAACAGAAGTGTAGTTAGAAGGGACTTGAAAGCTGTGTCCGGGTTTAACAAAGGCAGAAATGATGGCTTATTCAGAAGTTGTACTGAGGCTGAGGAGGAGACTGGGATATCGTGATGGCGGTTTTGGAAAAGATTGGTGAGTGGGGAGGATATGAAGATGTACATCTGTGCAGGAAAAGGAACAGTATGGCATTTGAAAACAATCTGGTTCCTCCTTGCGTATTGGTGAGTAACCTTTAAATAGTAACCTGCTGGTTACAATTTGTAAGAAATGGCATTTTTGATTGCAATTGAAAATGTTGAATACCACTTTTCCAAAATTTACATATAATGAGCAGCAGGTCAGTTCAACCCCGTTCAATGGACACAGAGACTTACCGGGAACACCAACTACAGCAAGGATGGGATAGTAACCACTTTGAATAACCATCAGTATATCATGAATCCGCGATGCTAATGATATCCGAGGCCGAGAAAGCCCGTTAAGACCCAGTGATAAACTCCTGTCCATTATTGGATTATTCCAGTCTATTGTTCTCAGATTCTGATCTCTCCTTCCCCTCTCTCTGGAGTTGGAGAACGCTGCCAGTGCTGTAGTTGATGCTCCCACTCATATTATGAGATAATACATTGAAAGGAGTCCCTTATTTATGGAACAGGCAAACCCTCCAGTGACATATTTAGGATCCACTGAGACTGACATTAATTGAAAGCACTGAACAAACTGCTTCAATTAACCCCTTTGAATTCCTTAATGGTTTATGCAAATTCTAAATAGCAGTTGACTTTTGCACATTTTGGATGGTACATGTGAGTATAACTGAGGGGCGGAATGTTAGAGATGGTCAAATGATTGCGCGCAATCATTCAACCTGCTTTGGATATGGGAGTCATGCCAAAGGATTGCCAGAGCATAAACATGCTTATCTTTTCATAAACATCCTGTAACTACTGATCAGTCATGGCAATGTCAGAAGGATATTGAAAGAACATTGATTGTCCATAATCTGAGGAGAAAATGTGCCTGTAACAACAGATAAATGATATGGAGATGTTAACAGAGAATTCTACCTGATAAACATGGTGGAAATTATTCATCCAGGTTCAGAGAAGGAAGATGAGAGTTGTGCTGTTGATGTTATCGATGTCAATGGACTGTGATGAAGTATCATTTATTGGATATCAAGTAATGTGCGATTTCCTTCTATTCATTTGTGGGATGTGGGCATTGCTGCATGGCCAGCATTTCATGTCCATTCCTAATGGTGGTGAGTTGCCTTTTTGAACCGTTGCGTTCCTCCTGCTGTTGGTTGACCCACAATGATTGTTAAATTGGAGAATATACAGAAAACACAGAATTGGAGGACACAGCTGTTGAGACTGGAAGGAGGGACAATGATATTTTCCAGTCATCAGTCTTGGAATAATACTCTTCATAACTCATATGAAGAGCAGACTCAATGATACATCTACAATGATAAATTAGGAGAAACAATATTAATGAAATGTATTTATTCAAAACAAAATACAGGACAAAATGATTTCCATACATACCAAATTATGGAAGTTACAAAGAGATAAGATTACTATAATGCACTCATGAATTTGAGCTATATGAAAATAAATGTGGATTACAAAATCTTGGAAGTGGTGTGTAAAATTTATCAATCTGGTACTGCTTTCCCCTTTGTCAGTGATGCTCCTCACTGAGATTGACTTCCCCAATCTCTCACATGGTGTGTATGTTATCAGTTCATGCTGCTGTTGGTCCAGTCGATTTGAATAATTGAACAATTCTATTTGGCTGGTTGGGCTCTGTTTAGTGGTTAGCAACTCAGCTCTGTGCTTTTATTGGAGAACTATGATCTGGGATGACAGCCAATCTCAGATGGTCCTCACAGGGTACAGTATCAGACAAAGTGCAGACCACGGGAATTTCTAAATAAAATTTCGATCTTTTGTCTGTGTCTGCCTATCTCCCCTTATTCTGTTTTCTGATGTATTTAACTTCCACATCTTCTAGCACCCCTTCTTCTCTCTCACGTCGTCTGTAGCTCCCCTTTCTTTCCTGTCTCAGTTTATCTCGCTTCACATCCTTTCTCTCTGTTTATCTCTCTCTCTCTGTTTCTCTCTCAGTCCATCTCCACACAATCTCTCTGTTTCCAAATTATGCAGTCGGATAGCTCACGAACCACGATGGGCTGATTGGCGTCCAACTGTGCTGTAATAATTCTGAGGTTTTCGACACACAATAAAATCTTTAGATAGCTGGAGAGCAAAGCTGGTCCAATGACGGACAATGCACACAATCATCCATTATCTCTTCCTGTTCTTCTGATGTGCAGCTGCCTCAAAATGCCTGTTAAAATCAACTAAATAAAATTTGAATGGGGGAGGATGCTCACCAGAGAACATTTCAATCAGGAATTAATGAAGAATGAGATTGCAGAATAATACAGGTAATAAAACAATAACACAGCAGCACAAGAAATGAGAACAGAATGGAACATATCATTGCAGGCAATTCCAAGTTCAACATCTTGATGTGACAAGTTGTTTGAATTGAACATAAACAGGAAAGCAGTGTTTCTGATTCCGAACATTATGTAAGAAAAGATTCAGCTTCTTCACTTTAGACTTTCCTATAATTAGAAAGGTTTTCAATATTCCACAATTTATCCTTGTGAGGACTGTGATAAATTTTACTGACGGTGTTGGATTCAACGACACAGATATCACAAGATTGATCCTTTGAAAATAACAGGCTGAAAATGACAATCATCACAGAGACAATGTGCTCCCGGCAGATGAGGCTCACTGACAGTACCATGCATTCAATTAATTATTGGACTGCTGGCTGATACTGAATCCTGACACTATCTGTATCATAGGGCTTCCATTGACCTGAACGTGAAGTCGAATTGAGATAAAAATACATGGTACAAGAGCAGGTCAGAGGCTATCAATTCTGCAGTGAATAACAGATGAAAGGACCATTAGAACAGGAGAGAAGGCAATATATTTCAGACATTCGGCCCATCGAATCAGCTCTAAAACTTGGTCATTGCTGATATGTTTATAATCCCCATTCGCCTACTTTCTTTCATAATGCATGATCTGCTCGCTAATGAAGAACCCGTTTATCTCTGTCCTAAATAATGTTGCCTGCACAAACATTTGTGGCAAAATGTTCCACAGATTCACCACCGTCTAGCTGAAGAAATTCCTCTTCATCTCAGTTCTGAAGCGTAATCCCTTCAATCTGAGGTCGGGCCCTTGCACGATATTCTCTCTGATGAGTGAAAACATCTTCTACATGTTCACTGCGTCCACTGTATTCTATCAGTTTCAATCAGACCCCTCCCCTTATCTTTCTAGACTCAATTGAGCCCAGATACAGAGTCCTCAACTGCTTCTCATATGACAAGCTGTAACCCCCAGGCTCATTCTGGACGTCATCCAGTATCAGCACAGACTTCCCTCGATACAATGCCCAAAACAGCTCACACTATTCCAAATTGAGTCTGACCAGAGCCTTTATAAAGCCTCAGCAGTGCATCTCTGCTCTTGCATTCTAACCCTCTGGAAATTAATGGTAACATTGCATTTGACATTTCAACGACCAACTGAACCTGTGCATTAACCTTAAGAGAGAACGAGGAACTCCGACTGCCCTTTGATTTCATGAACCCTTTCAGAATGTAGTGTATACTCTATTCTGCCTGCTAAAGTGCAGAATCTCACATGTTCCCACGTGGTGCTCAATCTTCCATTTGTCTGTCCACTGTCCGAGCCTGACAAAGTCTTTCTGCAGCCTCCTCACTGCCTCAACATCTCCTGTCCGCTCAACTATGATTGGGTCAACTGCAAACCTAGCAAAAATGCCTCCAGGTCCTTCATTCAAATTGTTCATGTATATGGCAACTCGTACGTCCCAAAGGAATGTCCACCATCCACAAGGTACAACACTCAGGGCGCGTGACATCATTCAAGTTAACGCAGTGGCTTGACTGGAATCACACCTGCAAAATATTCTCTCTCTGCTCCAGTGGCATGCAGTAGGACCACATCCTGTCCCCATTTTGTTGTGAATTTACCCCATTATGGTGATGCAGAACTTGATGGTGTATGTTCCTGATCTATTGATGCTTCTCTGCCTCGACACAAACTGTGTGGTGCTCACACGAACAAATATTGCTATGTGTTGATGATGGCTGAGGGAGGTGGGGATGGGGAGGGATGTCTATAATGAATGACTGTGTGACTGTCACTAACTGGGGGCTGATGTCGCCCGACAGCCCTGGATGTGCCTGTGCCCGTTGTCATACTGCAGACATCAGATTGGTCTTTCTGGGAATCAATCCAAGGAAGACACTGGGCTCCGACTGTGTCCCCAGCTGAGCACACAAATCCTGTGCAGACCAACTGGTGTGAGATACTCACCAACATCTTCAACCTCTCCGTCCTACAAGCCGAAGTCTCCACCTGCTTCAAGAAGACCACCATACATCTCCTCCCTTTCAGGGAGGGAGAGACACAGGCTCCAGCAACTAACTCCCCACCATTAACTCATTGCCCAGCCTGTCAGAAACTAAACCCTGGGGACAGTCAGAAAACATTTGCTCTTTAATTCCAGTTAAAATCTGTTCCCATTCTCTGGGTTTAAAGTCATATGAAAGTGTCAATAATTAGGTGAGACTTTGGAGGTCAGTCAGTAATGGGATCTCATTTGTTTCAGATTATTTTTGTTTCAAACCATTTTAACTTTGATTCAATCAATTTATATCTCTCCTTCGCTCTTCTTGGGGGATTTCTGAGAGCCTGAAGTTTGGACAGAGGGAGAGGGAGACACACAGGCTCTGGAGTAGGGATGACTCCAAGCCTCTGGAGTAAATAACCCTTCTGTCCTACTCTTCAAACAGAAACACCGGTGCAGTTCTGAGGCAACATGAAACAGTTTTGTGTGCCCCATTCTCTGGGTTTAGTAGCGGGGTGATGCTGGGTGGGGCAGAAAGTGGGAGGGATTTGGGGGAGGGATGGGAGGTAAAGAAAATATTGCTTGGTTTTGTTAGTATTTCTCTTTATTTGTTCACTTTTAGGGTTAAATTAATTATTACTTGCTACTTATAAAGTTGATATCAGGCATTTTATTTTATTTAATCTCTCTTTTTAACACATCATACACGGGGAGTCGAGCTTTCCTTGGTGACTCGGGTATAATCATGAGAGGGGAATCTCCACTCCCTCCGTAATGGACTGGGGCTTCTGTTTTGGTGTAAATATCAGAGGGATGTCTTTCTTCCCTCTCTAGCAGATTGGCGGCTCATGTCCAGGATCCAGCCAGTTCATGTACGGGATCTGCATGCGTATGAACATATGTGGACAGATTTAAACAGAGGAGAGATTTGTGTGCTAGATCACCAAATAGAACTTAGGTGAGAAAAATATGTTTAATTTTGGTTATCTGTGGGGAGTAAAATTAAATGTGAGGGAAATGGCTCTTAACATCTGTAAAGAGAATCTGGTGTTTGGAGATGTTTCCCAAATTTGCCAAAAAAGTTCAGAAAGAAAGAGGAAGTATATATTTTTAGAATTAGCATGCAGGCGAATATTGGATTCAAGAGAATTGGGTCAACGCAAGGCTGAAATTTTAATGGAGTTGGTCAAGAACTTAGGTGTAGCAGATAAACAGGCAGGTGCACTGGAATGAGAAAAAAAATGCAAATGAGACAACTGGAGTTAGAGAATAAGAGGGAAGAGAGAGAGTTTGAATTATGGTTAAAAGCGGAAGAGAAAGAAAAGGAATGAAGAGCCATGTTGGAAGATAAGGAAAGCAAAGGCTGTTTGAGTTGGAAAAGATGAAGTTGGAACTTGAAACAAAAGAATTTCAAATGACAGAAGGAGAAGTACAAGCTAGAAGCGAGGATGAGCAAACTCATCATAACCAACAGCTTAATAAGGATCTATTCAAATATGTCCAAACCATACCAACAGTCCATGAAAAGGATATGGAGCTTTTTTGCTATTTCCTTTCAGGAATTGGCCAGGGGCTCTGTAGGTAATGTTACTTCCGACGACATTGGTAGGCAGGGCGGTGGGGTGTTTGCAGCGTTGTCAGATGCGGTGTTAAGAGATTATGGACATGTCAAACAGGTTATTGTGAGTGCCGACAAATTGGTCCCAGATGCATACCAACAACAGTTGAAAAATTTAAGGGAGCAGCCTGGTCAGTTCTATGTCGAGATTGAAAGAATTAAACACAATAACTTTGATAGATGGATGAGAGTATTAAAGACAGAAAAGACATATGAGGGGCTTAGAGAGATTTTTCCGTTGGAGGAGTTGAAAAACTCATTTCCAGAAGTGACAAGAACTCATGTTTTGGAACCGAAAGTTCAAACACCGAGAAGAGCTGTTGAGGTGGTGGATGAATACATATTTGTGCATAAATCAAAATTTAGCTTCTGGCAGCAATTTCAATCTGTGAGGGATGTAAACTGGGCAAAAAAGGGGGAGATCCTTCAATAAAAAAAAACAAAGTGGATCACACTGTGACCGGTTCACCGTAGGTGAAAAAAATAAATCCATGTGGGTGAAAAGAAGGCAAGGGGCATCAGGAGTTTCCACTGTAATGGAGAGGGAGACATAAAGTTACAGTGCCAGTGGATTTAAAAAGGCACCGGGAAAAGGTGTTTTCACTGGCATTAGGTGGAACTCACATAGCCACAGTGCTGGTAGCTGGAGAAAGGCACTGGGAAAAAGGATGTGGTAAATGAGACTAAACCAGTGCGATTCGTTTGCGATAGTGAAGGAAATCCCAAAAGAATCCCAAGGAGATGCAGGAGAGTGCACAGCCGAGTCACAGACTGGATAGGAAGATGGTGCCTGACCTCTATAAAGTTTAAACTCTGCCGATAAGGTTTACTCAGGAAGAAATGGGGGAGAGGGTAAAGAAGTAAAAATATTGAGGGATATGGGAGCTTATCATACTCTAATTGTAAGAGATAAAAGTATTTGCACTCCTTCTGAAATGTTACTGAGACAGTGGTAATCCGTGGAATAGATGGAGAGATATTTATCGTTCCCCTGTGTAGGATCAGGTTGGAAAGTCCTATCAAGACTGGGGAAGTGTCAGTGGGGGCAATTGAAATAGTGTCAATTCTCGGAATACAGTTGGTTATTGGAAATGACCCAGCAGGTTCAAAGGCAGGAGTCAAACCTCTTGTAGTGGGGAAGCCAAGCGAAAACCAGGGGCCAGAGGAGGTAAAAGAGAAATAGCCTGGAAATTTTCCAGATTGTATGGTAACAAGATCCCACAGTCATAAGTTACAGCAAGAAGGAATAAAAAAGACTAAAGAGGAAGACAAAGGTCCAGTTAGCTGCCCGATTTGATGAAAGGGTAAAGGAAAAAATCTGAACAGGGAGAGGATCAGGCAGAGTTGTTTAGTTCTGATGATTACTGGAGTTACAACAAAAAGATGAGGCAATAAAATATTGATACCATAAAATCTACACAGAAAAGGAATTAAAACACATTCCAAATGGTTATTATCTTAAAGTTAGAATCCGAAGGCAAAAATGGAGACTGCAACTGGTTCATGCAGAAGAAAAATGGGCGGAAATGCACCAAATGTTGTTGCTGGTCGCATACAGACAGGAAGTATTGTGGCTAGCACATGAATTACTGATAGGAAGTGAGGAAGAGTGAGGTTAAAATATTAAAACAATTCTTTTGGCCTGAATTATATAAAGATGTAGTTAAATTTTGCCATTCCTGTCATACATGTCAAATGGTAGGAAAGCCACAGGCAGGAATAAAATCAGCTCCTTTGGGAAGGAAACCAAGGAAAAGGTATTAGTCACTGCCACTCAGAGCGAGGCACATCAAAATACAAATTATCTAGTTTTGATGTGCATCAACTTCAATTGAATGGTAAGGAACTCCTCATAAAATGGGACAGGACAGTGAGCTATCTGTCTTAGGAACAGGGAACTGAATCAAAAGGCTCATTACAGCAACATGAGAACATATACAGGAATAGAATGGAGAGGAGTAATTCTACCCTGGATGAAGAGGATGTGGGTAATGCAGTTCAGAGAATAAAAACAACACTCCTACAGGCTTAATCCTCTTGAAGCCACACAGGTGCAGAAAGAAGTGGAAGAGATGCTGCACAAAGACCTCACTGAGCCAAGTCAAAGCGAATGGAGTTGTATGATCCTGTTGGTTGCTGAACTACGTGGTACCCCATGCTTCTGCGTGGATTATTGGACAATTAATTCCATAACCAAATTGGATTCATACCCAAGTCTGAGGCTGGAAGATTGTGTGGGGAAAGAATTGGTCAAGCCACTTACCTCACCAAGTTGGACTTACTTTGTGGTTACTGACAATTACATTTGTCAGAGACAACAAGAGAATTTTACAAGTTTGTAACCCCAATTAAATGTAATGCCTTTGCTATGAAAAATGTGCCAGGCACATTCCAAAGACCTATGAACAGTGTTGTGGCAGGTTTGACTAATTGTTCTGTCTATATAGATGACTTTGCCATCTTTAGCCATTCATTGAAATATCACATGGTACATTTGGTACAGCTCTTTGAAAGACTGTGGGAAGAAAAACTGGTTGTAGTATTTTGCAAAAACTGAATTTGTTAAGTCCAAAGTGATGGTCTTGGGACACATCAGGCATGAAAGGATGAGTCTGACGAATGTGAAAATGAACGCCATGAGGAATTTCCAAGATCATCCTCACAGAAAGAAGTGCTTCAATTTTTGATCCTGACTGGTTTCTACCCGAGGTTCATACCAAACAAAAGTAGCACGGTGGTGCCGCTGATGGATTTGCTAAAGGGCATGAAATTTCAGTGGACAGAACAATGCGTGGGGGCATTTGAGAATTTAAAAGCCGTATTAACCACAGCACCAGTTTTAGCATCACCAAATTTCTGAAAATTTTTGAGAAGACTGAAGGACAATGATACAAGGCTATTTCATTGGGGTTTGATATTTCAGGCTCCTCTCACCCACATTCCTGCAAGAATGTGATCTCCTATTCCCAAATCTTTCATCTCCGCCGAATTTGCCCCTAAGAAAAAGCGTTCCACTCCTGGACATCCCAGCTGTCCTCATTTTTCAGGGTCGCAATTTCTCTCCAGAAGTAGCTGAAAATGCCCACGGCTGCATCTCTTGCATTTCCCGCACCTCAGCCCTCACACGCTATCCCTGAAATAAAAAAAAAGACAGAATTCCTCTTGTCCTCACATATCAGCTGGTCAACCCTCAGATTCAATGCATCATTCTCCGCCATTTTCACCACCTGCAATCAGACCCCATTATGAAGGATATATTTCCCTCCCCACCCTTTCCTGCCTTCCAGAGAGACCAATCTCTCTGTGACTCCCTTGTCCGTCCACACTCTCCAACAGCCCCGACACTGTTCCCTGCGACCTCTGAAGGTGCTACACCTACCCCCACACCTCCCCCATCCCAGTCCCCAAGACAACCTTCAACATTGAACAGATGTTCACCTGCACATCCACTCATGTGATACACTGAATCTGCTGTTCCCAATGTGGCCTCCTGTACATGAGAGAAACCAAGCGGAGGTTCAGAGACAGCTTCGTGGAACATCTATGCTCATTTCAAACAACACCTCCTCCCAATTGCGAGCCACTTCAACTCCTCCTCCCACTCCTTGGACATCATTTCCATCCTGGGCCTCGTCCAGTGCCACAACGATGTCACCAAAAAACTGGAGGAACAGCACCTCATATTTCCCCTGCGAACCCTACTGCCCAATGGTCTCAATGTGAGCTTTGCAAGCTTCAAAATTGCCCCATACTGACTTCATCCCAAAACCAGTCCTCCCTCTCTTCCCTGCCTCCTCGACCTGTCCGTGTTCTCTCCCACTACCCGCCCCTCTTTCCTCACTGACCATCCCCCGTCACATCTCCCCACGTGCACTCGCCTTTACTGGCTTCATCTCCGGCTCCTTGACTTGTCTGTCCTCTGTTCACCTATCTGCTCCACCATCCTCCTTCCATCCATCTCCCTCGCTCTGTTTATTCCAGAATCCCCTTCCCCTCTCCCATTTCTGAAGAAGGGTCCAGACCCAAAATGTCAGCTTTCCTGCTCCTCTGATGCTGACTGGCCTGCTGTGTTCCTTCAGCTCTACATCTTGTTATCTCAGACTCCAGCATCGGCAGTTCCTACTGCCCCATCACCATTTATGACTGGTTGCAGCAGGATAGTTGGTCTGTTGATCTTGCAAATCATTTTGCCCTGTCTGTAAAGCGTTAGTTCTGCTGTCTGTAATGCAAACGTCTAATGTGGTAGCTGGAACAAGTTGGCATCAGTTTCAGGTACACAAGGATCTGACCCCGGCATGTTTGCCTGCTCTCGTAATGGAACCATTGATCAGCTTCATGGGAATCATAGACTGAGGGATTATCCGGGACAAAGAGTCACAGATTCTGGTGGAATACAATTCTGCTTCTGCTGCTGCGGTTTCCATCACTACATGGATGCCCAGTTCTGAGCAGCAATGAGTGCAATGTAATATCCCCCGGTTCAGTCCGAGTCCCCATCGCCCTTGTACACAGTGACCTACTCTGTTTTCTGATAATGGTAACACTTCCATTTGAATATTCTCATTCTTCTGACGGTCTGTCCATGCTGTTGCGCCTCCAATTTGTCACATTCCTCAAAACACATTGAACACATTCATTCGAACCTTTTCCCTTCCAGTAAGGGCACCTTCGGGTGGCTCAGTGGTTAGTATTGTTGCTTCACAGCACGTGGGATGTAGGTTCAATTCCACCCTTGGGTGACTGTGTGTGTGTGGAGTTTGCATGTTCTCCATAGCTCTGCGCGGGTTTCCTTCAGGTGGCCCGGTTTCTACCCACAGACCAAAGTTGTGCAGGCGAGGTGAATTAATCAGAGTGTTGAGGGATATGTAGATTAAGTGGGTAATAGGAGGATGGGTCTGGATGGGATGCTCTGAGGGTCGGTGAGGACTTGTAAGGCTGGAGGGCTTGTTTCCACACTGTAAGAAGGTTTTTAAAGTGAATGTTTCTCTCTCTGACCATGATTACGAGCTCTGCAATGTCAGTGATGGAAGTGTTATGTAGTTTCAGAACCAATTAGTTTGTTCACCTTGTGCTCTCATTTACTCCTCAGTGCCTGATGCTCCATGTTGGACAGGGCATTTGAGCAGCTTTGACACACACTGTTGGAATTTACTCAAAAACACAAATTGCTGAAGAAACTAAGCAGGTCTGGCAGCATCTGTCAAGTGAAAGCAAAGTAAGGCTGTTGGAACCAGTGATGCCTTTTCAAATCTTCCAGTTTCTCCAGCAATTTTTCTTCTTGTTTCAGATTTCCAGCATGCACGGTTCTTTGTTTTGTTGAAAATGCAGTTAGTGCCAATTCATTTCTGGAGAAACTCAGCAGGCCTAGAGTATCTGTGGAGACAGAGAAACAGAGTTAAGGTTTTCAAGTTCAGCAAGACCCTTCTTCAGAACTGAAAAGGATTGGAAAATGGTCTTTTTAATACCTTGACAGAGGTGGAGTAGGGGTGACAGAAAACATAGTGTGTGGGGGGCACAGTGCAAAATGCAAATGGACTTTTAATTGTGGTGAAAGAGAAGCAGATGTACATGGGAGTAAATAAAGGTGTGAATGGGGAGATGGGTTCTCTCTACTGAGTGCAATGTTAACAAAACACAAACAAGACAAGGTCACATCATCTGCATCACATTGTCTTAAACATGTCTCCATTAATAACTCTGAATGTCTTGCACATATATGACCAATCATATCTATCTGCACGCACACACACTGATTAAACAGTGTATATACAATCATTTCTCCTCTGTTCCATTTCAAACTATTATGTTTAGTTTACATTGTGACTCACCATTCCTTCAGTCAAATTTATTCTGTTTCTTTCTCTGGATTTTATTTCATTCCGTCCATTGAGAAGAAATTGGGCGATATCACTTTATTCCTGCCCATTCTGCACAGCCACTGTCCCCTCTTCCTTACTGTTTCTTAATCAATCACATAGATGTTGTCTCCGACCCTTTACACCCAATAAATAAAGCAATTGGAAATGTAATGTTTACTTTTGGGCTAAGGCCAAAAAAAAGGTCAAGAAAAGCTGCAGAAACTGCAAAAACAAGATGTTTAGAACTTTAGAAGCAAATTATTGAAAGTATTGTGTTAAAGATAAAATGTTGCCTTATTAGGACAGTGAGAGGAAAGTTCAGCTAAACCCACATTTCCTGTCTTTCTCCAGGCTGTTGTGGCCAGAGACAGGGTTTAGATTGGCAGTTGTTGTGGTGGAGGAGACATCAGCGCAGGAACAACCTCTCGATTGGCTCTTAGGTAAACGGTTACATGTGACATTGCATGTGGATGTCACGGCAGAATCATTGAGCCTGTGAAGAGAAAGCATCACCTTTCTCCTCTAACTCTATCATTGTGAGAGTAATTGGAGATGGGCACTAAGACTAATAGCAGGCACTGTCAGCATCCCACCCAGACCAGGTATTGTTGTTCCATTAAAAGTGTCAGAGTGAAAGGGGTTAGCTGGAACTGTTTGTTCCGTGACACAAATTAATGTCAGTCTCCATGGATACTAACTATATCACTGGAGGGTTTCCGTCTTCTATTAATAAGGGGCTTCTTCCAGTGCGTTACCCCATAATATCAGTGGCTGTGTCATCCTCAACACGATTGGGATGTTTCAATTATGGATCAGAATCTCAGAACCAGACACGGGAATGTTACGACAATGTACCAGAATCTGAGAGGAATAGATTGGAATGTCCCAACAATGGACATAAGTTTATCCTTTGGTCTTTACTGGCTTTCTTTCGATCAGATACCATTAAGATTGTGGATACAATATGTACTGATGATTATTCAAGCAGGTTACTATCCCATCCTCGCTTTTGCTGGTGTTCCCGGTAAGACTCCCTAACTCTGTCCATTTAATAATTAGGTCAAACTTTGTGAACAGCATCTCAATTTCTCTGTTTTTTTTTGGCAAAGATGGAAACTATTGTGTTCACCTTCAACTACAAACTCAATTCTTATTCCGTGGCTGTTTTCATCTTCACTTACAAACACCTGAGGAGGAACAGAAGTGTTCATAACCGCCATTAGCCCATTTTGTCCTGAGCTGATTTATATCACAATATTCCCTTTATCACCAATAATATTCCCAGTCTTCACTTCTACCTCAGTGCTGTTCCTGAATAAACCATCAACTCTCTTCTGGCCACACTTGCAGTTACTAAAATTTTGATTGGATATTTATTCTTATCTCTACCTGGGCCGATGCCAGTTTTAAAGAGTGAAGCCAGTTTGATTCTAAAATGAGATGGCCACAGTTTTGTGTCACTGGGTTATACTGAAACCATCGATGGCCATCAAGTGACAGTTTCATTAAACGGTTTAGGTTTAGATTCTAGAACTCTCCGAGACGGAGTGGGTGCCATGTCCATCATCTCCTAATGCAGTGCTCTGATGTATTCACTTCGTGACAGAGGCTGTCTCTCTTCAGCTCACCCCCGCTGAAATGCTGCTCAGTGGAATACATTACTCTGTCTCCACAGAAGATACAGAAAATCTTCCAGAAATTCTACAGGACAGAATGACTGTGAAAATGAGAAACTGTGGGGGATTAGAATTAATAAAGAGGAATTACTCAAAACTAATTGAACTGAAATTTGTTACGTTGCTCTCGTATAACGTAGAGTATACATTGAGGTGGTAACAGAGCTAGTGAAAGAGTTACCGGCTCATACAGCTCTTCAGCCCAACCATTCTATCTCAAACATAATCCCAAACTATCCTAGTCCTACCTGCCTGGGCTTGGCCCATATCACTCCAACTGTTTCCTGTTCATGCACTTACCCAAATGTCATTTAAAACCTGTAACTACAGGAAAGAATTATTGATTACCAATCAAAATCCTTTAGATTCTGGAATTTCCGGTTCCTACACAATGGAGTGGGAGGGAAAACAAAGTAAAATTAAATTTGGACAACTTGACGTCTGTTATGAGGAAAACATTACAATCTTTTCTGAGGACTCTGAAAACCAGATGCTTGGGGAATCATAATATGACTTGGCAGAGTAAAGTTAGATTCAGGAAAATGAAGTCATCTTGGCAAATGGGTGAAATTTGTGACAAGGAAAGCATCCATAAATTTCAGATGTGTGTCCAAATTATTCCCAGAAAAGTTTTCCATTGCTGCTTTACCATCTTTCCTGCTAAGGTTCTAGCCCTATTAATTCTGGCCAGTTCCTCCCTCATGATTTTGTTAGTTTCATTTCTCAAATATAATTGTGTCTCATCCAAATGTGAGCAACACATTTAACCTGGACAAAAAGATTGGAGCATTTATTAACTGTGTGTGTGTGTGTGTGAGAGAGAGAGAGAGAGAGAGAAAATGAATGATCAGATGTAAAAAAAGAGAGAAAACTAGATGCACTTTCCAGTTTGTTTTGGCAATTCCCAAGTGTTGTGTTCTTTTGTCCAGTGCATGCATGACTGAGTAATATGTGTACATAATAGTTGAAACGTCCACACATGAGAACCAGTGGGAGGGGTGTATTTGAATTTACAGAATACTTTTGATATGGTTGCACACAGGTAGTTGAGTAAAGCTGGAGTCCGGGGTAAAGATAAACATACTACATGGATTGAGACAATACAGAGAGTCGAGCAGGGAGAATAATGATCTCCTATCTCATTGTAACAACCATGACTGTTTGAATGGGGACTTCCTTTACCTCTGTAACAGCTTCGAGGGTTGGAGTAAGAGAACAACACACAGGATAGGAGCTGCAGTTGGCCATTCGGACCCTCGAGCCTGCTGCTCAATTTAGAAAGATCATGGCTGAACACCCCTTTCCTTTTTATTCCCAATAATAGACTCTCTTGTCCATTAAAGGTCAGTTGAGCTCTGCCTTGAATATCTTCACTAACCCGGTCTTCACGGTTCCCTGGGGATGAGAACACGATAGACAGCACAATATTAAAGAGAAAGATACATGCTTATCTCAATGTTAATTAGGAGACTCCTTAAAGTGAGTTAACCTCACAGCAAGTTACCTCCTCTTTAAAGAGCACAACAAATAGGAGCAGATGTATGCCATTCATCCCCTCAAACCTATTCTGTATTCCGATTGACTCTGTTCAGTAAAGTATTTATTAATCTCAGCCATCACTGCTCTCTTGTGAAAATATTCCCGATACCTACAGACCAGACAGCATAAAAAAAATTGGAGCAGAACTAGCCGTTTGGCCCATCAAGTCTGCTCTGCTGTTCGATTATGCTTGACATGTTTCTCAAAACAAATGCTCGTCTTCTCACCGTAACCGTCGATCTGCTTATTAATCAAAACGTATCTATCTCTGTCTTAAAGGTGTGTGTTTCTGATTTATTGCAGAAGACAGGGTTGTCATGGAGGATTGTCCATCAGACTGGAAGCCTGTGATTAGCAGTGATCCACAGGGATCAGTGCTGGATTTGCCATTGTTTGTTATTTAAATAAATGATTGAGATGAAAATGTATAGAAGGCACGGGTAAAAGTTTAGGAATGACACTGAGATTTTTCGAATCGTAGACAGGGAAGGTTATCCAAGATCACAAACAGATCTTGATCAATTGGATGAATGAATCATAAAAAGATGTACAGTACAGGAATAAATCCTTTGGTCCAACATGTCCATGCTGACCAGGTATCCAAAATTAATCCAGTCCCATTTTCCAGCATTTGGCCTATATTCTTCTGAACCCTTACAATTCATATACCCATCCAGATGCCTTTGAATGGTGTTTTCACAAGCCTCCAACACATCATCTGGCAGTTCAATCATATGTTTTTTTTTAATTTTTCCCCTTGCACCATAAACCTGTCCCCTCTAATGTTTGACTCCCCATACTCTCAGAAAAAGACCCTGACTATTCATCCTATCCATGTCCTTCATGTTTTTATAAACATATATAAAGGTGCACATTTTACTCCAATCAACACGAATGGCTGTGCTTTCTGTTACCCCGGGCCTGAATTCTGAAATTCAACACTGATACCGCTTCCTTCTCCATCAAGTCACATTTCTAGAAAAAAAAAATAACCAACTTGTTCAGACATTTTATGAAACATTTTTGTGGGATTTGAATCGAGACCTTTGAGCCCAAGGGTGGAGACAATACCACGACACTGCGATGGCCCCTGAATCTGCAACATTATTTTTCTGTAAATTTGCTCATCAACCTGTTCTGACAGGCTGTGACACACCTCTGCGACTGGCAGGACTTGAATCCAGAACTTCTGGTCCAGAGCTAGTGACATTACCACAGGTTCAGGGATGGGAATGGAATCCAGAGCTCCGGCACAGAGGCATTGGCGCTACCCATTACACAAGGCCAAAGTCATGCCCAGATTTTGGGTCACATTTTGCACGCCAGCTTTCAGCTGAGTCTGGGTTTAACAAATTCTGGTTAAATTTACTGAATTACACAGGGAAGATTTTTCAGTGTTCAACAAATGCAAGGTACTTGCCTCAACTACAGGATGTTGAGGGAATGTGCTGTGCCATTGGGATAAACTATTAACATCTTTAATTGCTTGGCTATGATTTCCAGCTCAAATGGTTATTATCGGAACTCCTCCCTCTACTGACCCCTTCTCCCACCACCAACACACCCCCTCCTCCTGGACACCACCGCAAGGCTTCCTACCCTCCCTCGACCTCTTCATCTCCAACTGCCATCGAGACATCAATTGCCTCAATTTCTGCACCCCTCTCATCCACTCCAGGCTCTCCCTCAGAACATCCAGCCCTCTGCTCCCTCGTCTCCATCCACAACCTCACCATAAAACCCGCTGAAAAGGGAGACACAGTTGTAGTATGGTGCATTGATCTCCACATCGCCGGGGCCAGGTACAGCACTCTGACACCTCCACCTACCTTCTCTTTGATCATAGCGCCTCCCCTGACCACCAAAACATCATCTCCCAAACCATCCACAACCTCATCACGTCAGGTGTCCTCCCACCCACAGCCTCGAAACTCATCATTCCTCAACTCCATACCACCCGCTTGTATCTCCATCCCAAAATCCACAAACCTGACTACCCTGGTTGACCCAATGTCTCCGCCTGCTCCTGCCCCACTGAACCTATCTCGACTCCATTTTGTCCCCCTTGGTCCAGGATGTCCCCACCCACTTCCGTGACACCACCCACACCCTCCACGTCCTCCAACACTTCCAATTCCCTTGTCCCCAACACCTTCTCTTCACCATGGACTTCCATATCCTTATACACTTGCAATCCCCATTCAGATGGTCGGATGGTCCTCCGCTTCTTCCTGTCCTGCGGGCCTGACCAGCCCAGCCCACTTCCGACACCCTCATCTGCTTAGCTGAGCTTGTCCTCACCCTTAACTACTTCTCCTTCAATTCCTCCCACTTCCTACAGACAAAAGGGTGTGGCCATGGGTACCCACATGGGCCCAAGCTATGCCTGCCTCTTTGTAGGGTACGTGGAACAATCTCTCTTCCAAATCTACACTGGCCCTGTACCCCACCTATTCCTCTGTTTTCTTGATGACTGTATCAGTGCTGCCTTATGCTTCCACGATGAGCTCGAATAGATCATCCACTTCACTTACAAATTCTACCCCAACCTTATGTTCACCTGGACCATCTCTGATACCTCTCTCTCCTTCCTGGAACTCTGTTTACATCTCTGGAAACCGAAATTCATTTCAACCCCACCGGCTCCCAAAACTAGATTGAATGCACATCCTCTCACCCATCTTCCTGCAAAAACGCCATCCCCTATCCCCAAATCCTTTACCTCCACGGCATCTGCTCCTGAGATGAAGCATTCCACTCCTGGATATCCCAGATGTTTTCGTTTTTCAAGGGCCGTAACTTCCCCTCCACACTGGTCGAAAACCCCATCGACTATATCTCCCGTGTTTCCCACAACTCATCCCTCACACCCCTCCCCGCAATAACAACAGAAATAGAATCCCCCTTCTCCTCAGATACCTAACCATGAACTTCTGGATCCAATGCATCATCCTCCGGCTCTTCCACCACCTGCAATCTGACGCTGCGACCAAAGACATTTTTCCACCCCACCCTTATTTTCTTTCCGGAGGGACCACTGTCTCTGTGACTCCCTCGTCCACTCCACATTCCCCAACAGCCCCACCACCCCGGTACTTTTCCCTGCAACAACAGGAAGTGTTACAACTGCCTCGATATTCCTCTCCTCACCCCCGTACCAGCCGTCAAGAAAGCATTCCACATCAAAACAGATGTTCCCCTGCACATTTGCTAATGTGTTATAGGGGATCCGTTGATCCTGATGTGGCCTCCTCTACATTGGGGAACCTAAGCGAAGGCTTGTGGACCGCTTTGTGGAACATCTACGCTCGGTTTGTGGCAAACGACTGCACCTCCCAGTCACGAACCACTTCAGCTCCCCCTCCCACTCCTTGGATGACATGCCCATCCTGGGCCTCCTGCAGTGCCACAATGATGCCACCTGAAGGCTGCAGGAACAGCGCCTCCTATTTTGCTTGGCAACCCTGCAGTCCAATTACATCAATGTGGACTTCAGAAGTTCCAAAATCTCCCCAAGCCAGCCCAGCTGTTCCCTGCCTCCCTAACCTGTCCGTCCTTTCTCCCATCTATCCACTCCTCCCACCTCAAACCCCACCCACACTTCCCAGCTACAGCCTCACCGCCCCTTGACCTGTACGTCTCCTCTCCACCCATCTGCTCCTTTATCTGTCTTCCATCCACCTCCCCCTCTCTCTATTTATTCCAGAATCCCCTTCCCCTCCCCCGTTTTTGAGGAAGGGTCCAGACTTGAACTGTCAGCCTTCCTGCTCCTCTGATGCTGCTTGGCCTGTGGCGTTCCTCCAGCTCCACACCTTGTTATCTCAGATTCTTCAGCATCGGCAGTTCCTACTATATCTGTAGTTTGCAAAGTTAGGGAAAGAAATTCTGCAGACATATTCTGCACTATGAAGAATCTCATTTAGACATTACTGTACACCATTCACGACTAAAGAGCATAATTTCCAACGCCAAAAGATCATATTGTAGATGACTATTTCCTATCTCCAACGTGTGACTGCCCTCCTCCTAAAAACATTAAATGTTACAAGGCAACACAATATATTATAGGGGAAAAAAAACAAAGTTGCTGGAAAAGCTCAGCAGGTCTGGCAGCAACTGTGAAGGAAAAAAACTGAGTTAATGTTTGGGGGCAGTGACCCGACCCGAGAAGTGATGGCAGCTGAGACAATGTCTGTTTATATGCCAAAAATAAGGAGATGGGTGGGATAGGGAGTAAACGATATGATAGGGCCCAAAGAGAGAGAATGAAGTTGGACAGACAAAGTAGTTGATAATGATCAGGCTGGGAGGGTGAATAGCTGTTACTGGGGACTGTTAGTGACTAACAGGGGGTGTGTAATGGCAGGCTCTGTGGTAACAAGGCCTGGTGTGTGGGGTGGGGGCTGGGGCCTGGGAGAGTTTAAGCACTAAAATTATTGAACTCAACATTGATTCCAGAGGGCTGTAGGGTCCCCAAGCGGAAAATAAGGTGCTGTTCCTCCAGTTTGCACTGGGCTTCGCTGGAGCACTGCAGTAAGCCAGAGGCAGAGATGTTGGCCAGGGAGCAGGGTGGTGTGTTATAGTGGCAGGCAACAGGTAGTTCAGGGCCTTTTTTTTGCGACCAGAGCATAGATGTTCTGCGAAGTGGTCGCCATGTGTATGCTTCATTTCCCCAACGTACTGGAGACCACATTGTAAGCAGCGAATGCAGTAGATTAGATTCTGGGAAGTGCAGGTGAAGTGTTGCTTCACCTGGAAGGTATGTTTGGTCCCTTGGATACTGGGGAGGGTGGAGGTAAATGGGCAGGTGTTGCACCATCGCCGGTTACAGGGGAAGGTGCCATCGGGCTGTGGGGAGGTGTTGGGGGTGAAGGAGGTATGAGCCAGCGTGTCCTGGAGGGAACGCTGTGGCAGGTAGACAAGGGAAGGGAGGGGAATGTGTGTCTGATGGTGGCATCTCACTGAAAGTGGCGAAGTGACATCTGATGATCTTCTGGATGTGGATGCTGTGGGGTGGTCGTTGAGGATATGGGGAACCCTATCGCTGTCGTGGGAGGGAAGAGAAGGGGTGAAGGCAGAAGTGCAGGAGATGGGTCGGACCTGGTTGAGGGCCCTGTCGACAACGGAGCTGGGGAATCCTCGTTTGTGGAAGAAGGTGGACATGTCGGAGACACCCTTGTCAAAGTTGGCCTCATCTGAACATATGCGACGGAGACAGAGGAACTGAGAGAACAGGTTGGAGTCTTTACTGGAAGTGGGATGTGAGGATGTATAGTCCAAGTAGCTGTGGGAGTTTCTGGGTTTGTAATGGATATTAGTGGCCAGTCTATCTCCAGAAATAGAAACAGAAATGTTGAAGAAGGGAAGGCAGAGGTCACAGGTAGACCAGGTGAAAGTGAGGGCAGGGTGGAAATTGGGAGCAAAATATTTGAAGTTTTCCAATTCCAGACGAGAGAGAGAAGCAGTACCGATGATATCACCGATGCATTGGAGAAAGAGTTGTGGGTGCAGTGAGGGGCACAGAAAAGCACTGAAAAAGGAATGTTCCATGTACCCGATGAAGAGACAGGCATAACTAGGGCCCGTGCGGGCACTCATGGCACACCCCCTCTTACCTGAAGAAAATTAATCTCCTCACCAGAGGCTCGTCTGAAATCCACCACCCCGCCGCACCGCCCCACCTCCTGCTGCACCCGCGAACCAAGCTCAGGGTCTTTGGGGGGTAAAAAAGGGTTTGTATGCCTTCTGGAGATGGGAGGTTCTTTCAAAACTTGTCAGGGTTGTGCGGGGGTGCGGTGGGAATATCACTCACTGGGCTGTGGTGTGGCAGATTGTGTTTAATTTACATAAATGCAAGATATTGCTTTTGGTAAAACAAACAAGGGCAGGACTTATACAATTTAAATTAGGCCCTTTGGTAGTGTTGCAGAACATAGACTAGCCTGTCAGGTACAGTTCTGTGAAGTCTGTGTCACATATAGACAGGGTGGTTAAGAAGGTGCTTAGTTCGCGACCTTCATCGCTCAGACCTTTGAGTTTAGGAGCTGGGATGTCATTTTCAGATTGTACAGGATGTAGATGAGGCATCTTCCGAAGTACTGTGACCACTTCTGGTCGCACTGTTGTAGGAAGGATGATATTAATCTGGAGAACGTTTAGCAGAGATTTACCGGGATGTCGCTGGGAATGGATGGTTTGAGTTATATGGAGAGGCTGGATAGGCTGGGACTTTCCTCAGTTGTGCATCGGAGGTTGAGGGGTGACCTGATTGAGGCTTATAAATCATGAGGGGCACAGATAACTTGAATGTCAGTTATCTTTTCTTGGGGGTGGAGGATTGCAAGACTCTGGAGATATTTTAAGTTTTGAGGAGCAAGCATTTTAAAAAAGACATGAGGGGGCAATTATTTTACAGAGTCGTTTGTGTATGGAATGAACTTCAAGACAAAATGGTGGAAGTGGGTACAGTTACCATGTTTAAAAGACATCGAGATAAGTGCATGAAGAAGAAATCAGTTTGGACGGTGTTGTGAGCTGCTGCCCTCCCAGGCCCTTTCTGAATAAATCCCTGATGGTTCCCATCCTCTGCTGATGCCTGTGCAGTGGCGTGTGGAGACCAGCAGAGGGTGGCATTGCATCACATCAAACAGCACAGAGACTGTCAGACCTGCCCCACACAGAGACACACAGAAACACACACAAATACACCGATACTTACACAAATAAGGGGAGCCTATCAGAATTTCTCTGGCTCTGTAAGGCCACCCCAAAACCTCCTATGCCCCAGTAAGAAAAGTCCTAACTTTGGCAGTCTATTTTGATAATCAAGCCCTCCATTCCTGGCAACATCCCAGCAAGTCTTTTCTGAACCTTCTCCGGTTTAATAATCATGCCCTTCCTGTAACAGGGTGACCAGAACGGCACACAAACCCTCAAATGAAGCCTCAATGTCCTATACAACCTCACCTTAACAGCCCAACTCCTATACTCACAAGTCTGAGCAATGAAGGAAAGTGTGCAAAACAACTTACTAACCACCCTGTCTGCCTGTCTCCATAAACTTCATCCTCCACTCCTCAACCCATTGACCTAATTGATCAAGATCTCGCTGTCTTCTTAGATAACCTTCACTAACCACTAATTCTAATATCATCTGAAAACTTACTAATCTTGTCCCTTAAATTCTCATCCAAATCATTAATCTAAATGACAAACAAAAGTGGACCCGTACGGATTGCTGTGGAACACGCTGGTCACAGAAACTCCACTCTGAAAAATCCTCCGGCAAAACATCCTCTCCAACAACCAAGCCAATTTTGTTTCCAATTAGCAAGCTCTTCCTGAATCACATGTGATCTAACTTTACTAATTAATCTACCATGTGGAACCCTGTCACAAGCTTCTCTCTCATTCTAGAGGTGTTGCAAATCTGACTCAATTCCCCTGCTATTTGTCCACTGCCCTATTGATCATACCTTGAAAAACATAGTTAAATACGAAGTAACTGCTGAATCTGCATCCAGCTGTCACTCAGGCTGTTCCAGATTCAGGGAACTTGCTGAGTCAAGTAATCTTCAAGTTTTCACCCTGCATTATTTGCCAATTACCTGAATGTTGTATTCTGCGGTTACCAAACGTTGCCACAATGTTAATAATTTTTTTCTCTCTCTGCAAACTAATATCCTGGAAACAAACGTACTACTCAACTAAATCATTGCTAATCAGCCCCAAGGAGAATCATCTGAGCTTCTGCTAGCTCTTTCCAAACCAGAAACCCATCTTAATTTCAGATACCAAAGTGTGGAGCTGGATGAACACAGCAGGCCAAGCAGCAATATTGATTGCCCATTTTTATTTGATTTGGAGAAAGTGGCGGTGAACCACTTTCTCTCACTACTGCACTGTGTGCTGTAAGTACACCACTGTGCCGTTTAGATGATAATCCACCCTGGAGCCTCCCCACAATCCCAATCACAGGAATCATACCTCAACCCTCACTACCCTCCCTAATCATGAGAATGACTCTTGAGCTTGCACTATTGCAGGCTCCACCCTCGAGACTTACCACCATTCCCATCACTGGGATCTCTCCCCAGCCTCACGACCTGCCTATCGTTGGAATCCCCCTCTAGCCTCAGAACTCTCACGGTCTCTGTAGATTCCTCTAGTCTCTCAAGCCTCCTTATCTCTAATCTCCTCCAGCCTCAACACCGTCCTATCTCTGTAAATTCCTCCAGCCCGTATAAATGTCCTTAGCTCTGTAATTGCCTTTACCCTCACAAACCTCCTTTTGTTTGAGGTTTCCTCCAGCCTCTCGATCCTCACCATTTCTGTAACCTCCTCGAACCTCACTTTTCCCTATTTCTGTAATCTTCTCCAGTCTCAGAACCCTTCCTGTCTCTAATATCCTCCAGCCTCACAAATCTCAACATGTCCCTTCCTCTAATACAGTCCTAATGATGATGCCCCATTTTTATTCCTCCACTTGATGGTGACACTTGCAATTTCCTGGGATTCAAGCTTCAGAATTTCTTGGTAAACCGCTTCATCTCTATAACTCACTTGTCTCCCAAAAACATTAACAAATCATGAATCATCTATTCTCATATCTCCTTTTCTGAAATCGCTTGAAATATTGCTGGGCATCTTCCTATGTGAAGAGTCTCTGAGGTCTACAGTACAGAAAAAGGCTCTGTGGCCCATCCAGCCTGTGCCAGTTAAAAAACCACAACCTAACTATTCTAATCTAATTTTCCAGCACTTGGCCCATAGACTTGACTGTGTTGGCATCACAAGTGGGCATCTAAATATGCCTTAAACGCTATGAGGATCTCTGTGCCTACCACCCTCACAGACAGTGAGTTTCAGTGCCATTGTCACAGCATGATGACATCACAGACAGGAGCAGAGACGAGCTGAGTCTGTTCAAACCAAAGATCCCCCACACAATGTGAAGGGCGGGAGGGTCCCTGACAGGGGGCAGAGGAGATTTAACAGAATGGTTTGTAGGGAGAGGGTTTTTAGTTGCATGGCTAGGGCTGTTTTTGTTTTACGCTATTCTTTCATGTGACTTAGGCGTTGCTGGTACATCGAGAATATCCATCTGCAATAGATGCACTCTCCTTCTTAACCTCTCCCCTCACCTGGGGTGTGGTAGCCTTCAGGTTAAACCAACCCTATGGTCAGATAGGATAATGGTGACTTTACCTTTGGCACAGTGGTGCCACTTTGCCTCGGTAGTGCAGAGGGGAATGTTGAATGTGGTGGATGGGACATGACTCTGGAACAGCTTCATCTGGAGGGTATTCACTTTCTTTAATATTGTTGGGGCTGTACTCATGCAGGGAAGTGGAAATGAAAAGTGGATGAGTGCCTTACACACAGGAAGCAAATAAAAAGTCATTGGGGAAATCAGGTGTTTGGGGAAACTAAGATTGCTCTCCTTGTAACAAAGGATTTTGAGGGGACCTTTGATACGAGGTGTTTACAAAAGATAACCATTAGGATGATAAAACGTACACTCACCTGGCCCCCAAAATGGACTACAGGACATATATTGAAAGTTGTAGGAAAGATCTATTGAGAGAATGGGGTAATAAGAGAGATTTTACATGGCAAATGGGAATGAGCAGGGACACAATACTCACACACAATGTGAATATCCAGGTCCTGATGAATTGAGTAATTCTGTCAGAGTCCGGTGTTACAGTTATTGAGATTCCCACCTGAGGCTACACTGGCAATACACTGTAACACAAATTCATAAAATCCATCACTGGTCAGTCCAAGTAGAATTTCACAACATCCCCTCCTCCTGGGCGAGGATAACTGCATTGTCCCTGCTGCACATTATTCCATGTGGAGGTAAGCAGTTGATTCAGGGGGACATTTGTGTTTCTCGGAATTTCCACCATGAGACTTCACGTCACTGAACAGCAGGTCTCTGACACATGGCAAAGAATGGCCAAGATTTAGTGAGATACAGACAGCAGGATTCACTTCCTTTTCTTTCCTCCTGTGCTGTTGCACTGCCACAATGAGACATTGGGCCGGAAAAGCTAATGCAGCTTGATGGACAAGTTGTCCCGATTCTGAACAATGGACAGTAAGCTTCTCCCAGTCATTCAAAAGAATGCCCCTTAAAAAGATAGCAATTACGTACGTTGGGTCTTGCCCAGTGCTCCCAACAAAAAGATGAGAAGAATGAGGGAGGATCTCAAAAAAGGGACAACGGTCAAGTTCCTTGTGGGTTAGAGTTTATGGAAAGACATTGATAAATGGGCAACAAGTTGGCAAATGGAGTATAATATGGGAAAATGCGAAGTTGTTTATTTTTAGGAGGTGACCAAAGAACAGTGTCATTTAAAAGGTAAAAACTGTGGAAAACTGCAACACCAAGGGATTCGGGAATAATTGTGCAGGAAGCACAAAGCGAGCACAATTGCAACAGATAATTGGGAAAGGTAATGGGATGTTATCCCTTATGTCAAGGTGTTTGCAGTGTAAGAGTTTGGAATACATGTCTTAGGGCACATGTACAAATTGCTGGTAGGGCCACATCGGGAGGAATGTGAGCAGCTTTTTTGGTCCACTTATTCGAGCAAGTATATCACTTCACTGGAAACATTTCACAGAAGATGAACTAGGATAATCATTGGTTTGGAGGAATTATGTTTTAAGCTAAGACTGAACAGGTCTGGAATATACTAACAAGATTTTTTAAAGAATGAGAGATGATCTAATTAAAAATACAGGATTCTCAAGGGAGTTGGCAGGATGAATGCTGAGGGAATATTTCCCATCAAGGGAGCAGCTTCTTGATCAGGCAGAGAATCGAGGGTTCTTTTTTGGAATCGTCAAATTTAAGTGAACACAGGCATGCGTAAGGGGTATCCGTCACAAATAAGCTGCAGAAGGATCGTTTTAGAGACTGAAATTTCAGGCATTTGTGATTGAGAAGGTGTATGGTAAGATGTTCATCTTGAAGCCAGATGTGAGAGCATTATTGAGAAGGGTGCAGTTCAGCCTCAGACAGTTCCCAGTGAACGGGATGGATTCAGTATAGTAGTAAGGAAAAAAATAAATTTGTAGTAACAACTGAAGGCAATGTGTTTAACTATCACAAAGTGTTATTGGAGGAAATTTCAGCTAATCAAGGAGTGGAAACATGACAAGCAGTTTTATAATTGAGTAACAGAGGAACAAAGGAGAGAGATGGAGGGGAGTTATATACGAACATTGTAGTATACATGTGAAACTTAACACAGTGCTTCTGGAAGATCTCACCTTCTGGCAGTATGTTGGTGAGAAACAGGATGGGCTAAGGATAGATCCTTGAGGGACAAGCTATATGGATTTCAGGCAGGAAAGATAGAGAGTGGAGATGGAGTGGGATTTTCCAGTGACGGTGAGGCCAAATGTTGGTTTTAAACACAATGGGTGAGAAGGACATAACCAGAAAAGAGAAGCAGACAGAACATGTAACAATATCTGTGAATTGGCATGGAGAAGAGAGGCAAGGAGAAGGGAGGAGGAGGAGAAATAAGAGAGAGTTAGAATATTTATAATTTAGGGAGAATAGCGCAAAGGGTTAAGATGAACTCTGATAAGGCTTGACACGATACTGGAGAAAGATGCAAGCTTAGAACTAAAACGAGGAGCAACATGCAAGGCAATTTGGTTTGTTGAGCTCGTGGAAGAGAGGGAAACAGCAGAGGCATCTGATTAAGATTGAGACAATCCAGTGACAGGGAAACTCCATGAGTCCCCCTCACTTGCTGTTGGAGAGGAGAATGCAGGAGACAGGATGATGGACAATGTTTTGCAAAGAAACAAAGCCTGAGATGGTGATATTTAAAAGTGAGTGAACAAACCTGATGACTAACATTTATCCATAATATTAAAAATGTACAACAGAAGTCAGGGTTCGAATCCCATCTCAGCAGATGGTAGAAGTTGAATTCAATTAAAAAAAACAGGAATTAAGAATCAACTGGTTGCCATGGAACCATTGCCAATGACAGAAAAGAAAAACACTAATGTCCTTCAGGGAAAGAAATTTGCCAAACTCAGTAAGCCACTCAGTTGCAAATCACTGCAAAGTCTCAACAAAGCAATGAAACTGGGTGGACCACTGGGCATCTAATAAGGCACGAGGAAAGACAACTGCAGAACCAGCCCTATCGCCCCCCCCCCCCAGACTCCTCCTTACTAATGTCTGGGTGCTGGAGGCAAAATCTGGAGAGCTGACTCAAAGACTAGTCAAGAAACAGCTTCAGACTCATGGAAACATACCTTACAAACAATGACATGTCACCATCACGATCCTTAGTGAAGTCCTGTCCACAGGCAGGTCAGACCCGGCAGCACAGTACTATTCCGGCCGGATTATTTTACCTGGGAGTACTCGACATTGACTCTGACACCTGGCACCTAGACGTCTCATGGTTCCTGCTGATTACCATGTACCATCCTCCCTCTGTTGATAAAAATCGGCAGCAGTATTATCGCTAGATTTTTAATCCAGAGACCCAGATAACATTCTGAGGACCTGGGTTTGAATCCTACCATGGCAGATGATGAAACCTGAATTAAATAATGATCCGGAATTAAGAGTCTAATGATGACCATGAAACCATTGCTGATTATCAGGAAAGGCCCATCTGGTTCATTTGTGTCCTTTCGGGAAGGAAATCTGCCATCCTTACCTGGTCTGCAATACATGTGACTCCAAACCCACAGAAATGTGGTTGAATATTAACTGCCTTCTGGACAATTAGGGATGGGCAATAAATGCTGGTCCAGCCAGCGATTTCCACATCCCAAGAGTGAATTTTAATTTGAAAAAAAACTCCATGTTGAACAGCACTTGGAGGAAGCACTGAGAGTGTGAATGGCACTACTTGTACTCAATGCTCACCATCAGGAGTACTTCGCAGCAGGATTACCAATCAAGCTGGACGGGTCCTAAAGGACAAAGCTGCCTGGCTGGGTCTGCAGCAGGTGATGCCACAACCAACAGAAGGGAAAAACATAGCTGGTCTCATCGTCACAAATTTCCCAGATGCAGATGCATCTGTCCATGAGAGAATCGAAAACAGCGACCACCGCACACTCCCATGGAGACAAAGCCTCCGCTTAAACTTGAGAATACCCTCCACTGAGTTGCGTGGCACTAACTTCAGCTAAAAGGGACAGACTTGGAGCAGATATAGGAGCTCAAAACCAGGTATCTATGAGGCTTTGACAGACTTCAACAGCAGCAGAACTTAATCCGGCACAATCTGTAACCTCGTGGGCCGGCATGTCCTACAGTCAACCATTAGCATTGATCCAGGGGATCAACACCGGTTGAATAGATAGTGTCAGAGGGCATGCCAAGAGCAGCACCAGGCATACCTAAAAATAAGGTGCCAACCTGGTAAAACTACCAAACAGGACTATCTGCATGCCAAATAGCACAAGCAGCAAGAGTTAGAGCTAAGCCACCCGATAGGCAATAGATCAGATCGAAGCTCTGCAGTTCTGCCAAACACAGTAGTGAATGGTGATGGACAATTAAACAACTCACTGGAGGAAGCATGCCAAAAATCTCCATCCTTACTGACAGAGGAGCCCAACCTATCCATACAAAAAGATAAGACTGCAGCAATCTTCAGCCAGAAGTGCCAACTGGATGATTCAGCTCAGCCTTCTTCAGAGGTCCCTGACATCAGAGATGTGATTTTTCATCCAATTTGATTCATTTCAAATAATATGAATAAATGGATGAATACTGCAAAGGTTACGGGACCTGGCAACACTCTGGCAATAGTACATATGACTAGTGCTCTAGAGCTTGCTAGCCGCCAAGCCAAACTACTTCAGTCCTGCTACAGCACTGGCATCTACTGACAATTTGGAAAACTACCCAGGTCTGTTCAGCACAAAAACACAGAGCAAATCCAACCCGACCAGTTTCCCCTCAAGCAGTCTACTCTCTATCATCAGTAAAGTGATGGAAGGTGTTGTAACAGCAGTATTAAGCAGCACTTACTCAGCAGTAACCTGCTCTGTGACACCCAGTTTGGGCCATGGTGGGCACTCGGTTCCTGATCTTATTACAGACTTGATCCACATATTCACAAACAGCTGAATCCTGAGGTGAGGTGAGGGTAACTGCAGAGCTCTGCACAAAAACCACTTATTTCCACCTCAGTGGAAATGACCCGACAACGACACCTTAGTTTCAGCTCATCTGCTGAGCCTCTCACCTATTCCTGGATGACCTCTCGACTTAACTATCCAAACTCACTGCCAGTCGGCCTCCCACATTCAATATCCCTATAACCTCAAGAATATTTAAAATTCTGCTGCACACAAGTTCATTTGTACCAAGACCTGTTCACCCATCACTGCTGTGCTCCTTGACCCACAAAGGCTCCTATTTATAAGCAACAATTTAAAATTCCCGGCTGTGATGAGCCCTATCTCCTGCACCACACAACCTTCAAGACTTCGATAACTCATTTTAGTTTCAGACTCCAACAATGCGTTTAATCATTGCTTCACTATTGGAGGCTGTTTCTACAGTTGCCAGGCAACATGGTCCGGAATTCCCATGATAAACATCTTTGGTTTGCTTTCCTCCTTTAAGATAGTCATGAAAACTTGTGAATTTGGTAACTTTTTGGTCACCTGGCCTAATAAGGCCTTATGTCAAAAGTTTCTTGATAATATTTTTGTGATATTATAAACACGATAAATGAAAATTGTTTGTTGATTTGGACATACACCATCAGCTCTTTAGTATCGCTAGATCAATGATCTGTAACTTCTCAAATGACCGCATTGTGGAAGCAACTTCATCATAAGAACTGCAGCAGGACACGGAAGTTAAACGTCACCTTCTCCACAGGTAACAGGGTTTTGGCGATGATCGCTGGTATGAGGAACGAGAAACAGAGTAAATATTGCAGAAGTGCAAAATGAATGACAGAATAAAAATGTTGTAGAATTTGGTGGCCTGAAATGGAAGAAAAATGCACCCACTTTCTGGGAAAAGGTTTCATGACTGTGAAAGATACTGTCCAAAAAATTAATCTGGTAAGAGAGCAGCACATGGCCAGGGGATGGGCAGCAGTGGAAAATTTATTCACAAACGATATAAGGAAGTAACAGTAAAACACTAAACAAAAGATCAAATATATCCATCATTAGACAACGACAAAGAGGTGGTGGTCAGGGAGGACAGAAGTGAGTAAGTGCAGTGTGAGCTGCTATGATCGATACCCTGGGAAAGAAATCCAGAAGAAACAAACATTTCTCTGGATGAGATAACAGGAACTGCAGATGCTGGAGAATCTGAGATAACAAGGTGTGGAGCTGGACGAACACAGCAGGCCAAGCAGCAACTTAGCAGCAGGAAAGTTGACGTTTCGGGCTAGACATTTCATCAGAAATGGGGGAGGGCAAGAGGGATCTGAACTAAATAGGGAGATAGGGGGAGGCTGATCGAAGATGGAGAGAGGAGATATGTGGAGAGGAGACAGGCAAGTTAAAGAGGCGAGGATTGAGCAGGTAAGGGTGAGTGTAGGTGCGGAGGTAGGGAGGAGATCTGTCCGCCCTCCCAGGACTGACCTGTCAAGGAGGCGGGATGAGGTTAGTCAATTGGAAATGGGGGTGCAGCTTGAGGTGGGAGGAGGAGATAGGAGAAAGAACAGGTTAGGGAGGCAGGGGCGAGCTGGGCTGGTTCTGGGGATGCAGTTGGCGGAAGGGAGATTTTGAAGCTTGTGAAATCCACATTGACGCCAATGGGCTGCCGGGTTCCCAAGCAGAATATAAGTTGCTGTTCCTGCAACCTTCAGGTGGCATCGTTGTGGCTCTGTAGGTGGCCCAGGATGGACATGTCGTCTGAGGAATGGGACGGGGAGTTGAAATTGTTCACAAATGGGCTTTGCAGTTGTTTATTATGAACGAGCGTAGGTGTTCTGCAAAGCGGTCCCCAAATCTACCCTTGGTTTCCCTGATGGAGAGAAGGCCGCAGCAGGTACAGGGGATGCAGTATACCACATTAGCAGATGTGCAGGTGAACATCCACTTGATGCGGAAAGTCTTCTTTGGGCCTGGGATGGGGCCGAGCGAAGTGGTGTGGGGGCAGGTGCAGCACTTCCTACAGTTGCAGGGAAGAGTGCCAGGTGTGGTGGGCTTGGAGGGAAGTGTGGAGCCGATAAGGGAGTCACGGAGACAGTGGTCCCTCCGGAAAGCAGGCAAGGGTGGGGAGGGAAAAATGTCTTTGGAGGTGGGGATGCAGACAGCAGAAGTGTTGGAGGATGATGCGTTGGATCCAGAGGTTGGTGGGGTGGTATTTGAGACAAGGAGTATTTTTTTTGCTTGTTATTGCGGGGTCAGGGTGTGAGGGATGAGTTACGGTAAAACGGTTGAGAGCTGTTCTCAACCACTGCGGGAGGGGAGGGACAATGTTGCAGTCCTTGAAAAACAAGGACATCCAAGATGTACAGGAGTGGAATGTCTCATCCCGGGAGCAGATGCGGTGGAGGTGAAGGAATTGGGAATAGGGGATGGCATTTTTGCAGGCAGTTGGGTGGGAAGATGTGCATTTCAGGTAGCTGAGAGTGTCGGTGGGCTTGAAGTGGATATTGGTTTCTAGGTGGTTCCCCAAGATAGAAAGAGAGGGGTCCAGGAAGGACAGAGAAGTATGAGAGATGGTCCAGGTGAAGTTAAGGTTGGGGTGCCAGGTGTTGAAGTGGATGAATTGCTCAAGTTCTTCATGGGAACACAAGGTGGTGCCACGTACCGGAGGAAGAAGTGAGGTTCAGGGCCAGTGTAGGTATGGAAGAGGGATTGATCCACATAAACGTCAAAGAGGCAGACATAGCCTGGGCCTATGCAGCTACCAATGGCCACCCACTTTGTAGGGGGTGGGAGGAAGTGAAAGAGAAGTTATTGAGAGTGAGGACAAGTTCGGCTAAGCGGATAAAGGGAGTCAGCGGAGGAGACCTTTTCAGGCCGGTGGGACAGGAAGCAGCATAGGGCTTTTAGGCCATCTACGTGCGGAATGCAGGTGCTGATGTGGTATCCTGCATCTGCTGTACCCGTTGTAGCCTTCTCTACATCGGGAAAGCCAAGCAGAGGCTTGGGGACCGCTGTGCAGAACAGCTATGCTCAGTTCACAATAGACAACTGCATCTCCCAGTCACATACCATTTCAACTCCCCGTCCCATTCCTCCAATGGGATGTCCATCCTGGGCCTCCTGCAGTGCCACAACGATGCCACCCAAAGGTTTCAGGGTCAACTCAAATTCCACTTGGGAACGCTGCAGCCCAATGGCATCAATGTGGGTTTCACAAGCTTCAAAATCTCCCCTCCCCCAACAGCATCCCAAAACCAGCCCAGCTCATCCCCACCTCCCCAACCTGTTCTTCCTCTTGGTTATCCCCTCCTCCCATCACATGTCAAGCCACACCCCCAATTCCCCCCTGTTAACCTCATCCCCACGCCCTTGACCTGTCCATCCCCCCTGGGCTGACGTACCTCCTCCCCCACCTACACTCACCTTGACCTGCTCCATCGCCACCTCTTTAATTTGTCTGTCTCCTCTCCACTTGCCTCCCCTTCCCTCCCTATTTAATTCAGTATCCCCTTTTCCCTCCCCCATTTCGATAGAAGGGTCCAGGCCCGAAAACGCCAGCTTTCCTGCCCCTCTGATGCTGCCTGTCCTGCTGTGTTCCTCCAGCCCCACACCTTCCTCTCTCACTTTCTACCAGAGGCGGCTTCGCATGCGCCCAGCTCCACCTCGGCCCTGGCGAGGTTTCAAAGCTGATGCGTATGCGCTCCACGGATCATTGCGGTCACACAGGCCCACTGACATCTGAGGCATTGACTTGTTTTCTGCAAACGTGAGTCTGGGACTTTCAAATGTGTGTGTTTTGCGACGTCCACTAAGTGTTTGCAAGACTTCCAAACCCATACAAAAATCATTTACCTCCCGCTTTTTGCCATTTTGCTTTCTTTACCGCGTCCTGCTCTTACCTCAATTGCACAAATCTTGATCTCAGCGAAGGGTCTAAACCCGAAACGTCAGCTTTCCAGGATAATAAAATGTGAGGCTGGATGAACACAGCAGGCCAAGCAGCATCTCAGGAGCACAAAAGCTGACGTTTCGGGCCTAGACCCTTCATCAGAGGTTTTCCTGTTCCTCTGATGCTGCTTGACCTGCTGTGTACATCCAGCTGTACACCGTGTTATCTCGGATTCTCTGGCGTCTGCAGTTCCCGTTATCTGGGCGACTCTGGGCCGCTCTCGTGGATGATCGCGTGGTTTTCACTGATCCCGCCCTCGCTTCATTCCGATTGGGCGACATCCGCCCGGTCATGCACGGCAGCCCTGTCCTTCTATTGGTCTCGCATTGACATCAATCACCCAGACGCCATTGTTAGCTGGAGCATGCGCAGTGCTTCATGTTGTCATTGTGGGAAGCTAATGATCGTCGTCACAATGTTGCATTTTGAGACAAATGAGCCTGAGAACTGGATGAGAAAGATTGTTACATTAGCGATCCTGGGGTTTTAATAAGTCGCTCTGAGGAAGGGGCACTGCACCCGAAACGTTAACTCTGTCTTTTTACCTTCACAGATGCTGCCAGACCTGCTGAGCTTTTCCAGCAACTTTGTTTTTGTTCCTGATTTACAACATCCCAGTTCTTTTGTTTTTTGTAATAAGTCGCGATTGAAAAGGCTTCCTGCAGCTCAAAGCTAAAGATACTCTTGACACCGCTGTGTCAGCGAATAGAGAAATGGCGGTGAAATAAGGGTAATAAATACAGGTCTAGCAGTCCTCAGGTAAGATGTAAAGAGAATAATTATGAATATGAAGAACACCACGTGGTGAAGTGAGGTGAGTGTTGTTCATATGAACTGTGATTGGGCAGAGAGGGAGGTTAATCAAAAAAGAACCAGCATAAAAGAGATTCCCAAGAAAGGTCTGTGCAACGGAAAGCAACGAGAATCAGAAGATAAAAGCCCAAGACAGAAGAAAAAGTTTGAAGACCGAGGCTGCAAAAACTCCAATATGTTGTATCACTGCTCTACTGCCTAGTTATTGACTTCAGCAGTATAATCCACATTCACCTGGAAATAGCTGTCTGAGTTTGTCACTGTAGTTTACTTCATAACAGATAAACTCCACACTTTGTCACAATAAAGCTGACAGTTGGTTCACAAATTAGTTCTGCTGCCAAGTCCGTTCCTGTTTGAAAAGGGGTATAGATCACATTTAAATAAACAATGATAAATGTCAATCCAGGCTGGTAGCAAAATCCTACTCCCTCACGACTGACTCCATCCCTGCCCCTGGTAACTGGCAGGTAACGCGCTGCTCACAGTCATGTTGCAATATTTCACCCCAACATGAGCTTCCAACCACAATACTCACCCCCACACTCATTATCCCAAAGACCACATACAATTTCAACCTCAACAGCATCTCAGTTCATCTGCTGCTGAAACTCTCATCCATTCCTTTGCTACCTCTCGACTCAACTCCCCAAACACACTCCCGGCCGGCTTCTTAATTCTACTTCCCTGAAATTTTGAAATGATCCAATAATCTGCTGCCCGTGTGTTTACTGTCACCCATTTCAACATCTTTGAATTTTGCCATCCTGTGCTCATTAACATACACATTTTCTGGGTGGCAAAGTACCAAGGTATTGAAATTCATATCCTTATTTTGAAATTTTGTCATCATACCTCCTTCGTTTGATAGTCCCTCCAGCTGCAAACCCCTCTGAGATATATCTGAAGAAGGGTCACTGGACACAAAACAATAATGCTGCTCTTTCTCCACAAGCACTGCCAGATAAGCTGAGTTTTTCATCAATTTCTGTTTGTGTTACTACTTTCAAGCATCTCCAGTTCTTTTGGTTTTTCCTTCAACACATTTGTTCTCCCTGACTTCCAGCCTCCTGTAGATTTCTGGTTTTAACTCTCCCACCTTTTTCACGTTTTCAGTTTCCAAGGCCATAAGCTCTTGAATTTACTCCCTAAACACCCCTGGATTCAGAGCCCCTTTGTTTGTTCAGGATATTCCTTGAAACCTACTTCTTTGGCCAGTTTTGGGTCACTTGTCCTAATAATTGCCTGGTATCAAATATTGTTTTATGACAACCTTGTGTAATATGTCAGATCATTGAATTGAATCAAAAATGTGAAAACATTTAAATTGTTCTTTTGGAAAACATTACTAATCCTTCACGATCATTTGGTCACTCCTTACCTAATATCATTGCAAGTGTGACTTCACCACACAGCCTGCAATGGTTCAGAAAGTTCAAACGTCATATTCTCCAGAGGTAACTGAGGATTGGCAATAGTTACTGATATCTTTGGAGAGTGACCCAAAGTTCATGTATCAGGATATGGTGAATGAATGACATGGTGCAGAACTTGTTGGGTAATATAAGCTCAGAAACAGAACAGCGATGGCTTCCTTCCGACTCGAGAGGGTGGAACTTTACTTTTTAATTGATAAATGTTCAGGTTCATTTATAGTTCTTCACAGAGAATGAATTGTTCATCTTATTCAGCTGCATGTGCACAATAAATTTCTTTAGATGTCAGGTCAAAGAAATTCAAAACTATTCCCCACCCTCCGACAGACTTTCTCTCACTGTTATGGTGCCTACTCATGGACCTAGGGGATCCAGGTACATGATTATTTGAAGTTTACATCGCATTTAGACAGTGGTTAAACATGCTTTTGGCACGCCAGCCTTCATTGCTCAATCGTTTCAGTTTAGGAGTTGGGAAGTCATATTGAGGTTGGACAGGATGTTGATGAGACCTCCTCTGGAATACAGTGTGCGGTTTCTGTCACACAGTTACAGGAGGCATATTATGAAGCTGGCGAGCGTTAAGAAGAGGTTTACCAGGATGTTGCCTGGTATGGAAGGTTTGATTTATAAAGAAAGGTCGGATAGACTTTGACTTTTCTCGCTGGTGCTTAAGAGGTTCAGAGGCGGCCTGTTAGAAGTTCATAAAATAATGAGACATGTAGATGGTATGAATTGTGGTCGTCATTTCCCAAGGATGGGAGATTTCAAGACGAGGGGATGTTTTTAAGTTGCGAGGAGATTATTTAATAAAAAAGATATGTGAGGCAGAACTTTGCAATGACTGTGAATAAAGCAATGGCAAGTTCCAGCAGAGAAACAGGTGGCAAAGAAACAGGTGACAGTGAAGCAGGCATGTGAGGGCTAATGTGTTTCGTTTGCCAGTGACATTCACCGCTTCACTAAGTGGGGAACATTGAAGTGCAGCAGCGACAGTGATTATTTTGCAGGATATTCACCTTGCAAATGGTTTTTCCGCCAGTATCCCTGATTACATCGCAATCGACAGGATGAAAGCTGCAGCAAGACATGTGGAGCCAGTGGTGTAATTGATACTGCTTCGGAATTTGGATTGGAATATTGGAATATTGTATCCTCTCTTGCTCCAGTGAAGTTGACAGCTTTTCGACCCTTGCAAATTGACAGATGCTCCCGAAGAGGAATGTCTGCCCAAAGCTGTTTTTATCAGGTTCCCAGCAGCTGAAGTGAATGGATTGCTGGGTTTTGTAAATTGAAAATTGAAATTGAAAGGTAAATGAGTAACATGAGTGTGGGGCTACTTCAGACCACTGTCTATTTCATATCCCATCTCATGGCAACGGTACCCATTGTCAGGAGAAACTGCTTGTGTTCCACATAAAGCTGCCTTTTGTCAGGGAACCGTGTGTACAGCGGGACAAACGGGTCGAACAGTGTGTGTATCATCTCACAAAGACTGACACTGAGCCACACATTAAACGGTAAAGTTAATATTGTAAACTTAATCGCCAAGTTGGCTTGTTTTCATTCAGACTTTTCGTCCCCATGCAAGGTAACGTCATGAGTCAGACTTCCATAGAAGCGATGTTGTTCTCCTCCACTTGGAATTTATACTGCCTGGTCCATTCCGGTGACTTCTGTATTGCGCATTCTGTTCTGTTTGGGTTGCATATGGGGTCCAATTCTATATGTTTGCCGACTGCATTATGGATTGAGAACCATGCCTTTCGGAATTCCCATGTGTGTCTATGTTTGGATTGCACTACTACGGTTATGTTGTCCCAGTTAAACTGATGGCCTTCATTATCCGGGTGTACTGATATTAGGGAAAATTTGTCATGTCATTTTGCTGCCAGCTGATGTTCATGCACACTGATGGCTAGTTTCCTTCCTGTCTGTCTGAAATAATGTTTGCGGCAATCGTTGCGTGGTATTTTGTAAACAATGTCAGTTCTGCATGTCGTGGGTATGGGGTCTTTAATCCTTGAGAATGCTTGTCGTAGCATGGCTTTGGGCTTGTGTGCTACTGTAATTCCTAGTGGTCACAGGAGTTGTCAGTTCTGATATGTTCTTGATGTGTGGCAGTGTGTCCAGTGTGTTAGGGCATAATGTGTCCTCTTCGTGTTGCTGTTTAGTCAGCACCTGCGGATGAAATTGCAGGGATATCCATTCAAAGCGAAGATTTTGTATTGGTTTTCTTCCTCTTTCTGCATAGTTCTGGGTCATTGCAATGAGTGATGGCCCGTTTAAATAGTGTGCCGACACAGCTTAGTTTGTGCACCACTGGCCTGAGTTAGTTGCCGAATTATAAGTTTCCGAGCCCCTTGAGGCTCTAACCCGAGTTGCGAACTGCAAAGGATAACACAGAAAGGAGGGTCCTTGTGTGATTGATCCAATGCGATCTGTATGCCAGGGTAAACAGTGAAGACTGGTCTTCAGCACCCACATTGAACCTGGCTGCAATTGGCCTCCAGTCACCTCTCACAAACTACCATTGCCCTTCACTTTTCCTGACCTCCCCTCTGTTCTTGTTTTAAAGTGATTGCACATCCGGCAGTTACAGCTGGCATTGCTGATGTGGAACTGTAACATGGAGTGAATCGATTTTGACTGACCAGTGACATAATTCTGCTTCTAAAGATCAGTCAATACTTCGTATTTGTTACTGTAAATGATGACTATTAACAGGCTAAGACAGTGACGGCACTGAATTGTAATCACTGGACTAGCAGGAAAGATCTGTTTACGTCACTCAGGACACTATCTGATTCAGCTTTGTATTCTTCCGTCCTTCTGCATGTGATGCCCCTCTGCTGTGTTTTGGTTTTGTTACGTCTTGATTATAATCATCTCCAGTTATCTAATACTTTGTCATTACTAATACATGAGAATCTCTTGCTGCATCTGCGTTTCTGGCTCCATAGCTCAGTGGTTCGAGCACTGGTCTTATAAACCAGGGGTCGTGAGTTCAAGTCTCACAGGGGCCTTTGGTAATTATTCTCCATCTTCTGCATCCAAGATCGAAAGATCCCCTGAAAAGGTTAGCTGAAAATATGACTGTATCATTTCCTCCACAGGCCAGAAACGTCCCTGAAATTCCATGTTCCTGTTTGCCCCTCCTTGTGATTGAGGCAGACCATTTGGAATGGCGGGAAGCAGCTGATGTGAGTGATGTTTGGCCAGAAGAGCGAGGTGAAGCAGTATAAACTGCAGAGTGGCAGATGAACAACGGGGGAGGAGCACAAATCCGGGGCAGCCGCCGAATGCTCCCTTTTGTTGCTGTAGACAGGTTCCTGGTTACAAAGAGAACACTCACTCTGAATCGGCCAGAATCAGCCCAGTGAGAGTTTCCTTCCGTCTAAAAGGACAATGACAGCACATACAAAGGAAAATTACCACCCACACGCCACCACCCGCCCCCACCCGCCAAGCATCTCACCTCTCTGAGTTGGAAACACACCATTGTTTCTTCAGTGTACTTGGGTCTAAATCCTGGAATTTCTGCCCTAATGGCAAACGGGCTCTACCTACATGCCAAGAAGCTCATGAAAGTGGCTCATCACCGCTATCTGTGGAGTAATGAGGGATGGGCAATGAAATTTCAGAGTAAGATTGTGATTTCACAAGAATAGCAATTGTCGTTTGCCAGTTTTACTTTTCCAAAACAAAGTCAGGACATTCATAGTGGAGACACATAAAGAGTCTTATTCCACCCACTGCAGAGACATCCATGTCACAAGAAGCCAGCTCTCCTGAACCCAGGGCCACCTCCCTTCGAGCCTTTCCACTTCTTGTCTGTTCCCAAGTATCTGATCCTGCCAGAGCCGAGATTCTACTTGTATTCCTGATCTTTACGTTGAATTCTGACTATTTTGATGTCTCAGATCAGCTAATGACACCGAGAGCATCAGAGTCAATGTCCCCGTGCCTTAAAGAAGGGAAAGGTGCATTGCCTTATTCTGCTCAATCAGAAAGTTCATCCTTTGCTTTCCCTTGAGTCTGAATCACAAAGTGTGATGAAAGATTTAGGAAGCTGGAGACTGGGTTCACTGTTTTGTTTCCTTTCCACATTTCCACCGACCAGCTGGCAACTTTGGAGCCGTTTATAGTGTTGGGGGTGGGTGGTGATGGAGTTTGGTAGTTTGATTAAACTGATAGCAAGAATTTCTTTCAATTGACTAAGGTCAGTAATCAGATACTTTCATTTATGGACAGTTGAGAGAGACATAATTGCATTTACATAGCGCTTATCATCACCAATGAGGAAGCCAGCTTACTGTGAGCAGACATGGTTTAAACCTTGATTTATTTTCCTCCGAATGTGATATAAAGTCACAAGTCACAGACCAACAGGTTTGTCTGAAATCAGGAGCTTTCAGAGTGTGGCTCCTTCCTCAGGTGAAGTGGATGCATGTAATATATTCACAGCAAAGACATTTTCGATCATAATCTGAAATTGATTTCATAAAGAGCCGCCTCCATGTTCTCCCAAACATTAAACATGAAACACATGTCAAAGGCAATAAAGCCTCACACAGGATGCAAACCTGCAACTTCTTGCACTGACGACATCTAGCTGAAGTGACAGTCAGACAATGAGGCCAATGACCCAGTCTGATGAAGTCCCACTTAACAAGAAATCAGATGCCACTCCGGCAGTGGTAGTGCCCCTACCTCAGATGTTGGCGACCAGAGTTTAAGTTCTTGCTGCTGCAGAGGTGTGTAATAACATATCTGAACATGTTAATTGGACAATTATTCCCATTGCTTCAGGCAGTGAAAACCGCAAAGAACATCTTCTCGTTCTGTCCCCCTGTTCCTGGGACGGTTCTATTTGTCCCTTCCGCTGGGACATGGTTCTCCCCATTGGCTGATGCATTAAATCATTTCCCTCCATGGGCAGGTAGTGCTGGAAGATGGTATATGCTCTATCGCTCCCTTTCAAGCACTGGAAGAGGGATGGAGCAGAGCTGTGGAATCAGGTTTGTGCAGCAAATAATAAATGACAATTTGAACTTCTGTCGTAATGACATTTATCAGAGATGGACAGAAGCTTGGAGAGCTGCTGCGAAAGAGAGAGAACAAAGCTGGCGATTAGTCCCTTCAACAACTTAAAATGAGATCTTTCTGTGCAGCTTGTTTGGTGTTCAGAATTTGTCTGCACACAACAACCCTGCAAATAACACCTTGGCAATGCGGGAGCCTTTTCATTTGCTGCATCCAGAGCAGGTGTTAATGTCTGACACCAACAGTCCCAGATTAACAGAACCTGAGTGAAACACTCACTCACTGATGGACGTCCCCAACGGCCCTGAGTTGCGGAGCTGCAGACAGTACAACGTGGAAGGGAGGGTTAATAATGAGCCATTGTTTCTCCCCCACCCGCTCCCTCACAGAGACACGGAGAGTGATGTTATCAATCCATGGCCATTCAGCCCGTCAAGCCACAGTGTCCCAAAACCACTTGTATTTCTCAGTGATATATCTCCCTAATGGTGGTGTGTGCACCATAATGCTCACAGAACCCCTACAACGTGGAAACAGGCCCTGCATCCCAACAAGTCCACACTGCACCTCAAAGCATCCCACTCAACCCCATTCCTCCCATAACCCACGCATCGCCAAACGCTACAGGGAATTTAGCCCGGCCAGCCCACCGAACCTGCACATCGCTGGACCGTGGGAGGAAACGAGAACAACTACCGGAAGCCGGAAGAATTTGCAAACTCCACACAGACAATCTCCCGAGGGCAGAATTGAAGCAGGGTCTGTGGCGCTGTGAGGCAGCAGTGCTAACCACTGAACCATTGTGCCTTCCCATGCTCTCTCACACTGCTGATCCTCTAATCATTCACATCTGAAACGGCATGGGGAATTACTGGCAGAAATGAAAAAAAAAGCTGCACTTGATGTGCTTCAACTTCCTCAGTTTATTCCCATCTCAGATAAGAGGTTTTACAGTTCAGTTTAGGGCAGACAACAGAGAAAGCAGAAGACCTTCATAAGTATGTCACCTCCCCTCTGTAAGCTTGGCCAGTGTATCATAGAACATAGAACAGTACTGCACAGAACAGGCCCTTCAGCCCACGATGTTGTGCCGACCATTGATCCTCATGTATGCACCCTCAAATTTCTGTGACCAGATGCATGTCCAGCAGTCTCTAAAATGACCCCACTGACCTTGCTTCCACAACTGCTGCTGGCAACGCATTCCATGCTCTCACAACTCTCTGTGTAAAGAACCCGCCTCTGACATCCCCTCTATACTTTCCTCCAACCAGCTTAAAACTATGACCCCTCGTGTTAGCCATTTCTGCCCTGGGAAATAGTCTCTGGCTATCAACTCTATCTATGCCTCTCATTATCTTGTATACCTCAATTAGGTCCCCTCTCCTCCTCCTTTTCTCCAATGAAAAAAGTCCGAGCTCAGTCAACCTCTCTTCAGAAGATAAGCCCTCCAGTCCAGGCAGCATCCTAGTAAACCTCCTCTGAACCCTCTCCAAAGCATCCACATCTTTCCTATAATAGGGCGACCAGAACTGGACGCAGTATTCCAAGTGCAGTCTAACCAAAGTTTTATAGGGCCGCAACAAGATCTCACGACTCTTAAACTCAATTCCCCTGTTAATGAAAGTCAAAACACTATATGCTTTCTGAACAACCCTGTCCACTTGGGTGGCCATTTTAAGGGATCTATGTTTCTGCACACCAAGATCCCTCTGTTCCTCCACACTGCCAAGAATCCTATCCTTAATCCTATACTCAGCTTTCAAATTCGACCTTCCAAAATGCATCACCTCGCATTTATCCAGGTTGAACTCCATCTGCCACCTCTCAGCCCATCTCTGCATCCTGTCAATGTCCCGATGCAGCCTACAACAGCCCTCTATACTGTCAACGACACCTCCAACCTTTGTGTCGTCTGCAAACTTGCTGACCCATCCTTCAATCCCCTCATCCAAGTCATTAATAAAAATTACAAACAGTAGAGGCTCAAGGACAGAGCCCTGTCTTCTGTTGGCCAGCCAATTCTGTATCCAGACTGCTAAGTTCCCCTGCATCCCATTCCTCCTGACCTTCTGAATGAGCCTACCATGGGGAGCTTTCTCAAATGCCTTACTGAAGTCCATATACACCACATCCATAGCTCGACCCTCATCAACTTTTCTAGTCACATCCTCAAAGAATTCGATAAGGTTTGTGAGGCATGACCTGCCCCTCACAAAGCCGTGTTGACTGCATTTGATCAAGCCATGCTCTTCCAAATGGTCATAAATCCTATCCCTCAGAATCCTTTCTAACATCTTGCAGACGACAGACGTGAGACTTACTGGTCTGTAATTGCCGGAGATTTCCCTATTTCCTTTCTTGAAGAGAGGAAATACATTTGCCACTCTCCAGTCCTCGGGTACGACTCCAGTGGAGAGCGAGGATGCAAAGATCCTCGCAAGTGGCGACGCAATTGCATTTCTCACTTCCCAAAGCAGCCAGGGACAAATCTGGTCTGGGCCTGGCGACTTGTCAATCTTAATGTTTGACAAAATTTTCAGCACATTAGCTTCCTCTATCTCTATCCATTCCAGCATGCACACCTGTTCTTTAAAGGTTTCATTCAATACAAAGTTCATTTCTTTCGTAAAGACAGAAGCAAACAAAACTCATTTAGGGCTTCCCCTACCTCCTCAGATTCCACACACAAGTTCCCTATGCTATCCCTGATCGGCCCTACTCTTTCTTTGACCATTCTCTTATTCCTCACATAAGTGTAAAATGCCTTTGTGTTTTCCCTAATTCGTTCTGCCAAGCCTTTCTCGTGCTCCCTCCTGGCTCTCCTCAGACCATTTTTGAGCTCCTTCCTCACCTGCGTGTAATCCTCTCTAGCTGAACTTGAACCTAGCTTCCTCCATCGTATGTAAGCTGCCTTCTTCCTTTTCACAAGAAGCTCCAGCGCTCTCGTCATCCATGGTTCCTTTATCTTAGCCCTTCTTGCCTGTCTCAGAGGGACATATTTGCTCATCACTTGCAATAACTGTTCCTTAAACAGTGTCCACATGTCTATAGTGCCCTTACCATGGAACAATTGCTCCCAGTCCATGCTTCCTAACTCATGTCTAATCGCGTCATAGTTTCCTCTTCCCCAATTAAATATCCTCCCATTTTGCCTAATCCTCTCCTTCTCCATAGCTATGTAGAATGTGAGGCAGTTATGGTCACTATCACCAAAATGCTCTCCCACCACAAGATCTGATACCTGCCCCGGCTCGTTTCCGAGCACCAAGTCTAGAATGGCCTCTCCCCTCGTCGGCCTGTCAACGTACTGTGTTAGGAAACCCTCCTGAACACACTTTACAAAAACAGTTCCATTCAAATCTTCTGCTCGAAGGAGGTTCCAGTCAATATTACGAAAGTTAAAGTCACCCATTACAACAACCCTACTGCGTCCACACTTTTCTAAAATCTGCCGACCGATGCTTTCTTCAATCTCCCTGCTACTATTGGCGGGGGGGGCTGTAGTAAACCCCTAACGAGGTGACTACTCCCTTGCTGTTCCTAATTTCCACCCAGACCGACTCAGTAGGCAGATCTTCCTCGACAATGGAAACTTCTGTAGCTGTGATACCCTCTCTGATTAGTAGTGCTACACCCCCTCCTCTTTTCCCCCCTCCCTATTCTTTTTAAATGTTCTAAACCCTGGAACATCCAGCAACCATTCCTGCCCATGAGAAACCCATGTCTCTGTTATGGCCACAACATCATAGCACCAGGTACTGTTCCATGCTCTAAGTTCATCACTTTTATTCCTGATACTCCTTGCGTTAAAGCAAACACACTTTAACTGATCCCTTGGTTCCTTCCCAGGAAAATCCTTCCCACTAGCTGGTCTACCTCTTGATACTGCCTCACCTGCATCAACTCTCACCTCCGGTATACAGCTCAGGTTCCCACCCCCCTGCCATACTAGTTTAAACCCTCTCGAACTACTTGAGCAAACCTTCCACCCAGGACATTGGTCCCCTTCCAGTTCAGATACAAACCGTCCTTCTTGTACAGGACCCACCTTCCCCAGAAGGCATCCCAATTATCTACATATCTGAAGCCCTCCCTCCTACACCAGCTGCGTAGCCACGTGTTAAGCTGCGCCCGCTCCCTGTTCCTCTCCTCGCTATCTCGTGGCACCGATAGTAAACTAGAGAACACTACTCTGTTTGTCCTGCTTTGCAGTTTCCATCCTGACTCCCTGAAATCACTTTTTATATCCTCAATCCTCTTTCTGGCTATATCATTAGTGCCAATATGTAACATGATTTCTGGCTGTTCGCCCTCCCCTTTTAGAACCTTATACACCGATCGGAGACGTCCCGGGCCCTGGCACCAGGGAGGCAACATACCTTCTGGGAATCCTGATCCTGACCACAAAATCTCCTGTCAATTCCCCAAACTATCGAGTCCCCTACCACGAGTACTTTTCTCTTCTGCCACCTTCCCTTCTTTGCCACAGTGTCAGGCTCAGTGCCAGAGAACTGACTACTCTGGCTTTCCTCTGGTAGGTCATCCCCCCCCGCAGTATCCAAAACGGTATACTTATTGCTGAGGGGAATGCCCACAGGGGATTTCTGCACTGTCTGTCTGTCCCCTTTCCTCCCGCTAACTGTAACACATCTATCCTTGTCCTGAGCCTTAGGAGTGACCAACTCCCGGTAGCTCCTCTCAATTACCCCCTCTGCCTCCCGAATGATCCGTAGTTCATCCAGCTCCAGCTTCATTGGGATGGGAGATTTTAATTTTCCGTAGTTCATGCAGCTCCAGCTCCATGGTGATGGGAGATTTTAATTTTCCCAACATTGACTGGGATTCACTCAGGGTTAGGGGTCAAGACGGAGCAGAATTTGTAAGGTGTGTCCAGGAGGGTTTTCTAGAGCAGTATCTATGTAGTCCACCTCGGGAAAGGGCCACACTGGACCTGGTGCTGGGGAATGAACACGGCCAGGTGGTTAATATTACAGTAGGGACTACTTTGGAAATAACGACCACAATTCCGTAAGTTTGACAATACTCATGGACAAGGATGGGAGTGGTCCTAAAGGAACAGTACTAAACTGGGGGGAGGCCGACTATGACAAGATTCGGCAGGATCTGAGGAATGTAGATTGGGAGAAACTGTTTGTAGGTAAATCCATATTTGATATGTGGGAGGCTTTTAAGGAGAGGTTGATTAGTGTGCAGGAGAGACATGTTCCTGTGAAAATGAGGAATAGAAAAGGCAAGATTAGGGAGCCATGGATGACAGGTGAAATTGTGAGACTAGCCAAGAGCAGAAAAGGAAACATACATGAGGTCTAGGCTACTGAAGACAGATGACGCTTTGCAATAATATGTGAAATGTAGAGCGAATCTGAAAAAAAAAGTATTAAGAGGGCTAAGAGAGGACATGAGATATTGCTGGCAAACATGGTTAAGGAAAATCCCAAAGCCTTTTATTCATATATAAAGAGCAAGAGGATAACTAGAGAAAGGATTGGCCCACTTCAGGATAAAGAAGGATAGATATGTGCTGAGTCTGAGAAAATGGGTGACATTCTTAAGAAGTACTTTGCATCGGTATTCACCAAGGAGAGGGTCATGACGGATGTTGAGGTTAGGGATAGATGTTTGCTTAGTCTAGGTCAAGTTGACATAAGGAAGGAGGAAGTGTTAGGTATCCTAAAAGACATTAAGGTGGACAAGTCCCCAGGCCCGGATTGGATCTATCTCAGGTGGCTGAGGGAAGCAAGAGAGGAAATAGCCGGGACCCTTACAGATATCTTTGCTGTGTCCTTAGACGTGGGTGAGGTCCCGGAGGACTGGAGACTTGCTAATGTTGACCCTTGTTTAAAAAAGGGCAGCAAGGATAATCCAGGTCATTATCGACCGGTGAGCATGATGTCAGTGGTAGGGAAGCTACTGGAGAAGATACTGAGGGATAGGATCTATTCCCATTTGGAAGAAAAAGGGCTTATCAGTGATCAGCAACATGGTTTTGTACAGGGAAGGTCATGTCTTACCAACTTAATAGAATTCTTTGAGGACATGACAAAGTTGTTTGATGAAGCTATAGATGTCATATACATGGACTTCAGTCAGGTGTTTGATAAGGTTCCCCATGGCAGGCTGATGCAGAACGTGAAGTCACATGGGGTCTAGGGTGTGCTAGCTAGATGGATAAAAAAACTGGCTAGGCAACAGGAGACAGAGAGTTGTAGTGGAAGGGAGTTTCTCAAATTGGAAACCTGTGACCAGTACTGTTCCACAGGGATCTGTGCTGGGACCACTGTTGTTTGTGATATATGTAAATGATTTGGAGGAAGGTGTAGGTGGTCTGATCAGCCAGTTTGCTGATGACACTGAGATTGGTGGAGTAGCTGATAGTGAAGGGGACTGTCAGAAATTACAGCAGAATATGGATAGACTGGACAGTTGGGCAGATAAATGGCAGATGGAGTTCAATCCGGGCAAATGCGAGGTGATGCATTTTGGAGGATCAAATTCAAGGTCGAACTATACAGAAAATGGAAATGTCCTGGGGAAAATTGATGAACAGAGAGATCTGGGTGTTCAGGTCCATTGTTCCCTGAAGGTGACAACGCAGGTCAATAGCATGGTGAAGAAGGCATATGGCATTATTTCCTTCATTGGGCAGGGTATTGAGTACAAGAGTTGGCAGGTCATGTTGCAGTTGTATGGGAAGGACTTTGGTTCGGCCACATTTGGAGTACTGTGTACGGGTCTGGTCGCCACATTACCAAAAGGCTTTGGAGAGGGTGCAGATGAGGTTCACCAGGATGTTGCCTGGTGTGGAGGGTGCTAGAAACGAAGAGAGGTTGGAGAGATTAGGATTATTTTCATTAGAAAGACAGAGATTGAGGGGGGACCTGATTGAGGTCTACAAAATCATGAGGGGTATAGACAGGGTGGATAGCAAAAAGCTTTTTCCCAGAGTGGGGGATTCAATTTCTAGGGGTCATGATTTCAGAGTGAGAGGATGAAAGTTTAAGGGAGATATGCGTGGAAAGTTCTTTACACAGAGGGTGGTGGGCGCCTGGAACACACTGCCAGTGGAGGTTGTAGATGCAGACATGTTAGTGTCTTTTAAGATATATTTGGACAAGTACATGGATGGGCAGGGAGCAAATGGACACAGACCGTTAGAAAATAGATAACAGGTTAGACAGAGGATCTTGATCAGCGCAGGCTTGGAGGGCCGAAGGGCCTGTTCCTGTGCTGTCGGTTTCTTTGTTTTTGTTCTTTGCTAACTGTATTGTTCAGACATATGATGTATCAGCTCTGTGGGATTTGAATCTCGACCTTTATGCCCAGAGGTAGGAATATTACAACTGCACTGCAATACTAGATAATCAAGTGTGAATTTGGATGAGCACAGCAGGCCAAGCAGCATCTCAGGAGCACAAAAGCTGACGTTTCGGGCTTAGACCCTTCATCAGGGTCTAGGCCTAAAACGTCAGCTTTTGTGCTCCTGAGATGCTGCTTGGCTTGCTGTGCTCATCCAGCTTCGCACTTTATTATCTTGGATTCTCCAGCATCTGCAGTTCCCATTATCTCTGCACTGCAATACTCCCTGATTCTGCAATATTATTGTTCTGAAAGTTTGCTCATCACCCTGTTCTGACATGCTGTGACACACCTCTGCAATTGGCAGTACTGGAATCCAGAACATTTGGTCTAGAGGTGGTGACATTACCACAGGTTCAGGGAAGGGAACTGAATGCAGAGATCTGGCACAGAGGCTTTGGCGCTACCCATTATACAAGACCAAAGTCATGCCCAGATTTTGAGTCACATTTTGCTCACCATCTATCAACTGAGTTTAGATTTATCAAATTCTGATTAACTTTACTGAATTACACACGGAAGATTTTTTCAGTGTTGAACAAATACGAGGTACTTTCCTCAACTACAGGATGTTGAGTGCATGTGCTGTGCCATTGAGATAAACTATTGACATCTTTAATTGATTGACCATGATTTCCAGCTTAAATGGCTATTATCTGTAGATTGCAACGTCAGGGAAAGAAACTCTGCACTATGAAGATTCTTAAATAGATATTATTACTGAATACCTGAGAAGACAAAAGATTATATGTTCCAGCCCCAAAAGACAGTATTTTAGATCCCTATTTCCCACCTCGAACGTGGGAGTACCCTCCTCCTGAAACCATGACATGTTAGAAAGCAACATATAATATTCTCGCGTCTCCTCACCACTGGCTGGTCTGAAAATTTGCCGCAAATTAGACTGAAAGACAGAAATTTCCAAACTCCATTTTTGTTCAGGGTACTGGGAGAGACTTCTTCAGGAAGGCAAGTCTTTACCCTTCGTATTAGCAACTGTGAAGAAGTGACGTGTGCCTGAATCTCGAGTGATCGAGTGTGTGAGAATTTTCTAGAAAGCTTCTGTTCTTATAAATGTTTATTTGTGTGTTTGGTGTGAGAATTCTTCTTGTTTGATATGTTACATTTCTTTTAAAAAGTATTTAGACATTGATGTTTGTTACTTCAGCTTCGTTTTTTTCAATAAATCAGTGAAACATTTGAAATGTCAATGGGCCCTCAATCAAATTGTTAAATTTGTCTCCAGGCTGATGTATAATTTATTTGATTTCCTTCCTCACAGTTAACGTAGTGATGATCTACATCCTGCTTTATAAAGATTGTGGATTGTCTCCATGTGTAAGACGTTACCTGGGGGCCATGGCAGTGGCAGATCTACTGGTCATTATCCTCGACCTGATATTGAGATACATTCCCATTGTTTATTGGGAAAAGTTTTATTTCCTGTTGTCCATCCCCGTAATATCCACGCCGTCCTGCTTTATGCAGCCACTGACTGTTCTGTCTGGTTCACCGTCACTTTCAACTTTGATCGATTTGTGGCGATTTGTTGCCAGAAGCTGAAAAGTAAATATTGCAGTGAGAAAACGGCGGCTGTGGTTCCGGGAACAGTGACTGTGCTGAGCTGCTTAAAGAACATTTTCTGGTATTTTATGCTCACAGCTCGTTATTCGCTGCAGAATGCCTCCTGGTTTTGTGAGATAACAGTCGATTCTCAATCCTTTCGTGTCTGGCTCACAATTGAGTTCCTCCACCACATTCTAACCACGACTCTTCCATTTCTCCTGATTCTGTTGCTCAATGTTTTCACCGTCAGACACATTTTAGTGACCAGCAGAGCCCGCAGGAGACTCCGGGCTCACACCAGTGGGGACGGTCAGTGTGACACAGAAATGAAAAATCCAAAAAAATCCATCATTTTACTGTTTGTTATCTCGGCCAATTTCATCTTTTTATGTTCGATGTTAATGGTGTTTTCTATCTGGTATCGGATGCTGTGGATTGGGTATAAATCTATGCATCTAGATTGGTTTGTGCAGGAATTGGGCTTCATGCTGCAGCTCCTCAGTTGCTGCACAAACACCGCGATTTATGCCGTGACCCAGACTAAGTTCAGGCAGCAACTGAAGAATGTGCTGAAATATCCCTTTACCCAAATTCATCAATCAATCAAATTCACTCATTAATCAATCCATCCAGGATTTTCTCATTTCAGTTCAATGTTTCAGCAATGAAGCAGCCTGTCGCTATGGTAACAGACTGAGGGTAGTGCTGGTTTATCCAACCTTATCCCACAGGGGGTTACAGGGAAACATGTCAATGTTTCTCTCAACTCACAGGCCAAAGAGAAAAGGCACCATTCCACTGACTGCATCCATAACTTCAATATTTTATTAACGTTAATTAAAAAGTGCCAAGCAGCACAGCAAACTATCTTGCTGTTTGTCTTTGTGTTGAAGAAGCTCAGTTGGAGAGACAGACTCGGCCCCAAGGGAATGGGAAGATTTCGGGACTGAGCTCAGGAGTTGGGTTTAAGTCACTCTGTCCTTGCATTCACCTCTGGTATATCTCTGTCTCTTTCTCTCCCTCTCCTGTCCTTCTTCACTCGCTCTCTCCGTCTCTGAACCACATTTCTCCAATAACCCCCTACTCCCCATCCCTCTCTGCATTCCCTTCCTTCTCTCTTTCCACCCACCGTCTCCAAACCACTCCCTCCCTCTCCTGGAATCCTGTCTCTCTCTCTTCCTCGTCCTCAAATGTCCGCACCCACATCTCTCACCCTCTGCCTGTGTGAACCCCATCTTCCACACTGTATTCTTCCCTCTGACCCGATCTCTCCCTGATTTCCTGTCACACTTTTTCTCTCTCTCCGTCCCCACCCCGCCGCCTTTCTCTGCATCCCCCCTGCACCCTTTATCTTTCTCCTCCCCCCTCACTCTTACCTCTCACTCTGCCTCTGTTTCCTTCTCTCTCTCTCTGTCTCTCTCTCTCTCTCTCTCTCTCCCATCCTCTCTCTCTCTCTCTCTCACTGTCTCTCTCTCTCTCTCTCTCTCTCTCTCTGCTCCCCGTCTCCATCGCCCCCAGTCCTGTATCTGGTTCCCTGAGCCCTTTCCCCATTCTCCAGACCCTGCCCCTACCCCAATCCCTCTCTCTCTCCCTCCCTCTTGCTCTCTCCCTCCCTTCCGCCCTGCTGCTCCCTCCCTCCCTGTCTCTGTCTCTTTCCCTTCGTCCCTCCCTGTCACTTACTCCATCTCTCCCTCCCTGTTGCTCCTTCCCTGGCCCTCGCGCCCATCCTGTCCCTCGCTCCCTTGCTGTACCTTGCACCCTCGCCCTCCCTCAGTCCCTTGCCCCCCCCTCCATCGCCATCCCTCGCTTCGTTGCCATCCCTCACTCACTCGCCATCCCTTTCACCCTCCCAGTCCCTCGATTCCTACCCATCTGTCCATCGCTACCCCGTCCCTCACTCCATCCCTCACTCCTCCCCATTCCTTGCTCACTCACTCCCTTGCCATCTCTCACTCCATCCCTACCTCCTGTCCCGCTCCCCGTCCCTCCTTCACACCACCCCCATCCCTTGTTCCATTCCTCTCTCTCCAATACTCACTCTCTCCCAGTCCCTCACACCATCCCCGCCCCTCGCTACCGCACTCCCTCCCAGTCGCATGCTCCCTCTTTGTCCCACACTCCCTCCTCGAAACTCACTCTCTTGCTCTCCCCACCCCCGTCCCTGGCTGCCCCACTCCCTGACCCTGTCCCTCACTCCCTCCTTGTCGCTGTCCCTCACTCCCTCGTTGTCCCTGTCCCTTGCTCCCTTCCTGTCCATCCAACACTGTCTATCTCCCTGCAACTCGCTCTCTACCTGACCCTCCCTGGCCCTCTCCCTGTCCTTCTCTCCCCATTTCTCACTTCCACATTTCGTCTCTTGCTCCTTCACTCACTCCCAATTACTCTAGACTCCCCCATCCCTCAGTCCCTCCCTGTCCCTCTCTCCCTTGCTGTCCCTCGCTCCATCCTTCCCCGTCGCTCACTGCACCTCACGCTCACTCGCTCCTTTGCTCGTTCACTCGCTCCCTACAAGTTCCTCGCTCCCTCACTCCCAATCTATCTCTTCCTCCCTCCCCATCCCTCCCACCCGTCCCTCAATCACTCTACTTCCCTCCCACCCCATCCATAACTCCCTCCCCACCCCTCGCTCTGTCTCTCAGTCTCTCCCCATCTCTTGCTCTCTCCCTGTCTCTCTCTCTCTCCTCATCACTCGCTTCCCTGTCCATCACTTCCTCGATCCCGCCGCATTCCTTGCTCGCTCCCATTCCCTCACTTGATCCTGTCCCTCGCTCTCTCTACCTCACTCCAGCCCCACTCCCTCCATCCCTTGTTCCGTCTCAGTCACTCGCTCCCTCCACTTCCTTCATTCCCTCGATACCTCCCCATCCCTTGCCTGCTCCCACTCTCTTGCTGCCTCTACCTCGCTCCCTCCCTGCTCCCGCACTCCCCACCCCTCGCACCCACTCCATCCCTCCCATCTCTTGGTCCCCCCCTCCCAATCCCTTGCTCCCTTGCTCACTCCCTGTCCCTTGCTCCCTCACTGCCTTCCTTTCTCTGTCTCTGTCCCTTGTTCCCTGCCTCCCCATCCCTCACTCTTTCCCCCACTCCGTCTCCATCCCTCACTCGCTCCATTTCTGTACTTCGCTCATTCCCTCCCTGCCCTCCCTCCCTGTCCCTCACTCTGACCCTCATTCACTCGTTCCCTCACTCCCTCCCTCCCCCTCACTACTTACCTCCCACCCCATACCTCGTCTCTCCCCATCCCTCGCTCTCTTGTCATCCCTCACTCCCTCCCTCCCTGTCTCTTGTTCCCTCCCTCCCAGTCCCTCGCTCCCTCCCTCCCTTTCCCTCACTCACTCACTCCCTCCTAATCCCTCGCTCCCTCGCCCTCAACCCATCCCTCGCTCCCACCCTGTCCATACCTCCCTGTCCATCACTCCCTCCCTGTCCCCCTCTAACCGTCCCTCACTCACTCCCTGTCCTTCGCTCCATCTCTCACTCCGTCCCTGTGCCTTGTTCCCTCCAGCTTGCTCCCTTCCTGTCACTTCCTCTTTCCCTCTCCCTCGCCCACTCTCTATCGCTCCCTCCCTCCCCATCCCACTCTCCATCATCCCTCGCTCCATCCCTGTCCCTTACTCTCTCCCCGTCCCTTGCTCGCTCCCACTCCTTCACTCACTCCAGTTCCTTGTTCCCTCTACCTCACTCCCTGTCCACTCCCTCCCTTGTTCCCTCCCCATCCCTCGATCCCTCCCTCCCTCTCTCTCTACCCGTCACTCCCACCATCCCCATTCCTTTCTCCCTCCCTCCCTGTCCCTTGCTGCCTCCCTCACTATACTTTTCTCCCTCACTCCATCACTGACTCACTCACTCCCTCCCTTGCTCCCTCCCTCCCTGTCCCTTGCTCTCTCTCTCTCCCTGTCCCTTGTTCTCTCCCCCTATCCCCATCCCTTGCTCACTCAGTCCATCTCATACTTCCCCCCCAGTTCCGCACTCCCTCGCTCCCTCCTGGTCCCTTTATACTTTGCTGCCTCGCCATCCCTTGCTCCCTACCCATCCCTCATTCCACCTCTCCATTCCTCCCTTCCTGTCACTCGCAACCTGGCTCCGCTCCTATCCCTCACTCCCTCACCGTTCCTTGCTCCCTACCCGTCACTTGCTCCCTCACTCCCTGACACTTGCTCCCTCTCTCCCTATCCCTCGCTCCCTCCCTCTCCATCCCCAAGCCCCTCACGCTCTCACTCCATCCCTTGCTCACTTGCTTCCTCGCTCTCTCCCATTCCCCCGCTCACTCGTTGTCTACCCACCCTTTGCTACCTCCCTCCCTGTCCATCATTCCCTCCTCTCCTTCTCCATTCCTCACTCCCTCTTTCTCCGCATTTTGCTCATTTACTCCCCGCCCTCCCTGCACTTCTCTCCTGCTGCCCCTCGCTCACTGACTCCCTCCCTGTCCCTCATTCCCTCCCTCCCTTCCTGTCCCTCCCTCTGTCCCTTGCTCCATTCTCTCGCAGTCACTGTGTCCCTTGTTCTCTCGCTCCCACTCAATCCCTCGCTCCCTCCCCATCCTTCCCACTCATCCCTCAATCAGTCTCCATTCCTCCCCGTCCATCACCCTCCCTGGCCCTTGCTGCATCCCTCAGTCCCTCCCCAACCCTTGGTCACTCGCTGTCCCTCTGTCCCTCCCATCCCTCCCTCCGCCCACTCTGTCCCTGTCGCTCCCTCATTCCCTCTCCCTCACTCACTCCCTGTCACCGACGCCCTCCCTGTCCCTCACTACCCATCATCTCTCTCTCCCTATTCTCTCGCTCCTTCCCTGCCCCTCGTTTCCTCACTTCCTCCCCATCCCTCACTCCCTTGATCCCTCTCCAACCCTTGCTCGCTCCCATCCCTAGCTCCCTCTCCCTCACTTCCGCCTCGCTCACTCCATCCCTTGTTCCCTCTCAGTGCCTTGCTCCCAACCTTCCCTTTCCTCACTCTCTCCCTTGCTCCCTATATGTCCGTCACTCCCTCCCTCTCTGTCCCTTGTTCCCTCCTTCCCTCACTCTCCATCCCTCTCTCCCTCCATTTCCATCACTCACTCCCTCCCTCCACGTTCCTTTCTACCACCCTCTCCATCCTTTGCTTCTTGCTCTGTGCCTTGCTCACTCGCTGCCTCCCCATCCCTCTTTCCCTCCCCATTCCTCGCTCCTTCGCTGTCCTTCGCTTCCTCACTCCCTCCCTGTCCCTCACTCCCACCCCGACCCTTTCTCTCTCTCCCCCACTCACACCCTATCGGTCCCTTGCTCCCTCTCTGTCATTCACTCCCTGTCGCCCTCTCCTTGCCCATTCCTTGCTCCCTGCTCCTCACTCCTTCCCAATCCCTTGCTCACTCCCATTCCCTCACTCGCTCCCATCCCTCGCTCCAAATCCCTCATCCCCTCCCCGTCTCTTGCTACCAGGTTCCCGATCCATCAAGCGCTCCCTCCATATCCACCCTCATTCCCTCAACCCCTCCCATTCTCCGTCCCACGCTCCCTCCCTGCCCACACCCTTCTTCCTCACTCTATGTCCCTTGACCCTTAAATTCCCATCCCTTTCTCCCGCCCTCCCTGTTCTTTCCTCCCTCACTCTGTCCCCTGCTCACTCGTTCCCTTCCGGTCCCTCATTCCATCCCCATCACTCTCTCCCTCACCCCCTCACTCGCTCCTAGTCCCTTGCACCCATCCTTTGGTCCCTCACTGCATCCCTCGCCCACTCACTCCTACCCCACCCCTGACTGCCACCCACCCTGTCTCTCGTTCCCTCCCTCCCTCTCCGACCCTGACTCCCTCCCTCCCTGTTCCTCACTCCCTCCCTCTGTCCTTGTCCTTTGGTCCGTCACTGCATCCCTCGCCCACTCACTCCCTCCCCATCCCTCGCTACTACCCACCCTGTGACTGGTTCCCACCCTCCCTCCCTCTCTGTCCCTTGCTCTATCCCTCCCTGTCCCTCACTCCCTCCTTCACTTTGTCCTTTGTTCCCTCATTCCATTCCTCACCGACTTGATCCCTCCCAATCCATCACTCCCTCCCACCCCGTCCCTTTCTCCTTCCCTTCCCTTCCCTCACTGCCTCCCTCCCCATTCTTCACTACCTCACTCAATCACTGTCCATCGATTCCTACCTGTCCCTTGCTCCCTCATTCCCACACTCCGTCTCTCGCACACTTGCTCCGTTCCTGACTTAGTCGCTCCCTCTCCATCCCTCACTCACTCACTCCCTCCCTGTCCCTCGCCCCCTCATCTTCCCTCACTCTCGCCATCCCTCTATCCCTCGCTCCCCCTCCCTCTCTCCCTCACTTCCAACCCTTCCCTCAATCCCTCCCACTTGCTCCCTCCCTGTTGCTCCTCTCATTCCTACTCCCTCCCTCACTCCCTATAGCCCTCTCCCTCTCTGCCCCTCACTCCCATGCCATCCCTCACTACCTCCCATCCTGTCTCTCGACCCCTCCCTTCCTCTCTCCCTCCTTCTCCAAAGCTGGCTCCCTCCCTCCCCGTTCCTTGCTCCCTCCCTCCGTCCCTGTCATTCATTTCCTTGCTCTGTCCCTCGCTCCCTCATCTCCACATCATCCTTCGCTCCCTCCCTGCCCCTCGCACCTGTCCCTCGCTCCCTCCACCTTGCTCCTTCCCTGTAGCTACCTTGTCCCTTCTCCATCACTCTCTCCCAGTTGACCCCTCCCTTCCCGTCCCTTGCTCCCCATCCCTCTCTAGCTCCCTGCCCCTCGCTCCTTTCCCATCCCTCACATCCTCAATCCCTCACTCCTTCCCTGTCCCTCACTCCCTCCCTTCCCTTGTTCAGTGCCAGTCCCTTGCACGCTCTTACTTACTCCTTCCCCATTCCCTGCATCCCTTTTCCCTCACAGTCCCTCGCTCTATCCTCATCCCTTTCTACCTCATTCTCTCACTCCCCATCCATCACTACCCCCCCTGTCCCTTGCTCCCTCGGTGTTACCCTTGCTCTCTCACTCGCTTCCTCGCTCCCTCCCTGTCCTTCACTCCCGCACTCTGTCCCTCGCTCACTCGCTGTGTTCCTCGCTCCCTTGTTCCATCCCTCTCTCCCTCTGTGTCCCTCTCCCCATCTCTCGCTCCCTTGCTCTGTCCCTCACTCACTCGCTTCCTCACTGCCTCCCCGTTCCTTGCTCGCTCGCTCCCTCTCGGTAAATCTCTCCCTCCCTGCCCCTCACTACCACTCACCCTGTCTCTCATTCCCACCCTCCTTCCCGCGCTCTATGCCCTTTGCTCCCTCCCTAACTGTCCCTCGCTCCCTTGCTCCTTTCCCATCCCTTTCTCCCTCTCCGTCCCTCTCTCCCTCGTTTCCTCCCCGTCCCTCCATCCCTAACTGTCCCTCGTTCCCTCAATCCCTACCCGACCCTCGCTACCTCCCTCACTTGCTCTCCCTCCCTCGCTCTCTGC